>NC_051189.1:112347896-112650927 GCF_015220075.1 Falco rusticolus | reverse complement strand
CTTCCTTATGAACATCATGTGCTAGTAGCAACTGTCTTAGCAGGTAGCTAATCAAAACATTTGCATCAGTCAGCTTTGCAAGACTTGCTGGACTTCTGTGCTAAATTTCATTATCACGTGTGGCTGTGTACTCTGTGTATGCAAGACCAATCTGTTCCATAGTTATAGGGAGCACGGCAAAGTCTTCTGTGGAGCTGCACACTGTGTGCTGTTATTTTGCTGTTGAGAGGGCAAGTAACCTTAGAAGATTTATTGTTTGAATCTAAATTACAGGAAGAGCAAGGCTTTAGGTATGACTTTGATAGCTAAAATGAAGATAAATGGTGGGCAGAATATTTTCAGGCAAAGAATGATTAGATACTTTTTCACTGCTCTTTCCGAAAGTTATGATAATGGACTGCTGTCAGACTAAGCTGCCTAGAAAGGCAAAAGTGTCTCTACACAAACTCAAACTAAGATCTCTGGTATGGTGCCCTGTCTTGAAAACAGGGTAGATGCTTGATACCTGAAGGAGGAGATTGTTTCCTTTACACAAATTTTCTTTCCAGTATCCTTCCTCAAACTGCTGTTGAAGTTGTTGTGGATACTTCTAATTGCAGTTTTTCCATGTTCCAGCACCGTGCCTGTTGATCGTGTAACTGTTGATGAAGCTGAGCTGGGAGACTTTTTGGAACTGGATGATTTGGGAGAAATATTCTTGTGGCTGGGTGTAAAGATGGACTGCTACACACAAGACGTAATCTTGTGAGTCTGGATGATTATGCTAAAGTGGCCCAGAGTAAAAATTTCAATGCTTTCAGATGCTGTCTGAGAAGGTGACACTTAAAGCTGTTTAATGTCGAAAAGCCTGTACAAATCTGTCTCTTCAGCCAGTATATAGTTTCTTCAACAGTATAGCCCTCTGCATGATTCGGAGCATGGCTGTCTCCTAACCAATTGTTCTAGTTCCATCTGCTGAAACAACTGATGTGAACTGTTAATTCGTGTGCGGGTTTCTTTGCAGTGGATAGGCACTACTACTACGTAAACTAGCAGTGTTGTACCTAATCATACGGATTTGAACTGTTGCTCAAACTAAATGATTGAAATGCAGCTTAATGTTGGCACACAGGAGGTGATGAGGAAGCCCCTTAAAATACCATTTGATTTACAGATTTTTAACTAGTTAAAACTGTTGTGTTGCATAGGAATGCATTTCTGAGTGTCCCAGTAAGACTAAGGGACAGATTCCACTCCTTGCCACTTGAACCAGCTGCTCTGGACACTAACCAGTACTGAAGTAACTGTGAACAGTGCTGTAGGTGCATGTCTTGCTAGTGCTTTTTGGCAAAAACATTTGTTCTGTATTACCGCAACTGTTATTTCCAGGAAAAAGTTGCTTTTGAACATCTGGCCACCTTACAGTACAGATGTCCTCTGAAGGCAGCAAGTGAATTCCTGCAGCAGCAGTTTGTATTATGTGCTTTAATCCAGTTCATTTGAGCATGTCCTGCATTTTCAAATCTGATTTGTCTAGTTGCGCTTGTACAGGGATAAAACTTCAAGCAGTCAGGCTAGAGTGGCTTTCTAAAATTGCTATGTTATGTGAAGCCTCTTGCTGGATGATGTAAGAACCCAAGCTTTTGGTCACCCTGCCTATCCCAAAACCACCACAGCAATTTTCAAGGACCCTTTCAGGTAATGGTGAAAACAAAACATTGCGTTATGCTGAGACGGTGCCCAGCTGTAGGCTTCATAGAGATGTACAATGTCTCTCTTCCTAATTATGGTATATCCCAGGTCAATTATATTTAAACACAGAGTTCAACTGTGTCATTTAACTTTTTTGGCTAATGACAAGTCAGAAATCTAGTGAGGCATCATCCCAGAATGCTCTGCTTTGGGGAGTTGCTGTGTATGTTCCAGTAAAGCTGGCAGTATGAGTTGTCTCTTGTGTAATCTGTCTGCCAGGAATATCCTCTTAGCTCAGCACTTTATTGAGAGCTGCTGTGAAATGGCTTGTTGCTTGTGTGTGTTCCTGGTTGTGGAGGACTTACCTTACTGAGCATGCTGATGGAGTGGTTTGCTGAATGTTGACAAATGTCTGGGCTCTAGTCCTTTGCATGTTTATCTGGCTCTTTCCTTGGGTTTTTGCTCATGTAACCAATGTTTGAGTTGCATAGTTTCTGGCAGCTGCCTCAGAAATGAGGGGCGAACATATCTTTCTTGAGATTGGCAATGTGTTAGGCAAACTGCACTATGTTGGCTTCTCTTTGCTTGACAGTTTAGAATAGTTTCAAGGTTAGATAGAAGTAGCTTTCCATATCAGCTGCTAATCAGTGGAAGGATGGGGATCCATGCTTCCACAGCAGAAACCCTGAGCTGAATAAAACAATAAATGTGCGCATGGCAATCAACATGGCACTTAGGTTCTGCAAATCTTGTATTTGATCCATGTTTCATAGTTTTTCCCGTGAGCTGTTTGTACCTTATGCTAGCTGCCTGGTCCTCTCTGAATGCTTGCCCTGGGCTCCAACAGATGCAGCCTGGTGCTACTAAAAAGCATGGGGAAAGCTCAGAAAACAGTCCTTCCCTACCCAGAACATCAGGATGGCAGATCAAAGTGACCCTCACTCATGAGCCTGCATAGTAAAGATATTTAGAGGGACTTGTCCACCCCCTGCCCCGGTACCTCTGAGACAAGAGCAAGGTGCTTATATATTCTCCCTGGTTAGGTGGTACAAGTAGCATTGCGGACCATAAAATTTTTGTTTGGTTTGCTTCCAGTAGAAGCCCTTTTTGCAGGACAGCATGGCCGTTCTAATGTTTTCAGTGCTGTAAAAGCTACTGTCTCTTGCCCTGATGTGTGAAGTGCTAGCAAATCCTCTTAAAAACGGAGCACAGGTGACCTATCCTTGATACATGTCTGTAACAAACTTCTGTGCCTCTGTTACAGAGGTGGACTTGAGCATGTCTAAAAATTTGTGATACATAACAAACTCATGATGATTCTGACTTGACTCGCTGCAGAGAACAGACCGTACTAGGCAGAGAAGAAATGGCAATGATTTTTTTCCTTTCTCAACTGGCTGGATTGCAAGCCATTTATGCCCAAACATTCTGAAGGTGTTCTGCAATGGTGTGAGACTGCTTCCTTTTTGCTAAGGGAGAACCTTAGGAAACTGCTTTACCTGTGGAGACTTGGAGGGGAGCAGGGAATTGGTAGCTGAAGGGGGTGCGTATCATGGACTTGGGCAACTGGTGCTTGATCACACTGGGATAGCAAGTTCAGATTTGCCTGGACGCTTCACCTCGGCTGGCTGTTGCAATCGCTGTCTGTCAATTGCTGCATCTTCCGGCTATGTTGCTGGATTTGGGAAGGGTTTTTCCACAGCTTTTATGTTTTAAGAGTTGCTGTTCCTGGGTCAAGTTTGAATAGGAAACATAAGGCTGCTGCCAGCTTTCTGTCACAGACACCTTTTATCTTGCATTCATCTCTTCCAAACAGATGCTGCTTTCATTTCTTCTACTTTTTAGCTGCAAGACTAAAATTAACAGTCCTTTGATGTGCAGGGGAAGAAATTGTGTTTCAAAGCAAATTGCCTAGTTAAATTTGATAATAAAACTTGTTTTTTATCTTGAAGGTAATTCTGTGTTCCTTTGAAACAAATCTGAGGGTTGGAAGCTCCTCAGCCTGGGTTGCTCTCAGTTACCATGCAGATCCCTCCTTGCCTGGGAACATCAGTGACTGTTCTTTTTGGGTGGGAGGTATAGAAGACGCTGACCTTCTCAAGGTGAGGCTGTGCATGGGGAAGAGGGTGGCAGACATCGATGTTGATGCACAGTGTTCCTACAGACTGTTTTCCTTCCAGCTGATTTGTAAGCCACGGTGTGTGGCTAATGCTATCACAAGAGTGCTGACAGTATAGCTCGAGGTGGAGCACAGCATGGGGAGGGAGCTGAGGAGGAGCTGAGTCTTCAGACACTTCACTGTGGCAGTGAAGCAATCTCTATCCTCTAGCCAGACAATCCTTTTTTCCCAGTCCACCCTTCCTTCCCTGGCCTTCCTGCCTTCAAAGGCTTGTACTGAGCATGAGGTTTGTGTGAACATCCAGCTTCTGGCTTTCATCTCTTCCACTTAAAAAAATAAGCCTTGTTCCTGTAAGGTGCAGTACTTCCTTAAAGGTGATGTGACTAAGCTGTGTGCATTGAGAAGATTGTTTCCAAGGGCGATGCTGAAGCAGGCTTGCCCTCAGAGAGAGGGAAACTGGTGGATAAGGCTAAGACACAGCATAGCTTGTGTAGCCTGTGACTTTGGGAAATGAAGAATTCCTAAACTTGGCCATGGCTGGCTTGCTGTGTCAGGACATGGAAAAGATGATGTTGACATGATTTATCATGTTACAAGAGCTATCTAATGCAGCAGAGGCACATCTGATGTGCAGGTAATGGGGTCAAGATCTCCTTTGAGAGTAGGGACTAGGGGAAATAACTCCTCGAAAATGGTAGAAGCCAGATGCTTTTGGAGAGAAATTGCAAAAGGCATTTTTTTGGAAAGTGGCAATGTTTGGGTTTTTTTTTAATGTCTACCTGGTCCTGCTGAAACTACCAGACTTACTGAGGGAGGTCACAGAAGGCTTTTTTGCATATAGGGCTGGTGCTGGAGGCATTGCAGAGTCTGACAGGCTTTCAAGTTAGGAATCCTAAATTTTATTTCAAGAACCTCTCATGATTGTGAGCTGATGAGCTCCTGCTTTGGGTGCATGTGCAGGGGTGTTGGCTTCTGAAAACATCCTTTGGCTAAGTGAACAGAATGGTTTCCTAAACAGTATGGAGAAAAAAAAAAATTCCTCAGTGACTCAACGGTCTCCTCATGTGAGGTTTTTGTCTTCAGTGGTGACACCCTCAGATTCCACAGGCTTTGGGACAGGAAAGACGTGAATCTATAGTTTAAGCTGTGAAATACCATGGGTCTTTACGCATGAGGATGTAACTTCAGCTATCTTCAATGCTTAACAAGCCCAGGATGAAGAGATCTGAGTAAACACTGTAGAGGAATGCTGAGTTTTTCCATGTGGCAAGGTAAGACAGAAAGACCCGTGAACTAAAGCTATGTCTATATTGCTTAGGGTAATTCACTGTCCAGTAAGAAGGCACTAACAGCTAGTACAAGAGGCTGAACTACATTTACTTGTTTAGGATTTTTGACCTGAGGATTAATGCTAAATTCAACCTGAAACTGGCTGATTAAGAAACTGGAATGACTTGAACAGAGGAAGATGCATAACCCAAAGTATAAGGAGAGTTTTTGTCCCAGTGATGTTTGTCAAGCATTGGAACAGGTTGCCAGAGGTTGTACAGTCTCTGCTCTTGTAAACCTTCAAAAATAAACTACATGGAACTCTTGAGTAACCTAGTCTGACCCTGCTTTGAGGAGGAGATTGGACTAGAGACCTCCTGAGGTCCCTTCCAGCCTAAATTAGTCTATGATTCTATGAAATAAGCTTGCATAGGCATCTTGATGTGGTATTATCAGAAAAGTTAAATTCTCGAAGTGGGTTGGCTGCTTTGTTAGATGATAGACAACTTATTTCCTGCATAGCCAGACTAGAATTTGGGGGCTTTGGTTGTTTGTTTCCCAGTTTGTCAAAAACTGTCATAACCAATTTCTGCCCTGAATAACAGATTAATCTTGTTTCAATTCTCAGCATCGCTACTAAAACTTCTTTAATTAAACGTTTGTAGAAAAAAGCTTTCTTCCAGTCTTGTCTCATTGTTGAAGGGGAGCCACAAAAGAAAATTTGACTCTAATTAAACTTCACAACTACTCCTATCCTGTGGTAATACTGAATACTTAGCAGTGGCAAGTACTTTTGCTTTGACAATAGTATTTCCTTTGGAGCAGGCAGTCCTTGGAGGGACACCAGTGTTTCTAGGCTCTCAAAGCATCCACACAAGCTTGCTTTATTTTCTTTCTCTGAGCCTGGCCATCTGTATGTCAGGAGGTCATCATGCAGGGGTTTATTTTGTCATGGCATTGTACCAAGGACTGCCAGTTGCTATACCTCTGAATCCTTTGACTACTTGTTGCAGTGCGGTGTGCTGGACAATGGAGCTAGCTCTTGCTAGTGGTCTGTCCCTTCTGCGATGCTGGAAGACCGTGGTAGGAGAGATATAACTGAGGCATTCTTTCTTGGGGAGCAGTGAAGGACTAAATTTTAAGAAAGCTGACAGTACACTGACCAAGCAGCTTCCCTTTGCTTTCAAAACTTACAGAAAGGAGCAACATCCTGAATTGTGTCCTTAAAGGGTGTTTAGGATTTGGGGGCATGATTAACAAGGTGAACTGTCTTTCTGATAAGTATTGTAAGGAAAAGTTCGTGTCCCTTAAATCCACAGGATGATGGATCTGACTTGCAAGGTATAATTAAGATCAGTTAAATGTAGTTTTGGAAGATGTTTTCCTTCCCAAGTGATGCTGCCCAAGGCCTTAGCAGCCATACTGTCTGCGTTCCAGGCTTGTTACGTGATGTTCAACAATACAAGATTTAAAACAACAGTTACTGAACTGCAGTGCTCTTAGGCTTTGCACTTAGTTTGTCTGATGTCAGCCCCTCTCTAAAGAGGGACATGACTATCATGATAGGTCAGAGGAGCCCAAGTAACTTAATCCCTTGACCAAGTGATAAAAGGGTGGGGGGAAATGCAGTGTACAGGCTGAGGCAGGCTGTTGGTGAGGTACTGCTAGCACCTGTTTCTGAGCTGGTGGAAGGAAAG
Organism: Falco rusticolus; assembly: GCF_015220075.1. Taxonomy (NCBI): domain Eukaryota; kingdom Metazoa; phylum Chordata; class Aves; order Falconiformes; family Falconidae; genus Falco; species Falco rusticolus. Next base: position 112,644,171 of record NC_051189.1, on the reverse strand, counting down.
AGCTTTGGGAGAAGTTGTGCTTGGTATACTATATCTTTCTCTGCCCTTTTTTGTACTTAAAGCTCTGCACAGATGGGGTTGCACTATAGCACTAGTCCTGTGTAGAAAGATGCAATAGCTGTGTATACAGAGATCCTTAACTGCATTAAACTCCAGGGTTATAGAATGAATTGTGTTATGTCTCATGATTTGATTGTCATAGTATCTGATCAGATGGAAAAGACTCAGTCAGGAAATTAGCTTCTGACTGAGGGCCTGAATTACTTCCTCCCTGAAAAATAGCAGTAAGCATGCATAGTTGAATGGGAGTCTTTCTACATCCATCCCCCTGCCTGTGGTGGGATTGCTGTGACAGAGGTCAACATGGTGACTAAATGCAGATTGTAGAAGGGAGGGTGAAAGGGATGAACTAGGAAGCAGAGCATGACTGTTGAATGTGAGGAAAAGGATGCCAGCTGAGTTGCTGAGGATGCAAATGTAAACAAATTTATAAAACTGGAGGAGGAAAAGCTAACTTTTGCTTCTTTAAATGTCAGGGACAAAGCAGCTTTTTGTAAGGAGGAACTGAATGATGCCCAGCACGCTTGATACCCAGCAGGACCTTGGAATGTCCTACTCATTTCATAGGGCATCCTCTAGTCCTGTTTGCATTTTGCCTCAATTATCTCCCTGTGATGCAACAATGAGAAGTGTGCAGCGCTTTCATTGACTTGTACAAAAAATATTTTCTTCTACCCTGCATGGTAGGTGGGTAGTGGTATTGTTGCCCATCTAAATGGGGGAAATGCAGATCCAAGGAAGCGATGTACGGAAGCTTCCCAAACTGAGTGGCAGTGAAGCAGGGATGGAGCATAACTTCCGTTCTGCACCATAAGGCCCTGATTTTGCTGTGACTGAATGTGCTGCTCTGCCCTCTCTTGCAGAGAACTGTTGTATTCTGTTTGTGGTGCAGTAAGAATCTAATGTTCTGCTTAGAGGGAGCAGAGAGACACTGTTGCAATAGACCAAGAATTATTCGTTTATAGTACATGGCCCAGATTTCAACTATTCTTTTCCATAGCACTGATGAGCGGTACTAGACAGTTGTTTAAGTTCCCCTCTGGTGTAGATGTATTTGATGTAGATACATGTACTGAGGCTTCAGACACAATAAACCCGTTTGAGGGCAGCAGGTTGAGTAATTTGGTGCTTGGCAGCAGCTCTGTCGTGGGGATTTTTGCTTTACTGTTAGCAGTGCTTGTGACATCTTGAAATTAAAAGAGGAAGGAGGCGGCAGTGGTTGGGCAATCTTAATGTTAAAATCTCAAACTGTAAATGGTTTTCCTGAGAGAAGGAATCCTGATGGATCCTACATGTCTCCTAACAGAGTATTCTGTATTGCTTTTAGGAGCAGGGACTGAAATCCTCAGGATCTGCTGTGTACCTTACATTGTGAATCCATCTACTCAAGAAAATGCTGCTTTTTCAGGTCTATAGTACTCGCCCAAATCTACGTGACTAACACAGTAAGGGGCTCAGTTCGGTTCTCGTGCAGGCATTGGTACTTGATGTGGACTAGGTGACTTCAGTAAAGTATTGATGGGCTTTTTGCGTTTATGGAAGTGTTGTGAGTTGCCTTCTCCTGCCCACTGAAAGCAGCACAGCAGCTGTCCTGGAAAAAAAGAGGACTTCTAAACTAGCACTTCCAGCAATTACTGTAGTTTTAAGTCTATGAGAAACCCAACCATGTTGTATGCGATGTGTTTGAAGGATTGGGGAAGTGAGAAAGGTCTTCTAAAAATTTGCTTCTAGGCAAAGGATAGCTAAAATAGGAGGCTAACCTCCCATGAACTGGGAGAGAATAGCACAAGATGCAGCTGTACAAGTGTCTTTGCTCTGCCATGCTGTCACCTAGGAAGGAGACAGAAGAGGAGTTTTGGTAGGTGACTGCTGGGAACTTTAACATGGATTTGTTTTAATACAGCTGCTGCTAGCATTTAACCACAGTGATTCATTGTTAACTGTTCCAAGGGGAAAGCAGTGCTTTGTTACCAAAAACATTGTCCTGATGGCTTTTGTTGGCTAATCTTGCAGTCTAAGCAAAAAAAGCTTTTGATACAGGAATGGAAGCTCTGGACCACTCTTTCCACCCACTGCTCCCCTCCACATCTACTGGCTATCACACAAAAAAAATGAATCAAGATACTTAAGCGGACATGAGGGATGGACAGTGGACTGCAAATTAGGAAGTGGGGAAGTAAGTAAACAGGGAGTTCTTGTGCAAGAGGGTGGCTTATTATGGATTATGTGGGCTTCTTTAATGCAAATAGCTCTGAACGTAAATATCTGCTATTTAAAATTTATGATGGCTTAATTGTGGAGGAAATGCCTTTCTAAATGCAGCCTGTCTTGGGACCTTATGGCTTCAGTGCTGGAGGGAAGGAAGGAGAAACATTAGGCAGGCATGGCAGCTTGGCCAGATGCTGACTATTTTTCAAACATCAGTGCTGAACAGCTTATTACTCCACCTGTTGAATGGCTTCTGGAGGGTAGTGGCTGTCAAAATAATTGCTACTTGTTCCTGCTGGTCTTGTGGGCTAGGGCAAATGTCTGTATTACGGGGCAGTGAAACAGCTTGGAACAACATGGTCCTGGATTGGTTCCCCAGTTCAGTCTTCAGGGTGATTGCACTAATGCTTGCGCTCATACAGCAGTGTGACGGAGTGAGATGGGGAGGGCTAGAGGAAGAGAAACAGTAACTAATGGTCAGTTGGACTGTGGTTTTCACTGCGCTGGGATGAGGCCTGACCTGATGATCATCCTCTGGTCAAGCCAGTAACTACACTGAAAGGGTAGACAGTCTTCCTTCTCCCCATTTCCAGATCAGTTTTCAACAAAAGCTTCTGAGCAACTGACAGGCCTTGTCACTGTGTTGGAAATGCTTTTGAATGGGAAGCTAAAAGCAGACCAGTACTGTAGCTTTGTCACGACAGGTACCTCTTCAGTCCTTTGTCATTCCTGTTCATTTCCCTGACACTACTGAGACCACCCATTGATAACTTTGGAGTTGAGGCTTTAAGGCCTGGTTTGAAGGTAGATTTCCTAAATGCTTGCTGTTTTGACTTTTTGTGAGGGTGGACTAAGTAGAGCCGTGGAAGACCCTGAAATTTCTTCCTGGGTAGCCATCTAACCTATGAGTCCTGAAGACAAACCCATCTGAGACCCTTCCATGCTGGCTGCATTAGCACTTGGCTGACTTGGAGTTGCTAAGCTCCTTGTATGGACAGGACAGCCCCATTCTCAAAGCTTTTATGTAAGGGTAATAGTATATGGCATCTGAACAGAAGCCTCAGTGTAATCCTTGGTTAGAATTATTAAACTGAGCTGTTCATTAATTTTAACAGTGTGTGATGTTAGAAAAGCAGCATGGAGTTGGCTGCTAAAGGACAGGGAAGTTGTAAGGAAGGTACTGTTAGGCATTGTACTTGGTACTTCAGTCCTGCAAACTAGTCTTTCAAGTGCAGCTTGTTTATAAAACTGGGGATTTCTTGCTTGCAATGTGCCAAGCATAGATTTCAACCTTACAGGAATGTGAGGCTTCCTCTGGAAGCGGTGCTTGTTTAAATGCAAAGTCTCTGTAACATAAGGGAAAACAATTGAAGGTGGCTGGGTAGGTATAAAGGTGTAAGAAGAACCTTTACATAAGGTGAAGAAAGGCTGCCTGTGACCTCTCTTCCCTCTGCTTATGTGACTTCCCATAGAACTTAGTCTGTGAGCAGATCATAGAGCCATCTTTTGAGTGCATGTAAAGAAATCAGAGCTGTGAATAGACTGCCTTTTGCAGGTGACTTACACAGTTGGTGTATCTATGCTAGCCTAGTTTTTTCAACCTTGGAATAAACTCCCCTGAGACACTAGTGCCTTTTTCTTAAGGGAAAGACTGCAGTGAAGCAACCTGGGAGCACCCTTCATAGTTGTATCAAACAGTCTCAATTTCAGTATGAACAAACTCCGTCCCTAGAAAATGGATTCTTGACACAAACAATGAGGAAAAGCATCACTTGTCTGATAGATCTAGCCTGGAAACGAGACCAGGAGCTAAAAGAAATAGGACTTTGCCAAATGTGACTGGTGAGATGAGAACCTGGTGTGTGGGAATTATGTTCTGTCTGGTCTGGAAGACACTTGATCTGCTGCTCTGTTCTCTATATGGGTACCCTCGTGCTGAAGCATGCAGAGAACTTGCTATGCTGGTGGAACGTGCTGCAGGTGGAGTGCTATAGCCTCCCACAAGCTCCTCCAAACCAGTGCATTGGCTGTAAACAGCTTGTGCTCCAGAATGGCTGTGCTGATGATGGTGTGCAAAGTACTTTGAGTGAGAATAGGGCTGTACATAAAGGGCATAGTAATTGCAACAACTTACTGGTTTTTCTCCAGGCTCTCCATCTGCAGTGGCTGCATTGCTTTCTGACCCTGCTGTCACATCTCCCTATCCTTTTCCACAGGAGGAAGGGAGCTCTGTGGAGTTGTACAGGTGCTGTCTCAGCTCAGATCTAACTGCCAAACCACAGCTGTTTTGCTATTTCCTCCAAAAGAATCTTTCTAGAGTGCAGATTTACGGCTCAAAGCTGAACTTGACACAACTGATCTGTCAGCAGCATTTCCCCACTATAGCCTTCCACAACTTCTGCATTAAAGCAGTGATGTCTGCAATTCATTTGTACGTGTTGTTAACTTGAGAGCCACAGGCAAATGGTTAGGCTGCTAGCTGAGCTGACTGTCATCTAAGCATGTGACCAGGTGTGTGTGTGTGTTAAAAAGCATGATTCAGATGCTGAACTCTTATCTGGAACCCAAGTTCATGAGGTCAGTCTTCTAGGTTTGTAGCAGCTACCTGTAAATACTTGCTAGAATACAGAGTTTAAAAGTTGCTTCTGGAAAATAGCACTTCAGCAGCTGGCTACAAACAAATGTTCTAGACCAGCAGGAAGTTATAGGAGTGGAGGGGAGAGGTCTAAGGAAGGCTAGTGCTGCAGCTGCGGGACAGGGGAAGGGACTCTGGCTGAATTTCTCAGTGCTTAGCTAAGATGCAGAGCTGTCAATTCAATGCGGGATGGTCAGCTCAGGGCTCCATCCTGCCTTATGGGGGAAGAGCTTTAGTTGCTGCCTTTCTGGCCTGTTCAGTCAGCTCCTATTTGCTGTGCACACTTATAATGGCTTCTCGTAGGCCCCATGATCAATTTAGTAACCTTCTTTATGCCATACGCTGTTTATTCTGCAGTACAGGCACTTGTGGCGGTGCTCTGCAATGTTAGGGGTATGTGTTCAAAGTAAACTTCTATTGTACAGTTAGCATGCTGGGAAACCAGAGCAAACTGCTTCATTCCTTTTCATATCTCTATGTTAAATTACCAATAAATGAACTGTTTCTAGCCAGAGTATCGTTGTCCCAACTTGAACACAGCTTTTGCTCTGTGAAGGCTACAGACCATGGGTAAGGGTGGAAAGGAAATGGACACATCGCGCAAGGGGATAAGGAGAAACTATGCTGTTGGTAACACAGAGGTCTGAAGCCAGCAGTAGTAGTTGTTTAATCTACATGTCTTCCTAATGCTGCTGTCCTCAAAATACAGAGGACCAAGGGTCCTCAGGGTGGTTTTGGGAAAGGTACAAAAGACTTGCTTTAGAGTACTAGTTAGTCCATCTTCCTATGGTCAGTCTACTTAGACAATGCCTCATGCCAAAAACAATGGCTTGCAGTGACTGAGGCTTCTAAAAAGCTGATCCCAGCTGCTTTGTGGCTGCATATTACTAGCTGGCTTCCTCTCCTTGAAGGAGGCAAGGAAGCAGAGGTCCTGAAGAGATAGTTTGCTGCCATTTGTCCTTTAAGGAAAGAAAGTCTCCGGCCCAGCATCTTGTTAAGAAAAAATCCTTTCTGCAATATGTTACGACATGTGCTCAGGTATGTGGGATGAATGAAAGATCATGGATTGTGCTGGTAGACATAGCCATTATGTCAGTATGGCATGCTGATCTTAGTGCTGTGCCTGTGAGTGCATATTAGTCATAAGTGGGAGAGGCTGTGGAAGAATCCATGTTCCACTGTGGTTCTGAAGGGTTATTAGGGAAGAGCCTGTCACTAAGTACAGGGCCTGAGTGGAAAGGAGAACTTAACTCCAAATATTTGACCATTTTAAGACTGGACGCCCACCAAAGATGGCACTGCCAGAGCAGGCAAAGGGCTGAAATCTGCCTCTGAGAAGCTATTTTGAAGAGCCTTCAGTAAACATTGTGTCTGGTCTTTAACACACAGTTGGCATTCGTAAGGTACCTGGGAGCTACCTTATACAGAGCTGTAAAGGGTCTAATGACCTTTCTGAAGCATCCATTAAATTTCCTCTGTGAGGAAAACCAGCCTGAGTTCACATTTTTCATTTAAAGAAATGTCTTGGTCTCTCTGCAACCAAAATTACCATTTGTAACTAGCCTTTAATAGGAAAGATTTCTGGCAGCATCTTGTGGAACTCCTTTTGTAATGACTGAAGCAACTTGAACAAATACTTCGCAAAGTAACCTCTCGCCTGTTGCTTAGTAGTATTTTCTGCTAGATTATGCAGCACTGCAGTTAACAGGCACTGGCTGGGTAGGTGGACAGTGGAAACTTTAGGTTGTTTCTAGTAAGTGGCTTAGTTGACAGTGGGTGATTGTTGCTCCAGATTTTAATTTACTCAGATATGCTGTTCTGAGTAACTTCAGTGCTTCACTTTGGAGAACCAGACACTCCATAACATGGTGTAACAGGGCATGCTGCTTTCATCACACTACCTTTCAACACAGCAAAAATAGCTAGAAGACTTTTGCAGAAACTGTCTGAATCATTCTTAGGAGGGGAACATTGGAGTGCTGTGTTCATACAGACAAGCTGATTCTCAGTGGTTACAAGTCCTAGCAGCATTGTACAGCGATGTGCTTTTGGCTTTCTTGGACAGAAGCCTTTTTTGGTATGTCTCGGGATGGGCATGCTTGTACTAGCTGCCTCAGGTACAGAAGAGCAGATCTCTTGGTGTCAGTGTAGTAGATGAATGAGGCTATCCACTTAGCAAGGTGGCTTGTAACTTTGTAGTCTAGGTAAATCAAGCATTGCCAAATACTAAGGGTCTTGTTCTCCGCATCCCTGGTGTATCTTGAGCACAGTTACTTGTCAGGGGCCTCTTACTGTGGAAGGTTTTCCTTTTTGCTGGGATGCATGCCATCTTTCTTGCCCAACCTCTTGTGATCTCAGAGTGACTACAGTTTCACTTTCTGTGGAGGCTGCAGAGCCCTGCCAACAGCTAAACCTGCTGAGCCAAAGTGCTTCAGCTCCAGTAGGTGGGGCTGAGGAAGTTGCCCCTGTGGCAACCTTCTGTGTAGGGCAGGATAGCAGTGTGGCTGGCAGCGCTGCCAAAACCAGTGCTGTGCAGTACGGGTTGCCTGCCCAGCCCTGATCTAAGCAGAATTGCAACACTCTGAAACTAGCTATAACCACGTTGTTAGTGCAGTTGTTCCTGTCATCTGTTCTGTAGCTGCTTGGTCTCTACTAACACAGCACTGGAAAACTTTAACACATAGGTGAGTGAGCTTCCCCCCCCCCCAAGGTCTGATGAATATTTAGTGCTATGGGAACGGTGCTAAAGCCAGAATGCTGGTGAAATGCTGGATGGGGTGCCACAGCCTTCCTGTGACCACTCTATGCAGTAGGCAGAAATACACAGTGCAAGTAAAGTGGTATATTTTTTGATGCTGGAAATTAACACCAGGGAAAATTCGGTGTTCTGGTTCTTTGGGGGCTAAAGTTTGAATGCTATTTGAGGCTGTGGTAGTTCTGTCTGCTCCAGTTAAGATGTTTGCAGTATTGCTGATGTATTTTGGGTTTTAGCTTGGTTTTACAGAAAGCCTGTGATCAAGGGATCAGTTCTCAGCACCATCAAAGGAGAATGGGGAAAATACCTGGTGTTGAGGTGCAGCTTCTAGAGATCACATTAAAGAATGGCTGGCATTGTGAAGGGTCTCTGTGTGGGGAGTTCCTGACACACTAGTTGTGCAATTGTGCATGTATCTTGAAGGACTTGAAAGGTGACCCTGGGTAAGCTGCTGCCAGCAGGTGAGTCAGCAAACTAGGAGTAGTATAGCTCCTTTGTCTGTTGGCTTGTGGCATGAACATTGAGCCCAAGAAAATGGACCAAGTTTACTTAATGTTTTCTAGTAAAATCATGGAAGCCTGAGCAAAGCTACATGAGCTCTTTAGCCTCACTTATTAGTACTGTCTGGGATTTTTTAGTTCAGCTAAAAGTAAAAAAGTAAATGACCATGTGCAGAATGTATATGTTTGTTCTTTCTCCTGAGGTGTGTTCTAGGCTGGAAATCTTTATGGTAGGGCTCTGATCCATTGTCTGTAGAGCACCCAGAGTATGCTGGCTGTTTAAAGGTCTGGCCTCTTACCTGTAAAAGTACACTCAGTAAATAGGGGAGAGCCAAGGAAGAGCCACAGTAAAGTGACTTGAAGAAACAGACTTAAAGTAAAACTGGATCAGGAATCGGGGAATTTCAGAGCATTCATCAGTTCTTGTAACTGATGTTCCGGACAGGCGCCCTCCAAGTGTTGAGTCACAGAGCAAGGGAGGAGCTGTAAGGAGCCATGGGTTTACTGAACTAAAGTTATCAAACTTCTTGTAGCTGAAGTGTTTCTGGTCCTTCTTTCTGGTAAACCTTGTAACTGGAAGTGGTTTGTCAGTGTTCAACCTCACGAAAATGGGTGTTCTCAGTGGCTGAATGTCTCACAGGTGCTTAAATAACTGCAGGCATCTTCCAGTAAGATTATTTTCTATCCCCTTGTTTCATGGAGAATGCTTCTAGAACTCTTCAATTGTGAACCATCAGTGCTATACTAAGCCTCTGGCAGTGGTTTGGTAGCTCAAGAGCCGGGTTGGTTAATGGAACTAGCAGTGACAGTGGCTCCTGAGTGGCTAGTACTAATACTTTGCCCTGTGTGCCAGTTCTGGACTGGGACTTTGAGGGCTCTTGCTGCTGTGCACGTTGCTTCCAAATGGAGCTGAAAATCTGCACAGCAGCCTGTTAGAATTTGTATGTCACTTTGAGATGTAGCTATCTGAAATAACCTCCCACTGTGTAATAAAACTTTCATGGGGACAGCCTTTTGGCCTCAAATAAACAACGAGGGCATACTGGGTGAGTATTCTTTGGTTTAAGTTCACTGTATTGGTAGTTTGGATTGTGTTTCTGGTGTGTGTTCAGATCAGGTGAATGGGTTTCAGTGCCAGCATGGGTAGGAGTGAGGTGAATCGTCTGGGAGCGATAAGGAGCCTTGTTTTGAATGTGGACGACTTTTAATCTAGCTGTGCGAGTTGTTTAAGGGGCACTATTTAGCCTCATGTTTGCAAGGTGCTCCTCTAGGCTTTGGGGGAAACCGGGGAAGTAACTGAAATCAAGATTCTGTTGTTGAATTTGTACTGGGGGACAAAATACTCTGCTGTGGATACTTGAGACTGCTACCTGCATGACATCTGCCTAGCTGGGTTCTTGGCTGCAGTTTATGAGGTTCCCTGTCAGTTGAAGGGAGTAGATGTGGCCATGGGCACAGAGTGTGGCTCCATTTTGTTGTACACAGCATTTTGGTGAACTAAACAAAGATGACTGCCTCAGCTGGAGAGGTCTGTGGTAGGCAGTTACTTTGCCTAGTCTATGTCAATACCTACACAGAGGGAGCTGGATGTCAACTCTGCTCTGCCATATACATTCCTTTTCTCAGCAAAACTGCGTCCTCCCCATTCAGCAGCAGGGACTTTGACACCTTCCATTGAAATGCCTTTGCTGTCTCCTGCCTTGATCTATTTGCAGCAAGCAGTTGTTTTGAAACTTGGCGTGTCTTTCTAGAATGGCAAATTGCCTACTTGCTCTGAAGAGCTAAATGGAGGGGAGATCTAATTCTCACTGAAAATAGCAGTGAACATTTTTCTCTGAGACATTCTAACTTTGTTCCAAAGCTTTTAAGCTTAGAAGGTTAACAATAAGACTGAAAATAGCATGGGAGCAGAACAGAGCATCATGGGGGTGAACTTACGTTTATAAAGCAGAGCGGGATTGCAGCAAGTGTGAGCTGTGATACAATAGATAAAAGCACTTCCAGTGCTTACATTTGTGCTTAAACCTGCAACAGTTCAAAGGTTTTGAAGTAGCTAATTTGCTAGTATATCTGTTTATTTAGGGCTAGCTGTGTCTCATATCAAGCTGCCCAGGGCGTTAATCCATTAATTTAAGAGGGTATGCTTTTCTGTGCCTCTCCTGCTGAGGGATAGTGCCTGTATTGTCTTGTGCATGAAGAGGTTTTTCCTTTTAACAAATGAGAGCATAATTGTGCTTCCTGACTGTAGGGCAAGGTGCCACTCTGCAGTTCTAGACCAAGCTAGTGCCAGGAGCAGTGGAGCCAGCTCTGAGCAGGAATCATTGCCTTGCCCTAATAAGGAGCCATTTTACAGTTATTACATTAAATCTTGGCATACGGTGCTCAGTATTTGACTTGTGCTCACTCTAATAGACCCCTCTGTTCCAATCTTTTCCCGTCTTTCCCCCTTCCTCTTCTTTATTCCGGTCATTGTCCTTTTCTGCCTGGGAAGTCATAACTAACGCAAGTGATGAGTGCTGCTTGTGCTAAGGAAAGGCTTCTTTCTCCTTGGAGCAAGCAGTGAGACAGTATCCTAGTCCACGTGCTTCAAAAGTCTGTGCTGTCTTTCACTGTGGTGATTCCTCTTCTAGTGCAGCAGCCTTGACAGAAGTATGATGAAGACAGTCACAAAGAACAAGGCATTGTTTTGCTAATGAAGAACAGAGTTGTACTTATACTTGAGCATCTTGTGCTTTGAAGCGGTTTGCACGAACACTCCTGCAGTCTGCTTAGTTTTAGTTCTTGCTGCTTATGTGGTGTTGTCGCATGTAGCGTACAGCTCTCGGGAAGTCTCTGCCCCTCCTTCTCCTGCCAGTGTTTTGTTCTTTGATCCTAATCAAAGTTGCAACAGGTGAATTTGCTTGTAGACTTCCAAGTGTGCTTTAGCCAGTGCCTTGATGACAGCCTTTGTCCATATACTGTAGGGGAGGGAATGCCAGGTGGTTCTGAAGGTGGTGCTTTCTGCAGAAATGCCACATGGCTCAGTCCTGTCACAGCAGCCTGATTCTGTATCCCAGCCTGAGCAAATGACTTAATGCTGAAACTTTTTAAACATCATTGCTTCTGGTCAGCATTAGTGTGCCTTTCCCAGGGAAGACACCTGCTGAAGTGATTTCACAAATCTCTCCATAACAGAGTTGGTGTCAAATTTTAAGTATAGAACTGAGAACTTCAGTACACACAGGCATGAGGGCTTAAAGGTGGGACAGGAGGATGATTGGGAGGAGCTGCTGTCAAACGCTTGAATAACTGTGTGCAATACACGTGCTGAGTTGAAAAAGCAGATCAAGCAACTTGCTAGGTCGGTTTGTAGGATTCCACACTGTCTGTGAAAGACAGTTGCAGCAGTGTGCTTGAACTTGTATACCAGCAGCTCAGCACATGTCTGTATTGGCTTATTCTTGGGATCAGCTGTTCCTTAGGCTTAGGGAGCAATGGAGCATGTGCCTTCAGAGGCTGGGAGTGTCTGTGTCATGGAAACACTTATGCTCAACACCTGAGCTGTGGGGCAGAACAACTAAATGTGTTTGCACTGCATCCAGCAACTGCGCTATACCTCAAAGGGTTTGGCTGTTACTTGCTTATTTTCAGCTGTCCACCAGCTGGCTTATGTAACTCAGGATTTGTTTTGATGTTGTGGATGGTACTTAACTTGCAGGATGCCTCAGTTACCTTGCCAGCTGATAATTATGAGACCTTATTTAATAGCAGTTGTTTTTTCAGGGACCTCAGATGTACGGCACTGTTTAGTTTGAAATAGTTATACTGCTGCCTAGTAATGTGACTTGTGAAGAACCTCAAACATTTTTCTCTGTGCTTCAAAAAAAGGGAAGGAAAAGAAAAATAGTCTTGTCTCTCAAGACCTGCAAGACTTTGAGCTCGCTGTTCCAGTGGCATACCCTGGACTAGTAGTAAAAACCTGTAGGGAAGCTGGTGAATTGATCCCTAATTCGGAGCATATGTGAGGCTTCCCTGTCACCTTCTACTGAAGCCTTGCAGCTTATGTTCAGTAACCTTATTTTTAAAACAGATCTGATACATGCTCTATTTTTTTTTTATGCCAGATGAGGTCCTCGGTTGTGAGTAACTGTTGTGACTGTAGCTGGCAGGAGCCCTGTGTGATTGCCTCACTTCAGGAAATGTTAAAATAACATTTTTTTTTTCTTAGAAAGCTAGTTCGCTCCCGTCCCACTTCTAATTCTAATCGCTGCCCCCAGTTTGGCAGCTGTCTTACAGAGTGTTGTTTGTGTTGCTGAGTGAAAGCAGAGACACTTCAGTGGATGCAGTGCTGGAGGAGAGGTACGTGAAATGAGTTAGTATCTCAAGCCAAGCTGGCTTAAACTTTTTAGAAGTTTCTCTGAAATTTGGAAGGAAAACTGCTAAACTTTAAGAAGAATCTTGCTCCTCCCCCTGGACTATTGTCTGAAGCTGAGGATTCTCTTCCTATTGGAGAAGAGAAGCTGCCCCAACTGAAGCTGCTCATATGAAAGAAACCATACAGCAGGTTTATCTGCTCTCTTGACTGTAGCAGTTCAGTGGGGCCGATAGTACAGACAGATGTTGGAGTGGGTTTCCCCGAGGCAGGACCGAGCAGGTTTTTGTCTGCTGTTTTGGCCTTGCAGTCAGGCCTCCAAGGTACTTAGCAAGGCTCTAGCGGGGTTGAAGAGAATTAATCTCCTCAAACCTGTATCAATGGCTGCTAGCTGCTTTGCTAGCTGATCTGTGGAAAGCTTGTAACTTGCCAGATGGAGAAGCTTTCATTATTATTGCCTGCTTTTACCTTTTGATCACTGTTACTGGGAGATGGTTTGTGCCCAGTTCTTTTTCTCTTTTGGAACTGTTGGTGCTGAGGGAAGAAAACTGTTTATGGCTGGGTAACAACAACAGGCAATACTTGGGTATGTCTCTGCAGTATGTAGCCTTTACTCTAGGGGATGCTTACATCCTAGAGGTTCCCCGAGAACTTTCACTTACAAATACCAGCCAAAACAGGAAGGCTGCAATTTAGTTGTCTTCATCTAATGTCTGTTAGGTCTAGGAGCACTGCAGAGGAAGCACTGGAATACCAGCTGGGAGAACACAAAGTAACTACTTCAGTGTGTTACATGGATAAACTTTTTTTGGACCCTGCAAAAATACTGCAGGTACTAAGCCTGTTTGTAGTGCCTGTTGTACTTGCCAGTCTGCAATCCTTCTCTTGAGCTGGAACACAAATACATCCCTCCTGAAATGCAGCCTGCTTTCCCTTCCTTATAGTGGAAGCTATACTTATGAATGTTTTGCATTCTGAAGGCTAGTTCCAACCTGTGTAGAGCAGGAGGAGGAGACATTTATTCAGTAATGCCACTCTTTGCTGATAGGGGCAGCTTTTAGATGAAAGCTTTGCAGAGCAGTTATCTATATAAACCAATCTCTCACTACTAGTCAGCTGTAGCATGTTACTACAGGGTCCAAAGACAATGCAATTGTAAACTCAGGTCTGTCATTGAGAAACTGACTGAAGCTGCTTGGACTGTTAAGTATTTAATGTCTTGTGTGTTTTGGCTCCATTGTGGATATCTATAGAGGTGGCTTTGGCAAGAGAAGAAACTCTCTGTGGTGGTTGGAAGGAGCTGGAGCAGTGAACACCACTGGGCAGCCTGGGCCTTTGCTGGGATGTCTTGCTCAGTCTGACCTTGTGGTATGAACTAGGGCTGGGAGACCAGACAAAATTATGCCTGTACAAGACACTTGTTTTCAGTCCTACCCCTGAAGACAGTCGGGGAGAAAATTTAAGTCTTGAGCATTACTTAGTACTAGGTTCTGCCTTGAATAAACTTTTCTCAAATCTTCCAGCCTGGACAACATATAGGTGTTCATGATGTAAAAGCAAGGTTTGCTGGAGGGAGCCTAAATACAGATGTGCTCTCCTAAGGTTTAGTGATGCAGTAATAAGGAGCAGTGCAGTCACTGTAGAGAGAAGATGAGCTCTGGTACCTGAATCTATACCTTATGTAGAAAAAGAACCAGAAATTAAAGTGCCTTTCTGAAGGGGGCATTAGAAACATAGTACCTATCTATTTGATCTATATGCAATCTTTTGGTATGCCAGGTATACTGCATAAGTAGCTTGTATTGTCCTTACTTTCCACCAGCAAGTAAGGATAAGTTGTCAGGAAAAAACAGATTAAAACTGCGCTCTGTAAATGTTGCATGCAAGGCTGTATGTGCTAGTGTTTAACTTTTCTCTTGTTTTTATTGTCTATCCATTAGGCAATACTGATTGGTGTGCATCTTGACGAGGTCTCCAGCAACCTTTTCTGAAGGGCTGAATGACAGCAGGAGAGGCTGGGTAAATCGATGAGTTTGCCTTGGGAGCCTATAAACAGGCAAAATCAGAACACACAATGGGTCAGAAGGTCACAGGTGGGATAAAGACTGTGGATATGAGGGACCCTGTATACAGGCCACTGAAACAGGAACTCCAAGGACTTGACTACAGCAAACCCACACGTCTGGACTTGCTACTGGACATGCCTCCGGTATCATATGAAGTCCAGTTACTGCATTCATGGAACAATGATGACCGCTCGCTGAATGTATTTGTGAAAGAGGATGACAAACTCATATTTCACCGGCATCCGGTGGCTCAGAGTACAGATGCCATCAGAGGCAAAGTGGGATATACACGAGGACTGCATGTGTGGCAGATCACGTGGGCAATGAGGCAGCGAGGCACGCACGCTGTGGTTGGGGTGGCAACAGCAGATGCCCCTTTGCATTCAGTAGGGTACACGACGCTTGTAGGAAATAACCATGAATCTTGGGGGTGGGACCTTGGGCGCAACAGACTGTACCATGATGGCAAGAACCAGCCAAGTAAAACCTATCCTGCCTTCTTAGAACCAGATGAAACTTTCATTGTGCCGGACTCCTTCCTGGTGGTTCTGGACATGGATGATGGGACGCTGAGCTTCATTGTAGATGGGCAATACATGGGTGTTGCCTTTCGGGGACTCAAAGGGAAAAAGCTATATCCAGTGGTAAGCGCAGTGTGGGGACACTGTGAAATACGGATGTGCTACTTGAATGGACTTGACCGTGAGTATAACTCTCTGCATTTGTTCTAGCAGCATAGATCTGTGTGCTACTTAAGTGTGCAGGCTTGCTAGACCATCCTGGGGAGGGTTTCCATTTTTCCAGAGGTGAGGATTTCGTGTCAGCGGAAGGATTGCCGGATACAGTGCCAGATCCGTAATAGGCCATTCAAAAAGTTTGTTTGGCTGTAAACGTGTATTGTTACCAAAGCACTACAGGGAGCAAGCAGGGTTTGGGGAGGTAGTACAGTAGAAGTTGATACCAGTCCTGTCCAGAGGCAACAAACCTTTCTGTATTGCTACTAGAGTATTAGTGGGTATGTCCTTCTGACAGTTGCGTTATTGGCAACATAATCCTGTTGCCTCTTCACAGGAAACAGTCTGAGGGACAATCACCTTCCTTAAATGGCTAATGAAGGGACTTTTAAAATCCCTTGTAGACAAGAGTGGGAAGATCTGTCCCTATGTAGGGAAGTGGGAATGTCTCATTTTTCAAAAAAATAAGTACCTCGCTTCTCAGCTGCTTTCAGGACAGGTTGTGCTCATTTCCAGTGTGGGGCTGGATATTATAGCCAGCCCAACTTGCATGCCAGGCCTTTTACTAATAGGGACATCAATCTGTAGCTAAGCTGAGTAATAAATTTGGCTGTCCAAGTGTGCTAGGGTCTGTTATCTCTCATAGTCAGAAATTCCCATGGGGCCATACTGTGACTCAGTTCTCTGGGTAGGGTGAAGGAAGCAGATTAAAATCTGGATTTATGTTGTTAGTGCAATAAATTTGGCAGTATTGATGTAAAAGGAGTAGTGTGCTCCCTGCATTCCACAACAGTATCTGCCCAAAGGCTATGGCATACTGGGCTCTCTTATTTGTGCTTAGGACATGTTCTAATGCTAGGCCAGCAATGGCAAACCCCTGGCACTGGTGGCATGAGGCACAGCAAGGCTGACACTGGGCATCAAAAACTGAGCTGTCAGAATAACCAGGAAAGCCTTGCAAAGGGATGGGAGAAAAATCCACAAGTGCTTTGAGAAATATGCTTCAACTCGGCAAGACCATGAGAGTGCTCTTGGCAGAGCATTTTCTCACCAAAAGAAAGAAGCCTAGCTCATTCTGCCCCAGCAGCTTACGGAATAACGGCTCCAGTAACTAGGTTTTTCTAAAGGGAAGGGTCAAAGCCAAAAGCTGCAGCTCCCCTCAAAGCCAGCAAGTCTGTGGAGTTGTTGGCACAGAACTGCACTTAGCAAGGCCACCTCCAGTATTGGATTTGGTTGTAATGTGTTCTCAGCATAGGAGTGAATTGTGGGCACAAGGCCAGGAATGACAGGATGCTCTTTTGGCACAGATAGACAGAAGGTGTCTGGCTCTAACCGCTTCTGAGCGTTCAGTAGCAACACTGTCCAGGGATTGTAGTGCTTGTGAATGGAAGGAGGTCAGATATGTGTGTGCTTTCTCTTTTGGTCTGGGGGTCTCCTGTCAGGCTGGGTTATCAGTGCAAACAAGGTGAGGACAAAGTACTCGTTCTTAATCTCTGTGGGAAGGAGATCCTCTCCTTTTAAGGCCATTAAACTGGAATGCGTTTGTTATGGTAACATCTGTAGGCTTTGAAGATCAGGGTCCTGCATCCTCTGGGATGCTGGCTAGATGATGCCTCTGTCCCAGCTATCTCCATATGCTGCAGGAGGAATTGGGACAGCCTTTTACCCTGGTGGCTTAAGAATAAGCTACATTGGGAAGTGCCAACAGAGCGCTGCCAGTGGTAGGCTTGTCTGGCAGTATCACAGCCAGAGCTGAGACATGCAGCCTAGCTGTAGAGACCTGTCCCTACAGAAGAGGCAGCATGGATCTTGAAGTAGATCAGGAGCAGGTAGGACCAGCAGAGCCTTGGGCTGAGTGCAGCCATGCTTTCACCTGTGGTGCAGAACATGTATGACAAATGATGGCGCTTGGGAAGCAACAGCACTGCCCTGACAGATCTGTTTGCTCTCCACCCAGCTATCAGTGCAACAGAGGTGTGCAGAGAGAGGTATGATTCCTCAGGAATAATTGACGTTTGAAGCACTGGGAAAACTTCTAGAAAAAACATTCTACTGCAGCTTCCCCTGGAGCAGATAATAGCTTGTATCCATAGCAGGGAAGGAGAGGGGGGAAGTAGGGCATTAGTTCAGCTTTGGCTGCTAACTTCAGGAGGTGACAGACCAATTCAAGTGCATGTGTTTCTTGCCTTTGTTACTAAGTCTCTCTTCAGCTAACAAACTCTTCTTCTCACAGGCGTTTTGCCAAAAGTTAGATAAAAATTATCTATCTTCACTTCTCAATGGAAGTGTTTCCTACATGGAGCAATACGATTGCTTGCTTTTTCCAAAGTAGAATCAGGACTGGCCTGGTCAGAGGTTACTGACAACACTCCCCTGTTCTAACTTTTCAATTTTAGCTGTAAGCAAAGGGACTTGTATCCACCTTACTGATGGCAAGAATTCCTGTAAAAAAATAAATAAATAAAATAAAATAACGCAATAACATGACCATGCTCAGAAAAAGTAAGCTTTCCCTGTCTCTCGGCTGTTAAAAACAGCTGTATGAACAGTCAGATTAATTTGGCTTGTAGTAGTGGAAGCTAGAGCTGTTGGCATCTGTCGAGGTTCCTGAAAACTGCAGCTTCTCAGCCAAACTTCCATTCCTGTGCATGTTTTTAGGTGCCTGTGTTCAGCCCAAGATGTCTGTAAAGGAAGCTTTCTAATGGTGCATGCTGAGCCCTCAGGCTGTTAGAAGGATGTCCAGTTATCTGCTTGATTTGGTATGTCTTCATGTTAGCCCTCTCTAGGGGAGGAGAAACCCCTTAGGCTTGAGCAGCATGCTGTGTAGAGGTGAGCTTTGACAGACTTGGCAACAGAAGCTGTGAGAAACTAATCTGTATCTTCCTTCTGTGCAGCTGTGACAGTGTTAACTCTCGCTTTGACCTTAGTCCCCCTGTATGTTATGAATGACTCTTCAGCATCAAAGGACCCCATATGCCATTCCTGAAAAACTAGTATTATCTTCAGTGTTTATAAGTACAGGTTGAAAAAAAGATAGCCAAAGGCTTAAATCTTCCCCAGGTTTATGACACAGGAGGGAATCCTCTAATGGAAAGTGTCAGAATACAAGTGGTGACATGAAGCTTTGACAGATGGCTTTGTTTTTCATGGGAGGTATGTACTACAAATAAAGGAGCTGACAGCTGTTAACACTACTGTATGAGAGAAATCATGGTACTTTCTGGGTACCTGTGCCACATGATGCTATCAGGTTGTTTACTGCATTCTTTTATGTCAATGAATCTCCTGTAAAGATTTTTGGATACTACAGTAAGAGGCACTTGAATGCTGTTGCATTTGGGAAACTTGCATTAGCGGACCAGTATTTTTTCTGTTCATGCACATATATGGCTCAAATAACCTCTACAGAAACATCATGCTCTGCCTGTGTATTTGATGAGCTGAAGTTGCTGATATGTGAATGCTCGATGGCTTGGCCCTGCAAACGTGCCGGGTGTTCACTTTTTTGGGGGGGGATTTTTAGAATGAGCAAAATGAGTATTAATGTCTTGGGTCTCTTTTTCCCAGCTGAACCACTGCCTTTGATGGACTTGTGTCGGCGAGCTGTGAGGCTTGCTCTGGGCAAGGAAAGACTGAATGAGATCCCTACACTGCCCTTGCCAGCCTCCCTCAAGAGTTACCTGCTCTACCAATGACCTTCATGTTCAAGGATAGAGAGTTGGAACCAAGGCAAAATGTCAGAGCTGACCCACTGAGCAATGGGTTCTCCACCTTGTGTCATCACTACTGTTGGAACTCCTTGGCCAAAGTATTCCTGCCACTGCTTAAGTCTCAATGTACCCTTATTGGCAAGTTCTTAAGTAATCCTTGTTTCACAGCTGAGTGGTTTGTTCTTTGGAAGTCACTTCCCCAGCACACCTACAAAAAGAACACTTACAGAAGCTTTGTGCTTCTGTGCTTATCCTGAGAAAAGGCCGTACTGCACTCTTTGGGTTTTACAGCCTCGGAGTGAATGATTTTCCTATGCCAGCTAAAGGGAAGAACATAATTTGGGGAAAGGTATTAGGAGTGGAAATTTTAAGACCATGTTCTAAGAATGCAAAGGCATGGGGTGGCCAGCAGAGTTGGGAAGAGTCTGGAATCCAAGAAGAATTAATTGCTGAGTTTTTAAAAACAAACAGAAAAACACTACCAAACCTCAACCCTGAAACACCAAAACAAAGAACCTTTCCACCAGGATGCTTCTAAATTTGGGGAAGGTGGTTATGTTGCTGTTGTCTGTATCTCTGCCAGGACTTCTCATCATGGTCTAATGCTGTTTCCTAGATAGTGAATCCTGCTTTCTTGTTTATCAGCACTGTTTTCTCCATTCTCCTGTTCTGTTCTCTGTTCTGCCTCTTCTTAGTGGGTTTGACTCCGTTGATTGAGCAATCATATTGTGTCATGACTTGCCTACTTCTGACTTAAAACTGTAAGTTTTAGTCTGGGATCAAAGGCCCCTTGCTGATGTGAGGACAGGGAAGGGACAGACTTCAGCAGTTGGCTGAGACGGGCTGTATGAGCTGAGACTTGTTACGCAGTTACAGGTCCTGCCATCTTAGGTCTGCTTTCTGTATAGCCTGTTTCAAGTTAAGGCTTTAGAGAAACATACTAATGTTTCTCTAATGGCACTGCCAGGGAATTCTCTTAGATAAGCTGCTTAAAGTCATCCAAACCAGGCTTTGTTCTGTCATAGGACTTTCTTTGTTCTGTCATAGGACTTTGCCATAATCTCTAACTATGCAGCAGGAATAGCTGGCGATTTCTTGCTTGGGGGTGGGAAGTTGTCCCAGAGAAGGTGGTAGCAGTGTGGCTGCAGAAGTACCATCAGCAGATAAGAAATCAAGGTGATTGCTGCAGAATGTAACTTACAAGACTTTAACAGAGGCCAGTGGGATGATCTTCAGGTACAGCAAGAAAAAAGTGAACCTCTCCAGAGCTGGGGGGCAGGAGAGAACTGCAATAAACAGGATAAGCAGGTCAGGCAAAATCAGCACAGCCCAAATAGATTCTCACCTCAGTAGCCAAGTTAAGAGGATGACACTCCTTTACTAGCAGGAGCTGCTCTCTTGACCTCACCACAGGTCACTATGCTGCCTTTCTGGGGTTATTTTGCACATTTCTTTGTCTTGAAAATCATTTGTGTGGTTGGTTTTTGCTCTTGAGTTATCCCTTTGGTTCTGTGTAGGTACAAATGAGTTTAGTTGTTGAAAATGTTAATATATATATATTTGTGGTGTATGTATAAGAACATGATTTAAACAGCTGCTGTAGGGTACCTTTTTTCAAGTAAACTACTTGCATAGTATATTTTTTAAGCACAGAATTGGTGCCAAGACTGGGGTATGATGTGCCCCTTTTTAATCTAATATTATGTTTTTTTAATGTAGGGGTTTGTACCAGTGTCTGTTACAGGGTGGGACACAAGAAAATTTGGTGTGTATGGAGCCCTACTTGGTTGCCTTCAACTTGAACCAGTGTCTTCCAGAATTCCAGGGAAGCAGCTGTGTTCTCCTGACTTATGCTCTTTGTGCTCCATTGCTTCAATATCTTCTCACTTCACCAGTACATAGCTTTGTACAGTTTTAAATTTTGACTTTCTATTTTATGACTGTAGATAATGCTCAGTAACCTAATAAACTATTAAATATTACTTGATGTTGGGCTGTTTTTGCATGAAACAATCAGAGTTCTTTATATTGAGTTTCTACATGAATGGTGAGCTTATTCCCAAGAAGCCAGGCCAAACAAGTAAAACAAGGGCTGTTGTGACCTCTTCTCTGCTTGGAAGAATAACCATTTAAAGCTGGTATCTGAAAGGTGTGTACAGGTGGTAGGCTGTAATCGCAGTTTCCTGAGATCTTGTGCAGCTGCCAAGTGCCTAAAAATGGCTGCTCTGGATGGGGTTGAATATAGTCTGTGAGACAGCAGCCTTCATTTCTTAATTTAACTCTGTTTACAACTGACTTGTTACACCATAATACTTTTTTTTTTTTTTTTCAAATAGATTTGAGTAGATTCAGTAGGCAGGGCTCTGGTTACATTGGCAAACTTGAAGCATTGTGTAGGTTTGCAAATTTCACTCCTAGATGATAGCAAATAACTCTTCTTCTTCTTCTTCCAGGAAAGCTCATATGAAAAGAAACCACTAACCTACTACTACTTTGTGCTGATACCTGACTGCCCCTTTTACTTCGGAAGGGAGATGATGGATAGAAGAAAGCAAAACAAAATAGTGAGGGCTAAGGGGATGCCTAGCCAGCAGAACAGCGCAGTTAATAGCAGAAGGTGCTGTGGCAGGTTAGGCTGACAGTCATTCTTGTATTGTGTGCTTGAGAAATTGGCTAATTTCAGTGTGTTCAGGGTAATTTCTTCAGGTCATGAACTTCATTTAGCTCAAGTCACTTGGTATTAGTTTTTGGTCATTCCCTACCAACTGCTATAAGTTGCTGTGTTGTCATGTATTTTGAAATCTATTTGCACAAGAGGCTTCATTTCTAGGCTATGAGGAGACATGGATTATATATAGTTTGTGGAGTACAAACTGCTTGCTTGCTGGTTGATTTTGTTCTCCTCTGCTTCCAACCTGTGCAACAGAGATGCTGTCAAATTGTATCAGCAGTTAAGTTAAGCCTCTCCAAACTGACTGGAAATGAGATAACTGACAAAAAGTACAAAGTCACAACAGCCTTAATTCCACCTCCCCTCCACACACTTTTTCTGTCTTCTTTGTAGCTACCAACTTGTGTGTGGAAACCAAACTTACCAGTTGACATAAGCACTACAATATGTGAGGGGAAACTAGAGCTCAGAGGTATGCTCGTGAACTGCCTTATAAAGGTACTGGGTGAGGAGAGCTTAAAAAGTGGTTTCTTGTCTTTGTCTCCAGTCAGGGCAAGAATATTTTGTAATTTTGGATGTCTTAATCTTGTTGGGTTTTTTTGGGGTTTTTTTTTTCCCACGTGTAGAAGACAACTGTAGATCCTAAGCCTAAATATCCAGCATATTCAATGATCATCAGTTTTGTTTTGCTGCAGGTAGTGGAGAACTTCAGTGAAACACTTCTTTTTTTTTTTGTGCTTGTTTGTGGACAAGGTCAGCTTCCCCTTCCCTTTCGGTGGAAGGCTGCCTCTGCTTTGCTGGGAACATGGCTGGAGGGGGTTTGGGAGAGCAGCAAGCTGGGGAGGGTGCATAAGGTGGGGCTGGTGCAGAAGTCTGAGAAATTAGTTCATGCTTAGCTCCAGACACCCAAACAGGCTTGTGTTCCAGCTGCATGGAATATTTGAAACAAATGACCTGCTCAGGGCTGGGAGTCTGCAGTGTTTATGTACAGTGCCATGGCAACAGTGGAGGAAGTCATGAGATGGGGATTGGATCTGGTGGAATCAACAAATGATATCACAGATTAGCAAGTCCTAATGAATCAGTGGCGCTCTGTTTCTCCTGCTGTTGCCTGTGTTCAGGCACTGGCATACAGCAGGCAGACCCACCTCTTCGAGTAGCATTAAAAACTGCACATCCTACTTGTATCGGCTGCCTTGAAAACCTTGTTATGCTGGCCAGCATCTTGTCTTCCTGCTGCTGCTGACTAATCACGTTATGCACATGGAAATAGCTGTTCCTACATTTTATAGAAAGCTTCTGGCCCTGATAGTTTGCTTGCTGTTGCCTCGCTGGTGATGCAGAAGTGCTGTGGCAGTTCGGCAGAGACTCTTGACATACTGATGCTCTAGACAAGCAGTGGAGTAGCTTTTGTTTCTTCCTGGGAGTTGAGGCTTTGAAAGTAATTTGAGTCTAGAAGAATGTGTAAGAGGGAAAGTGTTCAGTGGAGGAGTTTAGTAGCTGATAAGCATGTCATAACTTGAGTAGTTTTGTCACAGTTCCTTTCAAAAGGAAAGCCAGTCTTGGGTGCAGGTTACGTTCTTGCACAGCGTATCTGTGCCAGCAAACATACCTACTGTGGATCTTGGTCAAAGCTATGACAGTGTCAAGACAGAAACACTTGGAGGGGGGGGAGGACAGTTGCCAATTCTCTCCTTTGTCTACAGAACTGAGAATTTATTTATGAGCTCAGATAACTTCCCTGTTGGAGCCTGCGCATCCGTCTGTCAAACCCTTAGCACCAGCACAAGGCAATCTTCCCTTTCCCTGTGCCTGAGATGTGCAAACTTACAAACATCATACTCTTAAGAACTTACTTGGGCAGTCTCACCTCCTCTTCTGAATAAGGTAAGACAATTATGAAAAACATCTCCTAGCATGCCCCCCCCCCCTTGCTTCCCCGTATGCTTCCTATGCAGAGCTAATGCTGTTGATCTTATGCCAAAGATTAGTTGCACTTGACTGGAGAAGGAAATACATAGTGATTTACTTGGTAGAGTTTATTAAAATTAAAAGCCTAACCCAAAACACAACCTTTCTTGGCATACAAAACAGTGCTAAAGGGAACAAAACCCATTCAATGCTCGCAGAAAACACATTGGAGCACTGATCCTGTCCTTGCACATGTTTTGATTTGAAAGTATTGCAGGCTTGTCTGCCCTTCAGACAGAAAACTATTTGAAGCAGCTGCCAGATGTTTTGTCTGACTTGTGTTTTATAATTTGCTTACTGCTTAGCAATGCTCTTCCCATCAGGGTATTCAAGCTGCCTTTGTGCATTCTGTTCCTGTGGCACCTCTGTGCTGGTTTCTCACCCCTTCGCCCTAGTCACAGTGCATGTAGCACAGCAGGGATAAAAGTCTGAGTCATTTTACTCAAAGGCTCTGTATAGCATGTCTGCTACCCAATCTGCTGGCCTCATCTGGGACCTTTTCTGGGACTAGCACAGACCAGCCACATTCCTCTGCTCACATGTTACCACAGTGTATAAAAGTTAAGGTGATTTACAGTCTCTTATAAAAGCACTTATGGCCTGAATTTAGGCCTTGCAAAACAACCTTACACTGAACACCCACAGTTCATGGCTTGGGCAGCCTCTCTGACTAGCTGTAACTCAGTTGAGTTATAAATATTCTTTTTCTGCCGTTAGTAAGATGGGCAATAAATTCTCAAATACAATGAAGTGGGGCAAAGACCGTTGTGTTTTTTCAGAACGTGACGAGTTTCACTCAATTGAAAGATACAAATGCTGAACAGGGATACCTCAAGACTTCCTTTGTGTTTGCCCAGCTCCAGCAGCATCCCAGACAGTTAATTTGTGTCCATTTTTGCAGCTGGGAGCAGTCCAATATGCCTACAGGTTTAGAAGCACATATCCTTGGCTTTCTGTGCCTCTGCACTACAAAACTGCTCCTACAAAACCACATCTATACAAACCCAGCATCTTAAGGCAGAGTCCTTGTTAAATGGCTTTAAACTGCAAGTCTTCACTTTGCTCAGACTTGCATCTTTTAATAATCATAGGACTTGGGTCCACACTTCTTAGGCACCCATCACTGCATTTTCCTTCAACATCATGTATGCAGTCAACAGGTGATGGCCCAGGGAAGCTTTGCTGCACAACAGTATTGTGGGGGACATAAGCCATGAAAGAGATGCTACCTCTGGATAACCTTCTAGATAGTACCCTGTTTATGCTGAAGAGTTCCATAAATGTCTATGCCTACCAGAGTCTGTCACTGTTCCCGCTCATAACCTCTTGTGAAATCATTAACTATTACTTGGGAGGGCCTAACAAACTTTTGCTGTCTAAAACCTGCATAAGCAAACATGCTCTCCAGCTTACGATTATAAAAGGTACATGGGCAGGCAAGACACGCCTACCTAAACTGGCATCTGGCAAGGACACAAGTGTTGATCTCTTATTTTTCTTTTCCTTTTATGAAAAAAATACTGAGGGTTTCCGACAACTGTGGGTTTGAAACTTCTTCTCTTCGCTTTTTCCAAAGCAGGTACCTTTGGGAGCTCAGAACTTCCTTGCACGCTGTGCAAGTGGTATGTTGATCTGAAAGGTAAAGTGCCACCTACTGAACCCGTAACTTAATTTCCTGCAACGTGCTGGATGTTTCCTTTGGAAGAGGACCACCTAATATTGATAAGGTCTGTTACTATTTAATTTGAGGCCCAACAGAGAGAGACTTGAGGAGTAACAGCTGTTACTCCTAAATGTGATCTGTATTTTTTGAACTGTCTAGACACCTGGGTGGGTTGCACACATTACCAGCAAAGCTAGTTAATCATGTCAAACTTTTCCTTTCTATACAGGCTGGGTTTTGGTTTGTTTTGTTTAATGAGCTATACGGAAACCCAGGGAAAGTCAGTGAATTAAGCAGACAAGTTGGGAAATTTGATCACTAAGGCTGACACTTCAACATTTTTCATTCTGACCTGGTATAGACAGTACACAGATTTCAGAAGTTACTGATTGTGGTGTTTGATAACAACACTGACACAGTAAACCCTTAAACAGTAAGCTGTATTGATGGCTCGCATGGTCTCTGTGAAATGCCGTTAAAAGAAAATGGACTGAAACTGTGCTGCACAATAAGAAATTACAGCAATGAAATTAGATTTACAGAATGCTAAAAATTTTTCAATTGATTCTTGTAAAGAAAATCCTAGAAGAATGAGCACTCAGAGTCCTTACGATGCGTCCTGCTTGGATAAATACAGATGTTTTCAATTAATGTTCTCATAGATGCTAACTGTCTATTTCAAGGTGAAGTGCTGTGCAAGAAGTTTGTCATTATTAGAAAAGAAAGAAGGTGATTCTTCATATCCCATCTGACATTTTTACTTGCATTTAAAAAATAGTCTGAAAAATGCAAATAAACCTGGAGTATAAAAGGATGGCGGACTTTTCTGGACAGGAACCACTCTAAGAAGCTGTGTCCTGGAGTTCGGACACTCTTGAGGTGGGCTTGCAGATCCACAGGCAAGCGATGCCTTGGAAGATGCTTAACACTTAGAGACTTGTGCCATACATGCTTTAGGTCTGCATTTTCTTGTGTTTATGTTTGTGTGTACTAACTATGTTTCTAACTTCATAACCAAGGCTAACCGTGACCTTTACTGGAATAAACTCATTTTCCTCTTTAAGGTTGCTTGGCACCAGCACTAATCTCAAGAATATTTCAGTAAGCACAAGACACATGTTTTTCTACAAACAAAAAATACAAATAAAATAATACTATGGTCCTACAAGGAGCATACCTGCAACCTAAGCAAGCATGAGAATCCCAAAACTAGCTATGATGCATTTCCCAGAAAGTTTATCTTGGAGTCTAGGAGGATTGAGCACCAACATTAAATACTGTCTCCGCCAATGGGTGTTAAACAGTGTTTTCAGGAAGGGATGAACACTGAAAGAGCAGATCCAACTTTGGAAGAAGCCAAGGTGCAAAAAGATTGTTGGTCAGGAAAAGCCTTTGACACCTTACCAGAAGCATTTGGCAAAGGTTCAGACTAATTCTTAGGAAAACAAAGAGGAGGAAAAGATTTAGCCTGGGGGCTGGTTTAGCGTTGTGATCATGGACCGAGCTGTTTGATAAAGGTTGGTAGGTACAACCTGGCAACAGAGGCTGAACCCGCAACCTTGCAGCATGTCTGAAATGGCAGTGTGGGTATCTGATCAATGCTTAAGGTGATTTTCTTTAGTTGTTTTCCCTGTGGTCAGCTGCTCCAAATGGTGCTAGAAATAGTGTGAGAGAAGCAGCATGCTGCAGACTGCTCTTGGTTTCTAAAGTTTCTCGGATACCTTTCTTGCCAAATTCTTTTGGAGGGAGATTGTGTAATCAGGCTGGGTTGCATGTGAAAACACACTTGTGTACATCCAGGCATGCAGGGTATTGCCAAAGTGGACAGACTGTCCTACTTGTGCCTGCCAGAAAAGTTGTGTTTTGTCCAGCGGAAAAGAAAACATCCTTTTCTCTTTGTGCTTTGGAATTTGTCTTTTCGGACTCTGATCTCGTTAGCAGTGTCTCCATGCTATGACAAGTTTGGCCATCTTGGGTCAGGACCATGGTCCAGTAACAGTAGCCAGAACTCAGCTATTCTATACAGAAGGTGCCCTCTTGATAATGTGGCAGATGCTTCAAAGATTGCAGAGAGTATGCAACAAGAAAAGGAGCGGATCGTTATTTTGTAATATACAGTCTTTTGTGCTAATTCTTTGCACTACGAAAGACAGTATCTGCCTCTAAACAAAGCAAACGGGGAATAGTTTCACCTACCATGTTCAATAGCTGAATTTTAGAACACAAGCAACAGAGGCAACTTGCACAAGGCTTTGTGAACTCTGTATCATGGCTGGCAAATATGCATGTGCACTAACATGCATCTTTCTTTCCAGGCTGTCCCATATAGCTGCAAAGGCTGATTTTTCAAGAACCCAGCACCTGATTAAAGTGACATTTTTGCTGTGTCTTGTTAAACCCTGGTCCTAATCCAGCATTGACCTTTTGTTTCCCTCCTCACTGCCCACATTGGATAAAAATGGCAGATTTCCTTGGATTGTATGTTAAAATGAGACTACCAACTGTAGTTGGTAGTTTCATTAAATACGGCCTATACTCTGCATTCATGTTTGGGAGCTGCCAGAACGGCTACATGAGAAAAGCCCATATTAGACACTAGCAAAGTAAAATAGAAGGGCTTGGCCCTCTTAATTTGAGGATCACAGAACTCAGAGGTGCTTCTCCCCTTGTAGACTTCCGAGTCAAAATACTTTCAAACTGCTTAGAACTTCTGCTCATCACCCTTTACCTGACTCTTGTCCCTGCTGATGCTGCATGCAGCCCATGGCCAGCCTGATACTGCTGTGCTCTCCTGCAGCTGCTGTCTTATTGATTGAACTGTCCCTGTGTGGTTTGAGCACTGTAGCACTTCACTAGCCAAGTGGTTATGCTTTAGGTCTGATGCTTTGCTTAATGTGATCTTTCTGCTTCAACAAGGAGCCACTGGCTCCTTCTAAAAGGGGAAGGTCTTATACCTTAGTGTAGCTTGTCTTTGAAGTTTGGCAGCTGCTGTGTAAAATTATAGGGTGACTCCATCAAATTCTTTTTATACGCTGCCCTGGGTGATGGTGCACTGCTTATTCAAGGGAAGGGAGCAGATGGGAGCCCAGAAGTTTGTTTTGCTCTTTTACTGCTTACCGCCGTGTCTGGAAACCTCCGAAAGTCTGTCAACTAGCAGTAAAAAATGAGCGTACTATGAAGGCCAAACAGGTGCTCGGCCACATATAGCCATTCCAAGTGCAGTAGGCACTGATCACTGCCTGGCAGAGCCACTGCGGCAGCAGAAGGGCAAACTGAGGGCTCCTGCTGTTGACCTCCCTGCTTTTATTTTTTGCTGCAGGCAGAAACAAAAAGATTGCCAGATATCAGTGTCAACACGATATTTTGCTGCATCTGTGACATTCAGAGTCTCTCTGCATGAAAATATAGCAGCTCCCAGTTCCAAGGATTTTCTTGGAAGGGTAAGAGCTGCTCCTCTCCAGTCCTGCTTTTCAATCAGGTGACCAGTGCGTTTGGAAACTTTCTTTGTTGAGGGGTGGATGGGGGTGTGTTTAAAGCAGTCAAACAAAGGTGGGAGGAGAGGAAGCAAAAGGAAACACTCTCCTTAAGCCAAATTGTTTTGGGGGAGTGGATGGGAGGGGGAAGTAGTTGTGTTTTGTTTTCTGAGAAAACATCTCTACAGCCAAGACAAACAAAGATGCCTGCTCTAGATCTCATTACCTTTGGTCTCCTTGGGCCCCATGTCAGTTCCCAGATTATTTTTATGAAGTGTTTAATCCAGGCTTTTATTTCCCCTGTAAATAGATGGTATTTCAGATTCCAGGACAGCTTCAGATACTAATACCAGCTGTCTAGACAAAGAGTGGCCCATGGACATGATCATAAATAAAAATAGTCTTGGGGCTTCGGGTTTGTTGGTTTTTGTGGGTTTTTTTCCCCTTCCTTCTCTTTTCAAACTAGCTTGCAGGAGTGGCTGGCCGTGTGAAGGCAGGCACAGCACAGTTCTCGCCTCCTTTGGCCATATCTTGGAGGGGATTGGAGGTGGCTGGGGCCATGCCAGGGGATGCTTGGTGCCTCAGAAATAAAAATAGTTCCTAGGCAAGGAACCAGGGGATGGAGCTCACAATTATATAGCACATCTCCTAGGCTTCACAGAGGAGCACTGAAAATGTTTTTTATGCCTCCCATGGCTTTTGCTGTATAGGTCTTCAGCTGTTTTTTTTTCTGCAGGAAGGGGAAGTTTCTTGCAGCTTCTGTTCTTTGTTGCAGCTGTGCAGCACTCTCTAGAACCTACCACCCACAAGTGCTGGGGACATGCAATAGAGAAAGGTGTGCTAAGACCCACATTTATGAATTGTAGGAACCAACAGCCTTTATAAAATGTGGATATGTAACTCAGATTTCCAAGGGAAGTACTGCGTTTCTCCCTTTTTGTCAGCCTTTCTCATGCACCTGGCTCACACCTTGCTCCCTTTATTCATCCCACTGAGCAGTATTAATTGCCAGCAGTTTCTTTCAATGGGGATTTTCAAGGGAAGTTGCAGTCAGTAAAGAACTGTTCTCCATTTTTACTGTCCAGTCTGACAAGGTTGTTACTAAGATCTGTCTCTTATGGAGCAGGGAAACTGTGGAAGAGAACAAATTAAATTGCCAAACTAAACCTTCAGAGTCTGTGGTGGAGAGGCGAGTAGGATCCCTGGACTGTTGTCCCTTTGCAGACATGATCCCTCTAACATCAAAACTTGTCTTGATAAATTCCCTTTTCTGATGCTATTTAATGAAGCATTTATACTCACTTAAAGCATGTGCTGATCTTTTCCTAATGGCGGAGCTGGTGCCAAAGTGCACCGCAGGGTGAAGAAAACAGATCACTGATTCCTGCAACACTGCTGCAGCTGTTAATAACATGCTTTCGCATGCTTCTAGGATACCTGCCTATGCAGGTGTCCTAGGCCACGCATAGCTGTCACAGATGGATGGGGGGGTGCACATTCCTGGCTGAATTCTAGATGCTTGACCTACCTTTTTTCTTGCCAAAATCCATAAGCAAGGAAAAATGGAGTGAAAGGAGAGGACTTGGAAAATGGAGATACACTGGCGGAATAGCTTGATAGCCTGTACTGTACTTGCTGCCATCTGACAGCGTTGTCAGTATCTTGTTGCACAAATAAATTCTGGCATTTTTTTCTCTTAATTGTATGTTTTCTGTGCTTAGGGAAAGAAAAATATTTGGAGCTGTCCCCATGTGCCCCACTTCTTGTGAGCCTGCTAAGACACCTTGGTAAATGTCTCCCAGTGGGATCAGGCAGAGCTTTGGTACGACTCCTGCACTGCTAGGAATGGATCACAGCCAGCTTCCTAAAAAAACCCTGTGTTTTCAGGACATCTAATGTAAGAGCTTAGTGCTAACAGTCAAAAGGGGGTTGCCTGGAACAAAGATGCAGAACTGACAAGGGCTAAGCCCATAGAACGTGCTACATAAATATCCCACAACAGTTGCCTACAGTAACAGCTCCCACTGAAGTGCTGCCTGCAGGTTAAAGAACGACAGTACTTAAAAAGAGCAAGGAAAAAGAAACTGTCCTGATTACAGGGGAGTCAAGGTGCGATACGTTAAGTTTCATACAGCAAACCCAGATTCCTGGCAAGGAACCAAAGTTTGTATAACTTTGGTCACCTTTCTACCACAGACTCCGAAGATTTAGTTTGGCGATTTGTTTGTTAAAGTTTATATGAAGTTTGTATCTTTTACAAACACAGGTATGTGTTCGTTCTCAGTTGTTCAACATTAAACCAATTATATTCTCTAGCTGCTTGGCAATAGAGCTCATTTATGGTTTTTGTTTCAAATGGGAGAATTACGCATGAGGCAATGGGTGAGAAGTGGTATTTAAGACGCTTCATTTAAGGTCCTCAGAATCTTTTTATTTGGCTCTACTTTCTAGAAATTGTATACATAGCTTACTGACCACTCAAGGTTCCTCAAGAAGATATCAGCTCTAATGTCACTCAGAACCACACTTATAGAGCTGAAAGGATTCTGCCCACCTGCTTACCTACAGTCCTGGACACTGCTTAAGCATCAGGAGGGTCTCCTTAACAGCAGCTGCAATAGATACCTACTGGCTCAGCTGCATGTAATTTGCTGCCAGGATCCTGAGGCTGCAGTATGAGAGGCACACAGTACTTCCTCCCTTTCCACCTGCCCAGATGAGAGAACTTTGCTTCTGTTTGTAGGAGTGTGGGAATGAAAAATGCAGCTGAAGTTGCATGTTTATTTTTCATGTTTCAGTACCGTTTGCGGCACGTCCCTGTGCAGGCTCTGTGCACTAAGCAATTACCTTTACTTCTTGTGAAGGGGGTATAGATGGAAGAGAAGGAAAATTAAGTTGCCCTTAAAAAGTATGGTTAGCTGTGAACTCTTAATAGTTCTATGCCTTCCTCATCATTGTCAACAAACCTATGAGCCATAGGTGTTTAAAATAATCCCTCATCTTCCAGATGAGTGCACCAGTCAAGTAGGTATTATATACACATTGAGAATAATTGCTTTCTTGCAACCCCGAAGCCTCTGAATTTTCTGTTCTAATACAAAGAAGTCTCTTCCTGCCTGTCAGTAGCACCTCCTGCTACCCAAAAGTTTCATGGAAATCTTCAGCGCTACTTGAAAGAACAAACCTTTTTGAGATGGCAACGGCTACGTCCCCTGAGAATTATCTTGGTGTCTGCACCCAAGTCTTGACTAGGGCAGAAGCAGCGAGATAGCCAATTGGATCCATGCAGTTACCATCACAGCCAAGCTATAACCAAGCTAGATGGTGATATATATATGTAACCAAGCTATATATCTCTGGGGAGCAGGACAATATCTTTAACTACCTAACTACCTGGAGAAGGGTCTTTTCAGATTTTCACAGCAGAAAGCATTATACAGCCTGTCAGGGCCACAGGCAGCACTTCTTTCCAGGGACCTGATTAGATCTTCCCAAAAGGCCTTTTAAAGAACAAATAGTTGAGCAGAAACCATTTTAAAGGGACATTTATCATTGTCCTTACACCCAGTGATGACTCATATGGCCTTTGCAAAACTGTGTAGAAGGAATGGAATTTATTGCTTGACTCTGGAAGTTGGGGCTAGGAGCCAGAGTGGCATCCACTTGGAAACTGCCATGCCCTGAAGCAGACAAGATACTTGTGCACAGAATACATTCTCTTCCAATCTGAAACAGTAGCTGTACCTTATAAAAACCAGATGAGTAAGGCTACAGCTAAGGACCAGTGCACTCACATCGACAAGGGATGAATGGCATACAACAGCGCCTAGATATCAGAAAAGCAAGGACTTGCCTTACAATTTTAATGACAATTGTATTTGTAATTAGGAATGGGACTATGCTAAAACCTATTGATGTCAGTGCAAAGCTGGATTCAGTGATCTCCATGTTTGCCTGCCTTTGGTCTCAGCTCAGGAACATGCCAAGGCTGGGTTTTAGCACCTGCTCCAATTTAAACACTCACTAGGTGACCTCGGTAAAAAACACTTGAGTTAACTTTGTCCATTGTTATCACCAGTACAAAGCTAGTGTCCCTGAAGGGAGATTATTGCAGGAAAAAAAGAAAGAAGATCACACAACTTTAAAAGCTTTTGGTGGATTTCTTTTCTCTTGACAATTAAAGGGGCAGTTATGTACTACAGAGCAAAAAAAGGTTAAAATTTTCATGTTCCCTTTTAAATATTGGAAGAATCATGCTCACACACTTGTATTGAACATAGATATTATTTCAAAAGAAGCAAAATTATACAGTTTGATGGTTCCTGACCAAAAAAAATTCAGAACTCTCATTTTGTAGGAGATGTCAACATTTCAACTTTTTTCCAGTACTGTTGCTTTTAAGAAATCCCCAAATTCCTGCTCCCAACCAGCCTTTCTGGCCAGCAGTATTAGACACAACACCAAAACCAGCAGAAAGAGTGTCTTTTAATAGTGTACGCACACCATGTTTATAAAACCTGCACTTTGTTTTTAGCTGACTCTTTGAGAGGATGTACGACGTCCTTAGCATTTAATTTCCATAGGTTCTCCAAAGGCTTGGGCTTTGCCAAGCTGGCTGTGAGCCAAAGCAACCATAAATCAACCATGACAAGAAGTTCCCTTCTCCTCTGTGTTGCTTCCCCATGACAGCATTTTCGGGAGTATAATATTTTCATTTTATATGCACCACTGGCCTCTCCAGGGTCCTTTCTTTGGCACTGTGATCTCAAGGAATTTTTAAAATAACCATTCTATGCAAAAGGCTTATATACTCCATGTGTACCCATGGAGCCTGCTCTGGCACCACTCAGGGAAGTGGTGCTGTGATGCAAGGCCAGCGATGGACATGACAGAGAATGGTGTTTTAGCATCATTTTGCTAGGCTATGGTCCTTATTAGGATGCAAAATCCAGGACTAAAGCTTTGTTCTGAACTGAAATGTCTTATGGATAAGCCCTGGAGTATACGTGAGAAGACCCAGAAGGGTCTTTTTTCACTGGAGCTGCTGGAGTTGGGGCAGGGAAAAGATTTGGGCTTCTTTTCTCACATACAGAGAAAGGCCTGGAAGGCCTGGGTGTGTTTTTTTTCTTTTTTTCTAGGAGATTGTCTGTCCCTTTTAGCCTTTCCAGAAGGTGACAGCAGTCAGTGGAAAAAGTATGGAGGCCAGAAAGACAGCAGTATTTCTATGGGCTGGAATGGTTTCTAAACCTGGTATGTGTTACTACAGGGCAATGCCTGGCTGGTGAACCCACAGAGGAGATATATATAGGCCAGGAAAAAACACAGAAGTAATGAAATGTAAGTGTCTTCCCATGGGGTGTGGTGCTTCTGCCAAAAAGAGAGTCTGTCTCAGGGCTGCCTGGTACACAGTTCTCCCACAGAGTTCTCCAGTTCAGTCCAGGGTATGCTTCTTCCTCTACGCATCAGAGCTGCTGATTTTCCTCTAGGAAGGTGAGGTGAGACTGGCCAGGAAGCTGGTGCCATTACAGTTGTCTCACAAATTTCCCCGTTTTGCTAGCAGCCAGGGCAGAGGAATGGCAAAGGGAGGGGAAGTGGGCAGATGGATTTTCCAGGTAACACCTGGTGAAAGAGGGAGGACAAAGTCTCACTCAGAACAATGGGCTTGTTTTGAGCTGCTTGTCAGGAACTGACCTCTTTCCCCTCTCATCCTCTGGGTATGTGATCCTCAGGGTCCTTGTTTTCTTTCTGCTCTCTGTCCCTGAGTTAACTTTTTCCTCTCACTTGGCACAGTGACACAGTGTCCATCAGGTCTCCTTGACATCAACACCTCTAGGCTAGGGCCTTGCTAGTGTCTCTGTGGGTGTTGAAAGACTGTGAGGGTGGACTCTAGTTGCAGAGGCCAGGTTATAGTAACTCCTCTCCTAAACCAGCTGCCTCCTCTTGCAGACAGCCCAAGGCTTTTGGCAGATATAGTGACTGACTATATGAGGGTGGACATGTTTAATTCCCTTTTGCCCACCACCTGAGCACTTTGTGCAGGGCAGGCACACTTGGGAGGTCTGTTATTGTTGGGGCTGCAAGGAGATGAGGTGCAGCACTTGCTTGAGTTCTGATGAAGGAAAATGCAAGTGCAAACCTGGTAGAGAGGATACAGCTGCATCCTCTCAACTGTACAGGCTGTAGCGGATATGGCCCTCCCTGTCAGGGATCTGTTGCTGTTCTACTGGCTGCTTTCTCCGGAAGCCACGGCCATGATACACCCACTAGGAATGAATGCTGCTCACAGTCTCTGTAATCAAAATACAATCTGAACCCAGTTACAGCATGTCCCCTACTCAGAGCCCCTCTGCTGAAATCCTAGCCAAAGCAATAAAGTCTGGGTAGGCAGGGGGAAGCAAGCCAAGGAAAGGCCTCAGGCTCTATTCTTCACACTGGCCTGGCAAGTTCTGAGAAAGGATCTGATACTTTGTTCATCCTTGTGACATCCACCGCAAGTCTGCCTCTAGCTACACAGCCGTGATGTGCCATTCTAGGCCCCACAGAGCAAGCAATAGCTGGCCTGTCCCTGCTGTGAGATTTCAACACGTTAAGTTGGTATTATACAGGCCTCGCCGTGCTGCCACTAGGCCTTGTTGGAGTCCAGCTGTAACAGCATTCCATTTACTTGGTCCCACCAGCACAGAAGCTGTCACATCAGCACCTTGTTGTGCCACCCCGCGGATGGGCCACAGGGCCTGTGCCCAGGATTGCACCGCTGCGCTTCCTCTCCCAGACAGCACGCTCTCCACAGCTTGGACGGACACTAGCTGTCACGCCGCAGCTCTGGCCATGTCAGCAGGATGCTGCCAAGGGTTGTTAGTGTTGCTTCTTTAGATTGTGTCGGCCGGGCCGGATCCCGGCACCTGGCGCGGGGGAAAGCTGCGCGAGGCTGTGCTGAAGCAGTCCCTGAGCAGTCCTGCAGGCACTCGCCTCCCCACCTTCTCCAGGAGCTGAGCAGGCCAGCAGCTCCATCCCACCCTCAGGGCCTGCTCAGCAGGCTCTGCTCCCTGCTGCCTGCCTCTGGGAAGGACAGTGCCACCCCCTGCCCCGTGAGCGGCCCAGTGGGGCAGCAGCCTCTCCCACCACGGCCTGCCCTTGCCGCTGAGGGCTGAGGAGAGCCGGGGCCTGGCCTGCCGCAAGCCAGCCAGGGTGCGGGGAGCGTATCCCCACACTCCCCTCCCTTTCCGCAGCAAGGGAGAAATAAGAGTGGAAATAAAGTGCTTTTAGCCATGAGGCTAAATAACTGCCGGCGCAGCTTCCAACCGGCCCCCTCTCAGAGGAACGGTAACGCGGCCTGGCAGGCCCGGGTGGCAGCAGAGCCCCGTGGCCCACAGTTCCGTGCAGGCAGGCGGGACTGGACCTGCTCTCTGCTGGTGGCAGCGCCTGGGTGCCGGCCCGGGCACCCACCGGCCGCCTCCCCAGCGCTCTCCAGCTCCTGCGCTTGGCAGCTGACAGGCCACTGCTTGGCACAGCTGCCCATGGCCTCCCTGCCGGGGGTGGCGGGGCTGGTCCGCCCTCGGGGTGGCATGAGGGAGCAGAGGGCAACCACAACCCGCAGCAGCCTGCGCTCACCGAGCCTCAGTTTTCTCAGGCAGTTTCTCGGAATACAGAAATACAGAATTGCCGTATCTCATATGCGTGATGGCCTGCAGTCATGGGAGGCCCTGGACAGGGTTAGCAGGAAGGTGTGTAGATAAAGCTGCATTGTAAATTTGGAGTATCAGGGATTGTGCATACACACATGAAGGACATTCATTGTAGTAAATTTGCTCGTGTAAGTTGTGAGGGTCTTCGTTGCAGGAGAGACAACACTAGCCTAAGCACCTGAGCCGCAGCATGCTTCAACCTGACTTACAACTGAAAAATAATATAAAGATATAAAAAGAAAGAAAAGAAAAGAGAAAAAGCGTTACACTATCTGCAACAGCAGAGACTGGCTCCTCATTCTCTGTGCAGGAAAACCATCCTGCAAATGCCAACAGCAGCTGAGGTCTCCGTGGAGGCAGGGGAACGGGGTACACCTGCCTCTGGGCACCACTGAAAGGGGGTGACTTCAGCCTTCAGCTGTGCTTCGTATCTGAGACCTGTCGGCAAAGCTTCTGCGTGGAGACTGTCCTGGGAAGAGGTCAGGAAGCTACTTTTCAAATTTTATGGTAACTAAAATCACAAAAAGGGGACAAGTAAGGGAAAGGGGCTTCTCATTTTTTCTATTTTACTTTTTTTTTTGGTTTAAAACTTGGCTTGGTTCTAATTTGGTGATGCAAATTCTTCGGATGAACTCCAAGCCTGAGGGGGAATATAAGGTTTTATAGAGCCCGGCATGAGGTTGTGTGTTTTGTACCTTGTCTCCTAGCAGCAAAAACCACATGGATGTGAGAGGCTGTTTTATGATCCGCCAGGGCTGTTGTTGGACAGGCTGCAGTGTGCAGACTTATTCCAACCACGTTTGATTGCTGTTCCCTCCCTCTTTCTTTCTCTTTCTCTCCCCCTCCCTCCCCCCCCCCCCTTCTTTTTTTCTTCTCTCTTTTCCTTTTTTCTTTCTTTTTTTCCCTCTGCTCACCAAGCAAGTGTGAGAGAGGATGGATGCTTTCATCCTCCTTGTGCCAGAACTCTCTTACTGGACTTGTCGTCAGCATTCTTCTCATCTCCCTTGCAAACCCTTTTCCCTTGCTGGCTAGGATTTCACCAGGCATTTCTAAAGAGGCAGTGACCTGCATTGGTTACTCTTTCAATTGCTCATCTCTTTACTGTTTCCAAATAAAAACCCCCACAACCCAAAAAACAACTTTGTGCTCATGCTGTGCAGCAACTTCCGTTGGAGGATTTCTAAGCAGCTTGGCAAACATAAATGAGCTCAGCCTCACAATGCTGCTGTGTAGGAGGGAAGGGCTGTCATCTCTGTTTCACAGCTGGGGAAACTGAAGTGTGGGGAAGCTAAAAGATTGTCCAGGCACACACACAGTGTTTCAGTTCCACCCTGACCTGGGCTGACTTCCCTTCTTGGTGCTTTAACCTGCTCAGGTTGATTCTGTTCTTGCCTCTTCCCCTGCCCTTTTAAACTGACTGTGGTTCTTCCTGTCACTCAGTCTGGTGGCTTTGCAAGTTGTGATTACAGAAATAACATCCTCCCATCTTCTTTATGTTTTCCCACTCCCAGTCGGTCCTGGGAAGACCTATTCTTTGAACTACATGTCTGTTTCTTTTTTTGTTGGAAAAGGCTTGTAACTGCTGCTCACAGAGAGAGAGAGAACTTAAGATCTGCATCAGAGCACCACGACAGCCCTCTGTCACATTCACGTTTCACACTGCTTTCCTTATACTGCCTTTTATTTTCTGCTTGTTAGGCCTGTGCAGCAGCACTAAATACTGACAGGTAGTTTTGCATTTAGCACCGGTTCTGGTAGAGCCATTCAGTGAAAGGCAGTATTGAATTGTTTCCCCTGGCTTTGGAAATAGCACCTGCACAATCTTTTTCAGCTCACCTGAAGTTAAATCCAAAGAAAACTGGAAGAACTGTGAGTGGTTTTGCATGGGCTTTAGAAGCCTTTGGGTCATAATCCAAACCACATACTGAAAGATTTTGAAGACTTTTGATAGGAACCTTCTCTACCCTTCCCCTCAATTCACAGAGCTTCACAACACTAATAATTCCCAGCTTCTTCACGGTTCTGCAAAACACAGAGGAGAAGAATCCTAGCAGAGTAAATGCAATTGCAGTGCAACTTCCTGTCCGTGGAATGCTTTTGGGCTGTTCTGTCAGCTGCCGCCCACAGTTCTGCATAAGACAAATAATGAGCTGTGGCAGAAAAGAACAGAAAGCCTGAGGCATGGACCAGGAAGTTCATTTGTGATTAAAGCTTCGATGCTGAGGTATGGCACTGGTTCCAGAGAGAGGTGCAGGTGCAAAACACAAGTCATGGTTATGAATGAAAAGCTGACAGCATCAGATATGAAATGTGGGTGTCCCTCAAAAGATCATGTTTGATCCAGAAGTGCAGTCATGAATTATGTTGGTTACAGAAAGGGTAATTTTTGTAGCTTTTACCACTTCATTTGTTTTAGCCTGGATTTAGGCCCTTTGGCTGGCTGGCTGCACGAACGATTATTGGTCCATTGCAAATGAGTCTAATGGAGAGGAAGAGGTTCCTAAGTTCCTGCAAGTGTCGTTGAAATGGCACCTGGTCAAGGGCAAAGATCCTCTTTGTGATAGTCTTTACTGGGAAATGTTGCCTTTGACTTCAGTTCCCAAGGATGCAGATTTTACCTCCAACATAGGAAGAGCTACACCTTATTAGGCGTGAGAGAATCCAATCACAAGATACACGTACATAAGAAATCAGGCTTCAGTTAGTTCCTGTGCTAGTGCAGATACACCTACCTGTAGTACGTGCCTGGTCTCTGTAAATACAAGGAATTGCTTGCTTGCTGCTTATTACAGATGGAGAATCAATTTGACTTTTAGGCTAAGTTGCACCACACATCATTTGGCTGTTAAGTCTTCTGGGTCCCTGTCTCCTGTCAGATGCAGTCAGTGATGTCACACACTACTGATTTGATTTTATTCAAAGGTGCTGAGTGTG
The DNA here is from genome assembly GCF_015220075.1 of Falco rusticolus. Lineage (NCBI taxonomy): Eukaryota > Metazoa > Chordata > Aves > Falconiformes > Falconidae > Falco > Falco rusticolus. The sequence goes on along the minus strand of NC_051189.1, from coordinate 112,604,755 downwards.
TTGCATCCCATGAAGCTACAGGGACTTCTAGTTGCTCAGCATCACTGAAGCCCAAGCTAGGAATGCATGTTCCTGATCCTTCATATATATCATGCCTTCCATCCAAAGATCTCTTACGCTTAATAAAGGGCAGAGAAAGAATTACCAGCTCCTAAATTTATATAGCTAGGAAAACTGAGACACAAAATGTCCCACAGTGAGCCAGTGGTAAAGCTGGAAAAGAAATCCATAGAAATGTGACTCCCTTTCTTCCATCTGCCATGCTAGGCCTTGCAAGCAAATGTTAGTGAAGGATCAGAACAGTGAAAACGTGGTAGGTACTCTGTCACAAGCCTGAAACCTGGCAGTATCTTAACCCATCTATTGATGGGAATAAGGGAGTAAATCAAAAGAAGGACCACAGCCTGCTTGTAGTCTACCATGTATTATTCCCTTAAACACGTTACAAACCACTGTCAAAGAAAAATACTTGCTAGAAAAATGGTCTGACTCATTGTGGCTTTCTTTATGAATCCTGGAGCAGGAAGAAAATACAAATTAGCTTTGCGCCTTCCTGCCCTTCAGAGGGGGAAACTGTGCATCGTCCCTGTCTTGCTGTAAGTGGAAACAGGCTGCTCATGGAAAGAAAGTCTGATCTGAGATGAAAACATTTGGCTCAGCTCAGTCTTATCCAGCCCAGGCTGGGATTTGCACCATTTGTTATCTGAACCTTTCGAGTGCTTGTTTCTATTCTGCCAAGGCTAGCACCAAGCTTTTACTTGTAGTGGGCGTGTTATTCACAAAGTGCGCATCCAGGCAGGGGTAGGGAGGACTTGATTGATCATGGTAAGGGCTGATTGTAATGACAGCTATTTCTCATTATCAGTAAACTCAGGGCCAAACTGGAACATATCAATCTCTACCTAAACACATGTGGTTCAGAGATGCCCATTTCAGTCCTGGATACAAAGGATATGAAAGGTGAGGAGGCCTGTGCATTGACTGAGCTTTTGCCTTAGTGCCTTAGATGATTTTTGGGCCAGGCAAAACATTTTAGTCTGCACATGTCCTGAACGTTAGGGTGTCAACTCTGCCCCAGGCAGATGGCGGTGAAAAGCAATGCTACTACTTGCATCCAGTGTTTCCTTGGATTACCCTTTGCTTCCCTGTGGCATGGAACTGGCCAGGATTTATTTGCCACTGCCAGAGTAAATGTCTGTGGTGAATTTTTCCCCCTGTACAGCCAGTTTAGTATGTGTGAGACAAGTCAGTTCCCAAGTCAGCCGGAATAGGAAGTTTGCAAAAGACACAGACCCCAAAGAATTTGTCTCCTTTGCTTGTGACCATAAGGATACATGATTAAACGTGTTAGAGGACCATGACCCAAGGCACTATCTAGAGAGATTTTGAATGCAATACTGCTGTCATTCACACTGGTATAAAGCTGTCGGTTTCTTCATGGTGTTTACAGAAGTGCAACTGGCTCCTTGTTGATATGCATAAATACCCAGGGAAGTGAGCTGAATGATGGGGAGAATCAGCAGAGTTCAAACCCCTACCTTTGTTCCTTGCTCCTTTCTGCCAGGTTAAGATTGCTGGACATACATACGATTTCTGCATATAGCTGGTGGCCAAATGCCACCCAAGCTAAGCATCAGAGGCAGAGAAATCAGCTTTGCTTAAAAAGAGGACAAGCATGGAAAATCCCCCTAATTATTGTAAGTTGCAGCCAAAACCACTTGAAAGCAGAATAGTTCATGCTGGTTAAGTAGACTTAATAGGTTGACAATGTCATGTTTAATTGACAAATCACTTTCTTAAGGTCACACAGACAAACTGGTGTAAGGTACAACGTACGGCCACAGCAAGAGGTATGTGTCAAGGTTGTTGGAAGCAAGCTGGATGTGTAGGAACCTCAGTGGAGATGTGTTGTCTTGGAAGCTCTGTAGTAGCTGGTGTTCTACATTCATGCAGAAGGGACCCTTTCAAGAGCAGACGTGACACTAGAAATGTCAGAGGAGCACAAGTGTTTCAAGTATAGGAAGTGATCTAGCTCTGGGTTCTTCTAGAAGTTCATCTGACTGAAGTCACAGTGAACAGGCACCCACCACCCTTTTCTTAGCCCCTCCCCTTTTGGGACAGTGTTCCGCTGGAGATACTCCAAGGTTTATACTACAAATTATTCTAGGAAATATGAATTTGTTCTTCTAGACCAGGCTTTCTAAGGCTTCCCTTGCTTGAATTCAGGTGAGTGGAGGATGGAGGTATAGGGATCCCTTGCCCTTTTAGGTGTGGTGCAGTCTCTGCACTTACATGTACATGTTGCTCTGCAGCAAAATACGGGTCCAGAAAAAAGACGGACAAGCAGCTGTGGTTTGGATGGGTTTTTTTCCCCTCTGATTCAAGTGCCACAAGTGCTGCATGTAACTGCAACTAGCAGCAATACCTTTGCATTTTATTTTTTTTTTTTATCTAGGAAAAAGGTACTTTTCATGAGCCAGGGTCTCTGTTACTATTCCCTGTGCATGGCTATTGACCACTAGGAAAAAGAGAGAGCAGAAGAGGCTACTTATTACACTTACTTATTTCTTACCCACTGGTCTGATTTAAAGCACCAGTGGAAATTGGTGTGGTGGATGACACTAACTTCAGTAGTCTCTTATGCTTACCTATCCCTGGGTGAAAGAGAGGGCATAAGGTGTGATGTATGAGCAAATTACACTTTGGACCGAAGCAGACACTGACCATCAGTCATGAGCCTGGCTGTGTGCGCCAGGCAGAATGGCATACAAGTGCCTGAGCCCGCTGTCCCAAGCCAGTGGGTTGCCAAAGTCTGTGCTTTACCACGGAAAGGTATTTCTGAAGGGAAAGAAGTTTGCCCCATCCAAGCGGTCAAATCCAACTGCGTAGTATGTCTGTCTGCTGACATCAGTGGATCGATACCACAGATGGAACTGATCCAGTCCCTCAGACTGGTTGATCTCAGTGTTTCTGAAGTGATTTATACTAATGTCTGGATTCACTTTTCTTGCTGCTCTGCCCTCTTGGTTGGTTTTGTTCTTCCTTGCCTCTCTTTCCTGCTTTAAACTTTTCCTCCCTGTTCAGGTCCCCTGCTCTGCACTCCTCCTCTGCCCCCCTCCTTCTTCCACCACATGTGGAGAGGATGACATCCTCCTGCAGCCACCTCGAAGGCCTCTGTGCTGTGAACAGAGCAGCTTCCTGACAGAGAGGAGGCCAGACAGTGCCGTGGTTCATTCCTCCTGCTCTGGCTCTGCTTCAGAGAGCTGAGGCAGACAGCCTTGTGCGAGTGGTGCTGCCCACATGGCTTTGTGGAGAAGCAAGGAACGGGCTGTAACTAATCAGGATTACACCACAATTAAATAAAAGACAGAGTGCCCTGCATAAGGAAGGGAAAGAACGGCCATGAGGTCCCTGAGGCCCTAATCTGCACAGAGAAATGCTGCTATAGTATTCTACAGTGCTTTCTACTCCCAGGCATTGCACATATTTTCACTAAGACTGTTACTGCTGCCCTCTGTATTTCTCAAGCAGAAAACCCCACACTTTTCTACATTGCAGGGTAAAAACTGATACGGGTTATCAGGGCCCTGTCAATATTTTAGACAAATTGTTTGTGTCCTGCTTCTAGTTTCACTTTACCGCAGACTTGCCCAGCCTCTCCAAGATGCTCTGGATTACTTGCTGTGCTCTGATCTCAGAAGACCTGTGAGCAGTTGTTAGCAACATGTATACATACTGGCCCATCTTACACACTCCACCTATTCAGTAGTGGCCAAAATACGCCATGCAGCTGGTTTGCTTTGCTTTCTGTGCTTTGCCTGCTTACGATTTCTTTTCTGTAGTAGAGACAATTGTATTTATTTTTTGTGTGTTTCATATGCAGCCAGTTACAGGGAAGTGGTGTGAAGAAACATGATCCAATTTAATGGTGTTTACTAAACACACACTACTATTTCATGTCTGACTCTGTAAGTCTTACTAGTTTCTGGGGTGCTCCCTAGCACAGGACATTGTGCCAAAAGAAAGCTTCCCAACTATTTAAATACCTCCCTGTTGCTCTGTGCTACAGCAAAGCATGTGTGCTTGTATTTTCTTTTGGTGAAACATAGTTCTTTCATTCACCTGCATCACAAAAGGGACAGTACTTGCGTACAGTAACACAAGACCGAAAAGAGATTGCTGTGCAGGGTGTGGGGGTTGATTTCAGTTTCTCTTCTGCCAGAAATATTTTGTTTGGTGGAGGAGAGGGGAATACCACTTGTGTGTGAAAGCCATTGGCCACCCACAAAGGCAGAGCCCAAAAGACGCCTTTCTTTCTGTTATATAATGTCTTAAAATCCTCCCAGTTCCTCAGAGTAAAGAGCCAAAGGGAGCAACGTAGGGCTTGCTATTACCATCTTTCTGTGCTAGTGTTCTCTAGCAAACAGTGTGGTGCTGGCCAGATGGTAGAGCTGCCAGACACGTAATATCCACAGCTATTGCACAGCGTTGGCACCCACAGTGGGTACTAGCAAATAGCACTGGTGTCCATTCCTGGCATTTCCTGGACTGAGTGGGAGGGTTTTCCGTAACTTACTGTCAAGGAAGAATGTGCTTGTTAATTGGTACAAATGCAGATAGAGATGTGTACTGCCTTTTTTTGATTTCATGGCATCCTGGAAGTCTGGCGCATAAATATTCTCTGTGCTCTACGCTAACTGGAGAGAGTTCTCAGACCAAAAGTGTAGCTTTCTGGACTGTCTCTGATTTTATTCTCCATCACAAGATGCAGGTAGATTCTTTAAATCTTAGCCGTCTATGTAGTAATTTTAAAAATCCTGTGATCAATGTTCACTCTTTGCTTGCCACTTAGAAATCTTTTATCCTGATTCTACCAGGTATATTGCCACCTGGTATAGGCTGATCATCTTCCCCTGTCCAAACTGGACTTAGACTTATAAATTGTATGGCCAGAGCAAAAGGGTTGTGCAGATCCTATACTTAGACCAACAAAGTGTGTTTAACTTAGCCTATGTTTCTTTAGTAGGATTAGGAAAAGCAATATATGGTGCTTAAAAAGCATATTTTTTCTACTACTCCACTTATTCCTTCCCCTTTACTTGTTGGAAATAGACTGGATTTGATTCATCTCCTTGCTGTACTTAAAGAGTAGCTTTTAAAGGACTTCATCCAAAAGATCATTTCTAGTCAAAACACCCACTGATGTCAAGGAAGAGCTTCTATGATTTCATGAGCAGAAAATGGTTGATTGAATTAACTGTAATCATAGCAGATGTTTCTGTCAGTATTTTCCTGCTGAAAATGGTTAATTTTGATAACAGAGTCAATCTTTGCTCTTGCATAAAGCATAGAATGACTGTATCACAGAAGGAGCGGCAATACTGAAGCCTCAGATGTGATGCAGAAGGTTCTTTACATTCTTTATGCAGAAAGGTATTAACCATTTTCTGCTATACTTCTTTTAAAACTAGGCCAAGGTACACTTTTTTAAAGAAAAATAATGTCCTGCTTACATATCTTATATTTTGAGGGAGGAACACCTTTTCTGAATGTCAGCAACATGAGGGAGCCCAGCAGAAACAAAGCCTCCCATTTTGAGATAAACCTTGATTTTTGCAAGGCCGTCTGCTCTCAGGTACTGCTGCAGATGCTCAGCCACAGAGCTGCGGGGAGTTTCCAGTAAACACAGTTTCTGTCTCTCACATAGGAACTCTAGACAGACTAACCACAACCACAGGCTATGGCAACTGTAGCAGCAGCGGACAGGAAGCAAGGAACATCTGGCCTTTAACTTCCTTTAAAGAGATTTGGGTTTAGGTTGGTTGGTTGGTGGTTTTTTCGTTGCCGTCGCCTCCCTCCCCCCCCCCCCCTCCCCCACTTCTTCCCCCCTGTCTCTGGCTTTCACTGCTGCTCAGAACTGGACTGGGAGGCAGACAGGATTTGAAACCACACACCTCGGGGTGCCAGGGGAGACAGACACTAGGGTCAGCCCAGCCTTCATGAGGTCGTTGTTGAAAAAGGGGGGATGACTCCTGACATGACCTTGTTAGGGTCATCTTTACATAGCCTTTTTCCTTCTTCCCAGCTAAAGCAATTAATTTCTGTGCAGTTTCCATCTTCCCCTGCTCCCCAAATTGAACACACCCTGACTCTGAGGACTACAAAACCAGCTCCTTTCACAAGATGCTTCTTGGGCAATTAGGAATTTGCCTGGGCAGGATGTCACCTAGCCAAATAAGTCTCTTTGTCTGCATTTTTTTTTTTCTTCTTGGCTGATGGAGCTGTGGTTTGTTTACTTATTAGTATACATTTTTTTTGCCTCTTTTTCTATGAAGAAGCTTTGAAGTACAGGATCGTTTAGAAAGAATGAAGTCTAGTAAACACATTAGGAACAGGGATCATGCTGAGGCTGAACTAGGCTAGCCCACTAGAAGCAACGTTTAACACATACTTAGCAGTGTTCAGGAGTAGACCCCCAAGGATGTCTGTATCATTGCTTGCTACCGAAGTAGGGAAACTGAGGCACGGATCAATGAATTGACTCATTGAATGGCAGTCAAAAGGCCAGTGTAGATTTAGGAATGTCGCCACAGTCTCTTGAACTCCAGCCCAGAGGTCTCTTCACAGGGACACGGTGCTCCTGTGTTTGGGTGTTGCCTAGTTTTTATGTTGTTCTGTCTGCACAGGAAGCAGTTTACTCAAGACATGAATAAACGTGAATAGTGCTTGGAGTTTGAGATTTTTTTTTTTTTAAAAAAATTTGTTTTCTTTTAAAGGACAGTCTCCCAAAATAAATGTTCCCTTGAGTCAGTTCAAGTTTTGGTAGGAAGAGTTTCCACAGAGTAAAGACCTTTAACATTAGAAGTGTACAAGTGGGTGAGTCAAAATGTAAGGAAAAAAAAAAATAGCCCGTGATTGTATAACTTGCTATATTGGGAACTTGTGTAATTGAGTCTTCTGCTCAGTAACTTCTGAGAATAGCTAGTATAGATACTCCAAGGGAAAATGGAACCCTGTCCTCCCTTTCACATGCCTCTGGGTCTCTCTGAAAGACAATTGTGTAATGCCAATTTTGTCTCTAATCTCAGCTGTGTCTTTGGAACCGAAATTGTTACCCTTCCAGCCTTTTCTCTGTTACTTAAGAATGACCTAATCTCGATTTTGGCTTCCCAGCTGAGGTGCCCATAGACTGTGACAAAGGACTAGTCAACATGTGCGCAGCACTGCCTTTTCCTCAGTGGATTCGCTGATGTCACTGGTATGCCTCTTCCCCAGACTTGGGGAGTTTGTCCTGAGCAACTCGGTGTTGTGGTTTTCCATCCCTTATTCGCTTCTTTCTACTCTGACTCGACTAGTATGACCTGACTATAGCTTCTTTACTGAAGCTTAATTACACTAATTGCTGTCACAAGAGCAGCACTGGTTAGGCACCTTCCTATTCTACTGCAGAATGCACTTCCCAAACCATGATGTCGGGACAGGAGAGGAGCCCGGTGAATGATGCCATCATTAAAGTGAGTGCTTGTATGTCTCTCTCCCTGCCACACTGAAGAAAGAAGAGGGGACAGGAATTGGAGAGGAAAAGAACTTGGAGAGATAGGAGTTAATACCCTGTGCAGACAACTCTAGGAAGGGAGGAGACAGTGAGACAGACGTAGGAAATGCAGTTTCCTGATGGAAGAACTTTGGCTGACACATGTGCTGTGAGTAACATAGACTTAGTGACCCCTGTCTGATAGCTATTTATAACTTCTCAACAATTACTCCCTTATCGTGAAGCCATGGTCAGTGCCTGTGCACCAAGCAGGGTGAGAAATCAAGTCAGAAGTGGTGTTTCTGCAACAGGAATAAGTGAATTACCAAGAACCCTTTTCTCCTCTGTGAGTGAGGCTACGGTCCAGTAGAGCTCGTACTCAAAATCACAGAAAGGACTGTTGTGCTACCCACATACTGTCTATATCAAAGGAATTAAATACAAGCTGTCATGGCTCTACCCCTTTTGGAAGGCACTCCCTAATGAGGCTGGGAGCTGCGCATCAGGTGGAAAGGTAGCCAGCGAGGGTCTCATTGAGACATTGCTGTTCTGTTGCGTGTCATAACCATATGTGATTCGAAATTCAGAAGAGCTGGCTAAATAGACAGATTACCCATAGTGTGTAGAAAGGTTTTCTTGCTTTACAGATGTCTATGGCATCAGATAGCTAGCACTGAAAATGAGAAATGTACAAAGCTTAAATGTAAAATTACTTGAAAAATTTCAGGAGACAAAAGGTAGTTGTGTAAAGCAGAATTAGCTCTGTCTTTCTTGTGTGCATGTATGAATTTCTCAGGAATCTTTAACAATAGAAAGTGTGTTGGATCTAGTTTGTATCATTTCCTTCCTTCCTAGTCTGAAGACTTTCCTAGCAATCTTTTCATACTGCTAAAGCTGTGCTGTATTACATATCAGTCTTACATAATGCAAACATGATGTTCCTCCTTGCTCCTTTTACACCTAAGTTTCTCCTCCAACCATGAGGCTGACGTAGTTAGTACAATGTCCTGGGAGTCCCTGGCTGTGGAACAAGTGCAATATATTTACAGCCCTGAAAACTACTGCGTTATCCATATAGGTGCTACTTTCTTGTTAGCTATTCACACCTATACAGATAAAGATCCCTTTATAGTAGTGAAGTTGTGTGAAAGGTCGTAGAAAGACAGCAGAGTTGCTGGAATCTGATGGAGATTACCGTCTCGCTTCAGAGGTAACGACTAATAGGTCTTACAAAGGAAGACCTGGGCAAGGCGTGTAATTTAACATTCTGATGTTCATAGCGGTTGCCTGAGAAGGACTTAGCTGCTTCCTAATTTATGTCAATCTGGAGCCATTGTTCTGTGTGTGTGTTATAAATCTACTGATGGTAATGAAGAGTCTTTCCCTAGCCCAGCTGCCAGGACTGTAGCATGCAAAAGTGAGAAATCTGTTATCTGGCAGGCACAGTGTGAAATGCAGCAAGAATCACAACATCTGGTATATCTCTGAATTTTTTACGTTTCGAGACAGGAAAAAATTGAAGCTTGAATTGAGGGGTTTTTTTCTTTCTTTTTTTTCTTTTGTAACTTTTACTTCTGTGCTCTACTATTAATTAAATGAGCATGTTAAGAAACTAATGTTTTTACATTAAATAACTTCTATGCTTAATATGTTGTTTGAGGTCTCTTTGAATTTGACCAGAGCTGCCAGCAATTAAGAGGTAAGGAGGAGGCAACATGGGAGTAAGGACAAGGATGCAGGCTGCTGTCCAGTGGTGAGAAAGATAGCATCATTTAGGCTCAGGTACTAAAGAAACTGGAGAGTACTGCTCACTTCTGCCAGACATTGGTAGGGCAGGAGTTCTGTTTCTTCTCTTCAAAATTCGCACAGACTTCTGTTCAAATAAGAATAACACTTGGCCTAATCATAAGTGTAAAGATGGGCAAGGACAGGTTAAAACTACAGCAAGAGATTGAAGGAAAGAACCCAGTCAAACTTGGCCAGCCCAGAGTGGGTAAGAGATGGCTGCAAATCCACCAGGCTTTCTCACTCCCAGGACCAGGTGAGTGCATGTAAGCCTGCTCACCCTCAGGGAAGGGAAGGTGTTTTTATTATTCAGCCAAATAGCTCTGCTTGCGTGGCAAAAGAATGACTTGAAAATGCCTTGGAAGCTGTGGTGAGGGTGATGACATCACTGGGCAAGTGCGTCACTACTGCAATCTCAGTAAGCTCATTAAAAGATAAATCTTAGTAACAAGATAGGGAATACAATGATACAGATCTCCGTCAGTAAGCCTGGGGAAGTGTGAAGGCTTTGGGAAGGGATGAAGGGAAAGCGTGCATGGACACAAATTCAGGTTCTGGCTCTGATGCTCTTAGGCAATCCTGGGCCACCCCTTTAGGGTCTAGGCATATGGGGCCTGTCACCTGAGCTGAGGGGTTGGTGCCAGTGAGGGATGGCCCTGGAGGGGGGACTGCTTATTGCTCTCCAGGTAAGGGCAGACCATTACAGTACATGGTGAAAGGACTTAATACAGCCCAGGCAGAGATGGTTGTGTCATTGATATTCCTGGATGGGAATAAAGGAAACCTAAACACAGCTGCAGAGACAGCTGAGTGGAGACTGTACAGCTTAGCACAGAGCTCTGTGAAAGCTAGCTGAACTTGGCATCGTAGTCTTGCTGCAGCTGCTAGGACTGTCCCTCATGCATCAGGCCATACAAAGGGCCTGGATACTTTTGTCAGTCCTGTCATCTTTAAAGCCTGCAAGCCAGTTGCTGTCCTGCTACTAAAGAATTGGAAAGGACAAGTGAGGATAAGCCTATTCAGTCCTTGCAGATTCTAGTTTTGATTAGTGCTTCATCTGCTCACCAGGAAGAAGTGTTGGGGATTAGGAGCAGTGAACACAAGACCATTGCATGTGCAGGCTTCCTCAGCTTGCCTTGTGTGCCTGTCACTTCTCATTCCCACATATTCATGCTTGGGGTTTGCAGGTCTCTGATGCTTGCACAGAAAATGGCTGTGGAGGAGGAAGCCAGTCTTTGAAATCTGCTCTAGTGTCCAGGAGCCTCCTGGAGCCTCTCTCTTGCCCTGACTTCTTTTATTATGCCGTCCACTCCATTCAAGCCCATGGAGATTTGAATTGTGTCCAGGTACCTGTGGCTTGCATTCATTAAAGAGCACAGGTGCTCTCAGCTTTACCTGTTTATGAGCTTGCCCAGTTTGGTAGTCAGAGAAAATGCATTTGACATGCTGTCAGACTTCCCAGGCCCCTTTTCCATCTGGTATTGATGGCAAAGTAGGAGCAAATGTATTAGGTTTGTGTGGCAAGGTTTTGGTAGCAGGATGGCTTCTGTGAGAATCTGCTAGAAGCTTCCCCCATGTCCGATGGAGCCAATGCCAGCCAGCTCTGAGACAGACCTGCTGCTCGCCAAGGCTGAACACATCAGCAATGGTGGTGGCACTTCTGGGATGACATTTTTAAGAAGGGGAAATAGTTGCTGCACGGCAGTAAATGCAGTGGAAGAGAGGAGCGAGAACATGTGAGAGCAACAGCCCTGCAGACACCCAGGGCAGGGCAGGAGATGCTCCAGGTGCCGGAGCAGAGGTTCCCCAGCGGCCCGTGGTGAAGGCCATGGTGAGGCAGGCTGTCCTGCAGCCCAGGGAGGGCCGTGGTGGAGCAGATCCCCGCCTGCAGCCCAGGGAGGGCCGTGGTGGAGCAGGGGGATGCCCCAAGGAGGCTGTGACCCTGTGGGAAGTCCATGCTGGTGCATGCTCTTGGCAGGACCTGTGGCCCCGTGGAGAGAGGAGCCCACACTGAAGCAGGTTTGCTGGCAGGGCTTGTGACCCCCCACAGGGGACCCACGCTGGAGCAGGCTGTTCCTGAAGGACTGCACCCCATGGAAGGGACCCACGCTGGAGCAGGTTGGGAAGAACTGCAGCCTGTGGGAAAGACTGATGTTGGAGAAGTTAATGGAGAACTGTCTTCTGTGGGAGGGACCCCACGCTGGAGCAGGGGAAGAGTGTGAGGAGTCCTCCCTCTGAGGAGGAAGGAGCAGCAGAAACAACGTGTGATTAACTGACCACAACCTCCATCCCCTGTCCCCCTGCACCACTTGGAGGGAGGAGAGAAAATTAGGAGTGAAGTTAAGCCCAGGAAGAAGGGAGAGGTGATGGGAAGGTTTTTTAAGATTTGGGTTTATTTCTCATTATCCTACTCTGATTTGATTTCTAATAAATTAAATTAATTTTTCCCCAAGTTGAGCCTGTTTTGCCCATGATGGTAACTGGTGAATGACCTCTCCGTGTCCTGATCTCAACCCACAAGCATTTTGTTGTATTTTCTCTCCCCTGTCCAGCTGAGAAGGGGAGTGATAGTGATAGTGGCTTTGGTGGGCACCTGGCATCCGGTCAGGGTCAACCCACCACAGCAACATAGAAGCAGATGTCCATTACTCGGGGTTTCCAGGGAAAAGTTCAGATGATGGATGCCCAAGTCATGGAGAAAGGGAAAGACCAGAGCCAACTGTCTGGCTGGAAAATTTGTGTAACGGACACCTGGAAGGAGGCTGCCGCAGCTTTGCCATCATATGCTTTGTGCCACCGCTCTTTACTAGTCTGCCTCCCAGCTCTCGGAGTGCCTTCAATCATTGCACTGTGAGAGAAGTCAGAGCTACAGGCTTGTGGCATACAGAAATCACCTTTCTAACGAGACTGCCTCATTCCCCCAGACACAGAGCCTCTGTAGGTAAAGTACAACATTCGTATAGCTTTCCAGCTGTTCTCACTGCTGTGAGAAAACCATGAAAGAGAAAACCTTAGCATGAGTTTTCCCTGGTTCTAGTCCATGTGGCCGTACCACCTTGTATTTCTGGGTGTCGCTAAACTCCACCCTGTCAGTGAAAAATGGGGTGGACACAGATCACTGCAGGCTGACATTCATTTCCTTGGCAGATTAGGGAGCTATGCTAAGTCAGCCTGTGGGTTACTGTGGGTATGATGGGCAGGGGTGAGGGTGAGATTTGAACATGGAAATTTTGAGGGTGACAGTTTGAAAACCAGGTATTCTGAATAAAGTATCGGCTTTTTTTTGGTCCTCTTAAAAATCAAAGAAAAATGGTGGGTTTGCTATTTTAGCTAACTGACATTTAGAGATCTTTCAATGAGCAAATGTGCCTTGGTTGTTGAAATCTTTCTCCATGTCTGCTCCCTCCTTTGTAATTTCCTCTCTGCAGCTTGAGAGACCTGGATTCAAGTCCTTTCTCCTTCACAGATGTATGACCGTAGGCAAACACTCTTGCTCTGTACATGCACCTGGGAATAATGCACTGGCCCACCTCGTGGAGGCACTACAAATATAGTATATTTACGGTACTGGGACATACAGTTGCTATGGTATTGCAGGCCATTCCAGTTTCCTAGTTTTAGGCTATTTTCACAATGAAGGAAATTAACAGAGCAGGAGCAGATGTGAGTAGAGACCCCAGAAGTGAATTTAAAAAACCAAAACAAACCAAACAGGCAGAGGTCAATCTGTTTCTACAGCTCAAAGAGAGAAGGTCAACACCTGCCACCTCTCCCACCCCCATCTATGCACTGGCTGTTTTTAGCAAAGTCTCCTGGCACCATGCTACATCAGCACCTTCCACTGAGGGTAGATACTGGACTGGGTGAGCAGCACAAAGTTTTCTTTCCAAGGAAGCTTGAAAACTTTGCCTTTCAACCAGTCATCAGCAAGTCATCTATGAGCAAATATGTTGGGGATACAGGAAGAACTTTCAACCTGCTATTTAACATGGTTGCTGCAGGCAAAAACTCACTGTGAGTTCAGCTGAAGCAGAGCCAGCAGAGAATGAAGAAAGCAGCAGCTGCATTTTGGAGGTTGCAGAGGTACAGGGACAGTAGAGAGAGAAATGGAATTCTAGAGATTTTTTCATGTGCAAATGGATATTCCCTTTGGGAGTCTCTAGACTAAATAATACTCCTTGTGTCTAAATGGACAACATACCCTGCTGACCTGGCAGCATCCTTTCAGTCCAGCACAAACCAAATAATAATGCCCTATGGCTGCTTGAGAAGGACAGAAAAGGGGGAGGTGAGGAAGAGGACAAGGCATGAGACAGGTTGATCTTCTTGATCATTTCTCCCTGCCTCCTTCTCTCTCACACATCTCTTATTTTTCATACCTGTAAATTCTCAACACTTTGCTTAATGTTATGCTGGAAGTCGAAACAGAAATGGTCTATTTCTATCAACGCAGGTGGTTGGCTCAGATACAGGGTGCAGTACTTTCTCACCTTCACGTGTAAAAGTGCAGGTGGGTTGTAGTGCATGAGGCATTCAGAAGATGTTTGGACCATGTGCTCAGTAGTAGCCTGAGAAGGGTGCAAGCATTTTTTCAACAGAAGGGAGAGTCTTTGGTTCTTTGCAGCTGGGAGGATGCAGTGAGAAAGCTGCCAGGAAGGATGCTGATGTAGTTGTTTCCCACTTTGTGCAGGAGGATGAACTAAGTGACCTTGCAAAAGCTTGTTCTGGGATGAGATGATTCAGCAACCCCACGCTGACATTTCCCCGTTACAGCTGCATTTATGCCTCTCAGATTTGGCCCACTGAGATGGGCAGCGGTTCACTGTACTGCCCACTTTTTTCTCTGTCTAAATCCAGTTCAAGTGCCTGGGCTGGGTAATTTCTCACAGGTCAGATGGGTGTCAGAGAGGGGAGAGGCTGTTCTGACACTCACTACTCATGGCACCCACTACTGATAAGGAGGCTTCCCACCAGAAAGCTTCCAAGATCTTCAAGTCTCTGGACTGTCCCTCTCCTTCCAAAGACTTAGATGCTGTAGAAACCAGTCTCAGCTGACATCCCCCCTCACTTTATTGAAAAGGCAGCAGATACTTGAAAGCAGAGAGCCCCTGGCATCCATGCCAGTGTGAAATGAGACTCAGCATGGGGAAATGGCACATTCTTACTCTTGCAGTGCAGGAGAATCTTGTTTTGCTGAAACTCTTCACGTTGCACTTAATGAAAAATGGGCTCTTGCTTTGAACCCTTGCAAAGTCGACATACAAAACTACAGCTCTAAGTGGGAGGTGTTTGCCCCACAGTTTATGCAAGTGTCGTGCAGCATAGAATCAGGGGCCTGAGTTCATGGCTAATCTCACAGATTAGGAAAACAGCCTCCTTAAAAACCTGTTAGGGAGAAGGGGCATTTTCCTAGTGAAAGCACTGGAGGATTTGACTCTTTGACCTTTCTTTGACTTCTAGGATGAGCTAACATTGGGGCAGTATACTTTCTGCTTGGATAATCCATCTCTTGAGTACCAGTGACATCTCTGTGTTCAGGGCAGATGTTTGTACAACAGATGTTTGCCCAGTGCGTGGGATTCTCAGGAGAAAGTACTGTGTTTGTGCAAGCTATTATTAAAGCCAATTATGTCTGTAAAGGTTTCTTTCCGGGTGGAAGGTTGAGGTGTTTCATGACATGTAAGTCACACAAAGGACACAGATAGGTATTTATTGCCACAGAGTCCAACCTTACTCTTCCCCTTCTGCTCCCCTACCATCACCTGCAGAACCGGTTCTCCACACCTACAGGCAGTAACCAAAACCCTTTGTAGCAAGAGGGAAGAGCAGTCATGTCCAGCTCTTGATGTGACACTCCTTTCCCTGAAGGGCTGAAGGAAGATCTGACAAGGTGACTTCCTTCACTGTGTTATCATTGACTGATCCCATCACTTTGCCTGCCTGTCTCAGCCAGCCTGTCTTGCAGGGTGTCCATGTTCTCAGAGGCTTGGGATGTTAATAACCACCAGACATGACTTAGCCACACTACGACAACATACGAGAGAGCCACTGTCTGGTGATATGTATAAGCAGTTAAAAACCCTATCTCATTTCTGTAGGCCAAGATGGAACCAAAATCATCTTGTAAGCCTACTCGAAATGTGCAGTTTCCACAAGGAAGCCAGAGAGCTGGTTGAAAGCTCAGACTTCCAGGCAAATAATAACATGCTGTGTTTCCACCCCATTTCAGCCTAAAAGTTCAAAGAGGTCCATAGATATGAAATGTCCACTAGATCAATTTTATCTATAAACAGACTAAGATTCTGGAACAAACCATTCTGTAACTCTTCTGTTTCCTTAAGTAGATCTTTAGCTGTCATTGTCAGCTCAGGACAGTGTCACCCAAACCTTGCTTAACAGTGGACTGCATCTATATCACATAGAATTGAATTAATTGCAAGGAGCTGCTGAGATTGTATATCCAGTAATGCCTTACTCCCTCTCAGCCTGAGCAGCCTGCAGGCTCACGGTACTAAGTTCTCTTGTATTCAGGATGTGGTACAGATGCTGACTTCTGTTACTGTCATGAATTAGTCAGTTCTTAGACTTGTGAGAGTGTTGCTGCCACTCAATCTGCTGGACAGTGTCAGTAGAGTTTCATTGTGAATATTACCTGATGAATATGGACTTTTTGCTGTTGCGGTCGAATGGATATTTGCCTACATCTCAGGCAGTGGCTGAGCCAGCTTCTCACTCTTTTCATCTCTTGTGGCAACAGGTAAAATCAGATTTATTCTTGAATAAAAAGCTACTGCAGTTCAAATTACCAGTGAGATGATGTCAGTTTGCTGTTTTGCTGGTGTTTAGGTATGGGATTAGACAGCGATCTTAACTCCTGTGGTGTCACATTCTCATAACCCCCACTCCTGCTGATAGGCAGTTTCTTCCTATCTCCAGTAATCTGTGACTTCTTCCCTTGGGGCTGTGGTACCCTATATTCATCACTCTGATGTATAAATAACTTTGCGCCTCATCATTTTTGAATGTTGTTTATGCCCCACTGCCTGCCACACCATGTGCCAAGGTTATAAGTAAGCTACTGCGTCTAGACTGTATCTAAACTTGGCGTTGGGTGCCCAAGTTCATAAGAGGAATGGTTTCAGCTATTAGCACAAAGGGGGTGCCCCAATGTGTTTGATCAGGGGTCCAGAGGGGACCTGGCAAGAGAATTCTCTCCTGCCATGCCAGAATAGCACTGGCCCCGCTTTCTGAAGGGGCCTTGGAAACTCTCTTCCTCCCCTGCTCCAAAGCTACTGGGCACCCAGCCCAAAGGAAATACCTGACCTTATCCTTTCCTGATGTGCTTCAATGCACCATTGAGTGCAAGAGGCCCAAAACATCACAGACTCACCTTCACTAGTCTGGACAGATCCAGGCTGAGGCTGGGCTTGGGCTGGCAAGGCAGGCTGAGATACGTGTGTGTGTGTGAATTGCTGCAAGACTGAGCTGGAGAGGAAGAACAAACAAGCATTAGCTGCCTGCTGAAGCCACACTGATATAGCTGCAGCAGGAACCTCTGCTAGTAAATAGAGTCACAAGCAAAGCTGACGTATTTCCCCATGCAACATGTGAGTGATAATATGTATTTTGACTAAGGACAGAGAACCACTTAAGGCCAGATTGTCTTTATCTATTTAAGGGATGCTACATGAACTCCTTCCCACATCTGGCTTTTGTTTGGAGGCTAGGTGCACTCTTGGCATATTGCAGGACTGTTGTATGACAGAACAGAGGATCACATCTCATACTGGCTGTAAATATATTTTGTGCCAACACTGGTGAAATCTCAGTGGACCATAAACTTGGGAAGTAGCATGCTAAAAGCCTGCTTGACACCACAGGCTGGCTCACTGCTATACGGCTTTGCTCCTCTCTAACTTACAAAGGGCACAGCATTCCTTGAGGAACAGGGAATAGAGACAGACTTTTGGTGGCTTGACTGTGAATGTGGAACATCTCAGTGTGGCTCTGGCATGTAGCAGGCAAGGCTCGCAACAGCAGGGAGCACAGAACTGCCAGTCAGTCCCTGAGAAGTCCTCAATTTATTGGATGCAGCCAAGCTTCTACAGAACTTGGAGCAAATGTGCACCCATTATGGGGAGCACTGGCACTCCTTTTCTTTTATCCCCTATCACATCTAACTGGCCTCTCACATGGATCTGAACAAAACCAGCCCCCAGCAGGTCCAGCTGCTTTAAGCAAGCCCAAGATGGCAAAACTGAAAGAGAAAAGGACCAAATCAGAGAAAAAAGAAAGGAAGTAAAATGGGTCAGTGATAAATTGGCAGAAATACAGATGTCCGGCAGCAGGAGACACAGCAAGCCAGGCACAGTGGAAGGGCAGGCTTAGCCACGGTGTGGGCAGGCCCCACAGCTCTGAGCCGCACGGGTGTCCGGCCTGGAGACGGGCGGTACAGGGCCACTGTGGGCCTCAGCTAACGCTGCCTCAGTGAATGGCAGCCTTGGCTAACGCGGCCTTGGCGAACAGCAGCCTTGGCTAATGTGGCTTTGGCCTCGGCAAACAGCTGCCTCAGCTAACACAGCCTTGCCAGACACTGCCTTGGCCTTGGCCAGCAGCAGTCTTGGCTAACGGTGGCCTCAGCTAACGAGGCCTTGGCTAACGCAGCCTTGGGAGCAGCGGCATTGGCTAACGTGGCGGTGGCCTTGTCTAACAGGACCCTGGCTAACAGGACCCCGGCACAGGTGCCCTGGCGAGCAGCGGTGAGCGGCGGATCCTGGCGCACAGAGCCGGAGAGCAGGAGTGGCAGCAGGGTAGTACGGGCTGTGAAGCTCCTTGCAGACCTTGTGTGCGCTATGGCAAACCACGGCCGCTTCGGGAGCAGTCAGGCACTGGGACAGGCGGCCTGGGAACGGGGGGAGTCACTGTGCCAGGGAGTGTTTGAAAAATGCAGCTGCAGCGCTTAGGGACATACTTTAGTGGTGGGCTTGGCAGTGCCAGGTTAACTATTGGACTCAATGATCTCAAAAGTGTTTTCCAACCTAAACGATTCTGTGATTCTAAATATCCAATCCACCCAAGTGACACCTTGCCATGCCAAGGGCCAGCCCTCTGGTGAGGGAGTTGCTTTAGCCATGAGGGATGGTCATCTGGCTATCAACAAAGGGCAAGAGGGGCAGAGTCTCTCCCTGCCATGATGCACAGAGAAGATTGTACTTCCTGGCCCCAGCAGTTTTCTTTTCTGACAACTCTAGCTCTTTCAGTGTTGTTGAGCTGCCAGGATTACAGAGGTCTTGACTCAGTGCTTCTCTTGCTTTCAAAGGGAACACAAGACAAAGACACGCATGAGAAATCTCTTTCATGGAAAGTTGCAGGGGATACTGGTACTTTGCTCCCCACGCTGTACTAGTGCCCACACAGCTTACATGATCACTCTGGGGTTAGCCTTAAAAACCAAAGAAAAAATCTGACGCAAACTTGATTGCAGTTGTACTGGGAAAAATCAGCTCTTCAGTAATCTGAAAACTGCCCCTACTCATGGGATTAAACATTCCCTTATATCAGGGCTCCCAGCAGAGGGACAGTAAAAGAAATCAAGTAACAATTCAAAAAGTTATACTTTGGAGCCCCACCATCATCTCACAGTATTCAAAAGTACTGAAGAATTCCCAAGGATTGCTTTGCCAGTGCCTGACTGGGAGAAAGCATCCAAGCAGTTACTGTTTCTGCTGGTGGAAGATTTCCACCCATTCAGTATGAAAAGTGTCACCCTGGATTCCTTTGTACTTTTCTCCAGAATACCTGACAGGTGCTTTTGATGCCTAGAAAATGTGAGATCTGGACCATATCAGACATGATCTGCTGCAGAAGCGCTACCACCCTGAAAGATGCAGATCTCAGCATGGCTAGGTAGCAAAGCCTGACTTGGTACGGCTGTCCTGGAACCTCATGGTGAGTCTGTAGGGTGCAAAGACAGATGTTCCAAGTTGCTCAGGGACTGATGCCTCACTTATTGACTTGGGGTGAGAAAAGGATGAAGAGGAGAAGAAAGAAAAGAAAGTACCCGGTGACTGCCTAACTGAACTGTAACAACATACTTGGGCATGAAGCATGTCTGTTTACAGATACCAGTAAAGTGTGAGCTAGGTTACAACTGCTGCCAAAGAGATAATTAAAAAATCCCATAAAATCTCTCTGCAGATTTATGAGCACAGAGGAACTGAAGTTGCTAAATGGCTATGGTTTCCCTGTTTGGCACATCCCCTGGCCCCTGCTCCAGCAATGACCTGCAGCACCAGGGGCACAGCGCTTGCCTCCTACGTGTCATTGCTGGTAACATGACTTGCCCTTTGTTTCCTTGTGCGTTAGGCAGAAATACATGCAAGGCGTCATCTCTGCAAGTCCCATTTGCCCCTTTGGCAGCAGCCTCATTTCGATCATGATATACCAAGCAACACACAGATGTGTTTATTTTGTTTCCTGATAGCAGGCTGAGCCTCAGCGCTGCTGGAACTGTGTTTTGACTTAGGAGATGAGCACATCAGGGACACCAGGCTTGATACTATCCGCTTCATGCAGATTATATTCTTTGTGACTTCAGTGAGTGAGTTGCCTGCATTAGCAGTACAGGATTGCTGAGCACCTGCCACAGCTTTCATTCCAGCTCCTTAACCCATTGCAAGGACTGAAAGGCTGTGTGTGTTGAGTTCTTGTATCTCATTTCAGGCTGTGGCTCCAGAGGACAGAGTACGTACTGGAGGATTATATATTTGGCTGTAAGAACTCCTTGTATGTGTGAGAGGACACATACTATTAGAAGTTATGTTGTGGGGCCTGCCTTTGCAGGTAGGGGAGAGGTACCAGTGGGAGCTGTGTGAGCAGGACCACGTTTGCCTGATGGGTTTGCATGTGTTTGGAGAAACCGAAGGGTGTGAGGGGTGGGGGGAGGATGCTGTGGATTTTGTGTCAGGCGCTGTGTGCTGAATGAGGTGCCTGCCCAGGAATCTGGCTGGGGGTGTTTCTCCTCCAAGCTGTCCAATATTCTGGGATGTCCTGGGGAGGCTGCAGAGCTCATTTCCTCAACGCCTGGCACGAAGTCTGCTTCCCAGCTCTCCAGCAGCCATGCGAAGCTGCAGGGAGGCCGCGAGGTGAGGCATGTTTGAGCTGTTACCTGGGCAACAGCTAAACACTGACTTCAGATAGTAATTGTAAAATAACAGCATCAGGGCAATGAGGTGGGGGGGAGAGGGGCGCTGCCATTGCCCATGGTCCCAGGGAGTCTTATAAAAGCCTCAGTAAAAAGCTACTTGTGCAAGCCAAATTGGCTGAAGCTCAGCCTGTGCTCAGAGCTCTTGACAAACCGTACCCAGGCAGGGGCACTGTGGTGTTCTGGTCTTTTCAGGTGGCCTCCTGCATCATCATATCTAGCCACCTGCTGCTGCTGCCTGCCACCTCTCTGTGTTGTTTATGGCTTTAACGAGACTCTGGATGGCTCCATGAAACACATCTAAGAGGAAAGATTTACACACAGATTTTTCCCAAGGATCCTTGAGGCAGAACAGCCTCTTGGCACATTCCCTACAGTGTCTAAGCAGCAACCTGAGTCCCTTACACCCAGGAGCTTTGCTAGACTTTGGTCAATGATGGGTTACTTTTTGGGTTCATCCTTGAAACTAACAGCAAAAGAAACAGAAAGCACTAGGGCAGGTGGCAACTCTGCCAGTGTTGGTCCAGTACTGTGTCTGGGTATATGTGCTAGTAGCCAGGGACAGAGTATGACTTTTCTGCATGGAAGTAGCTTGGGCACTAAATGCATGGCTCAGCCGTGACTTGCATCTTGCTTTGCTGTGACAAAAGTGTGGCTTGAATGGAAAGAAGAAAGATGTCCCTGGATTTTTAGATGCCTCAGAAATGGAAGGGAGGAAGGAAAGAGCAGTAGTCTGTGGAGAAAGTGGCAGCCTTTCTTCTTTATATTCTGGGCCTGTGCTCCTGGATAAGAGGGACCAAGACTTTCTGCAGCTCTGCACTCCATGCCCAGGTGATAATCTGTGGTCAGTTCTTGCACAGTTTGTCACGTGCATTGGATGCATCAGCTATTGCTGAGATGGTTGCTGCAATTTGCTCTGCCTGTCTGGATTGCGTTACCTAAGGGCATTATGCACGAGTTGAACAGCAAAACTGAGGCAGAGATCCTCCTGTTTATCTGGTTGCACAGCACCTAGCACACTGAGGATCCAGGTCTGTGACTAGCTCTTTAGGCACAATAGCAGTATCAAGATGAACCGAGGGTTTTCGCACAGTGTGTATAGCATGACATAAACTTGTACCTAAGCACACAACCATTCTGCGTCACATGCATGTTACAGGTCAGGACTTAGTATTTGTTTGCTGCTCCTAGATTTACTGGAAAATGCCTTGACCAGGGTAGGCTGTATAATAGACAGTCATTAAAAATTACTAGTGCTGTTTTGTCTCTGTGGTAAAGCTGGCCCTGGTACAGTGGGGACTAGCTTCCAGGCAGATGAAGCTGTAGCATTAGGTAGTTATGGGAGGGATGGGATTATATTTGACAAGCAGCATGAGGTCACTTTTTCAGTCCCGTTTGGGTGGGATATATCAACAGGCTGTCGTTAGCCTTGAATGCAGTAACTAATTTTTTTTTTAATGTGCTTATGCTGCTTCCCCTTCCCTTTTAACTCATTCTCATCCTTTGCTCATTGTTTCAGTCAGAGATAGCGAAGAAGTGTTAACTACATCAAATGGTGACATTTGCCATGGAGTCACAGATCAGCAATGGTCATGTTTCTCACAGTAGCCAGCATACCTTAAGATCACACACTGGCATACCCTGCGGTCAGCCACTTGCCTACTCCTGCAGGCATCTCTACACATCCATGAAATAGGAATAGTTCTCCTTCTTTTAACTCGCTTATCCCCTTAGACCATGGACCATGTAGGTCTTGGCAATTGAATTAAAACCGCAGTGGAATCCTGAGGATCAGATAAAAATGCATCACAACTGTAGTGGTATTTAGGGCCCATCCAACATTTCCCTTATGGATTGGCTTGGGCAGCATGTCAGAAAACAGAGCATGAGCTGAAGGACCACTTCTGGAGGTGACTGGCATGAATTCCAAGAAGAGCCTAGAGAACTCCCCAGTTTGCCAGCAGATCCATGTTCTGAATCCATTTACGGCAATGTCTAAAGTTAGCAAATGTGTAAATGGTTTTGAAGGGAAGCACCAGCAGGTTGTTACTTGCTAGGCCAGCAGAAGTTGGGTGTTAGGATGGCAGCTTACACAGTGTAGTGGATAGATGGTTTGGATACCAGTGCCAAAGCCAGAATGAGGCCCAGCAGCACTGGGAGAAGTGGAAAATGGAAAAGCCATTGTACAGTGGGCTGTTAAAGCACATTCCCTCCACCCCCACGCAACCTTGGTCTGAACTGTATTTGTCTGAGGGGCTCTCACATACACACAGAGTCACTACCAGGTTAGCTACATGCCAAACTGCTATGGTAACAAAACCCAGCTCTCCTCCCAGAAGGGCTGGAACTAAAGTCTGACACAGTCCAGGACTGACAGTGTCTCTCACCAGCTGGTTGGAGAAAATGGATATCGGCTGGTGTAAGTCCCCACCCAGTGAGGGAAAGGACACTCGAATAAACCTGCTCCAAATCTTCGCCTCTGAACAAGATGTTCTTGGCATCTGCCTGGAGCTTGTCCTACCAGATCTTGTTAAAAAAAAAAAAAAAAAAAAAAAAAGGTGACTGTCTTTCTGTGCAAGTCAGGCAGGCGTTTTCACTCCCTCTGTGTTTGGTTGGCTCCTGGAATTACACCAGGTCATTCTTTCTGGTGAGGAGTGCTTGGGGGTGGAGGTGGGAGGAGAGGAATGAAATCTAGCTGATCTTGGAAATCATTTGCTGTGTGTGATTTCTCTTGTTAGCAAAGAAAGCCTCCATGCTAGCATCTGTGCTAGTGATGACAGACAGCATTGCAATTCCTGAGAGCTTCAGAGGACACTCGGACTCTAATTCTATGGAGAATGTGGAGCTAACAATTTCTCGAGCTGCAGTTTCTCTTCAATGGCAAAACTCTCACAGCTGTACATGCTAGAATAGAAGCACTAGCATTTCTGCTAGTGCTTCAATTCATCCAGCTCTACCAGAAGTAAATAATAGCATTTATAGAACACTTTGGATGTTTAGGTTATGTTCAGGCATTAGAGATTTACTGTTCAGAAAAAGCTGCTTAAGTGAGTGGTGAATTCCAGGGCAGAAATAAATTCTCTGTTGCTCTCTTCAGAAAACCTTCGTGGCTGCTGCATCATGCAGAGGGCTGAATGTCTCTGAAGAGCTGTGAGCTCTCTGAGTATAGGGGTGGTATGTGGAAGACACTGCCTAAACCCTTCTGGGTTCCTGGGGGGAGCTGTTTGTTTGCAGTGACCTTCTGTGCCATCGTGGGCATGCCTGATCTGTATGCCTGGGAGCATTGCTGGTGGTCTAGTGTTCCACTTACCGGTGGGTTTACACTGCTGGCTGAAAAGTCCCTGCGGTTTTGCCCAGGTGAGTGCCTTTCCCCTGCGCTGGGCAAAGACAGCTGAGGATGCTGGTAGAGGGGCAGAGATCCCTGGGCAGGAGGAATTAGAGCTAGGCAAATGGTAGACAGATGCTGAATTCCTCCATGTTTTGATTACTCACCAGAAGAGAATGCTGTGCTGTAGGCACAGGAACAAGGTGTGAGTAGGAAGTGCATAGGAAAGGGGGGAGCCTCTCTCACCAAGAATATGTGCTTTGTACCCTACACTTCTCTGTTTTTCAGCCAGCCAACAAAATGAAAAACATGTGAGGGGTGGAGCAGGAGGGCAGGGATTTATGGGTTGTTTTATAGGAGATGATATAAAACACTTTTATTTCAAATTCTCTGTTGTGTTAATTTCCTTTCTCCTTCTCTTGCTCTTTTTGTAACCACATGTGGGAGAGAGGCAGAGCAGGCTAGATCCAGGCTCTCTGCAGTCGCAGCATAAATCTACCTGCAGAATGCCTGTGGTCAATGGCTAGCCCACCCCTTCTATAACCATGCCATTTATTCTGGCTTATGGGAAGTGAAACATGGAGCCAGGTGATGCCTTTGTGCTGTGGGCACTTCAGTCTCTTCTGGTTTGCCAGCTCTTCCAACATTCGGGCTGAAATATGGGGTTGCAGTAACAGTGTACACCATTTTCTTTATAAATAGCCATTCTTCTGCAAAAGCACACTGCTTGGAAAGGGAGTGGGAAGCTGCAGAGCACTCATGAAACCATTTCTCATTGAGTAAAACCAGCCTAGCCCCGCAATAAAATTACAAAGAGACAAAAAGGCAGAGACACAATAAAAGAGCAATAAAATAGCCATGGTTATGATTAAAACACACAACACACACACACACACACTCTCAAGTGAAAGTAAAATAGCTCCTTTAAAGCAGAGTGTCAGTGGGACACGTCAAGAGGAAGCGCGTTCCAGGCTGGTGGCCCCAGCAGAGCAAAATCTCTGAAGTTTTGCATGTACCACACACAACAGTGCAGCCTCTGGCTGACAGCCAGCGCAGAGTCCCCATCTCAGAGTCCTGGCTGTCAGTGAAATGAATACAGCTCATACAGGAGCCACAGTGTAAGATGTTGCCTATGTAAATACCTCTAACTGGTCTTGCTGAGACTGAGGAAGCGCATTGCGGCAATGACACTGAGGCAGCCCTTCAGCATCAGGAAAAGGGAAAGGACTGAGCTTTGAAAGATCATTGGGTCCAGATTTGATCCCAAAAGAAATCCTGAGATATTTCAGGGTTATTCTGAGTTCAGTTTATTCTGGAGTTCTTGTCTTGGGAGGTGCTTTCCGGCAGGATCTGGTGATCAGCATTGTCAAATTTGTAGGAAAAGAGGCAGGGCCAATAAAGCTGTAACAATAGGACACTCAGTCCTTGTGTGGTTTACTGCTGTATTGCAAGATCCATGTTGGCTCATTGCTCCTGTATCCAGACTGTAACATTACAGAGCATATTTAAATGACAATCCTCATCCACTGAATAAAAAACAAACCCAGGAAAAAATATGTTGAGATTGTAGCAATTATTGCTTTTGTTTTGATAAAACTTAATCCTAATCTTGGGCTATTAGACCAAGTCTTTTTAAAGCCATGTTGGGCAGAAGGGTTTGCTGAGATAAATCTGGAGGTTGCCCAGACCTTTAATATTGTAGTTAGAGCCTCAGTAATTTCAGGGGGTCTGTGCACAGACTTCATGGCAGAATCAGGGATGAGGGAAAGGAAGTAGTCCTGGAATAACCTAATGAACCTTGTACGGTAAGGCATGGAAAATGTTTGGTTACAGCCTTGTTACTTAATTTGGGAGGGAGGACAGCAAAAATCAAGAGTCAGGAAAGGTTGGAAAGGATTGTTTAAAGCTAAGCTAATAATAACAAAAAAGCATATGTGGAAGGTAATAAATCTGATGGGATGGACAGCCACTTTACTAAGCACTATGCTGATGTTAGCTAATAAAAGAGCAGAGCTTTTGGTAATTGAGCTGGTCTCCTTCATGCATTCCACTCTTACTTAAATTAATTTTTTCTTCTTAAAAAAACCCACTCTTTAATTTTAAGGCAAAGAATGAATCAGGTGATGGTACAAATCCAGGGAGGTGAGAGGTATTGCTGAGATGAAGCCTATTCCATTTCATTTTTGCAGCTATTTTGTTAGTTACACTGCAGAGAAGCACAGACATGGGAAACAAATAGATTCAGATCACTGTCATATTGAAGATTTTGCCCACCTTGTTTCTGCTGTAATTCCGGTAGGAGGATGACAAGAGCATGTAGGTGATGCAGTCCATTACTATGATGTTATGGTTTAAACTGGAAGAACACCAATTCTTCCATGTCACAATTATATCGTTCAGTTGCTTATAGCTTTGTTTTAAGACCCCAGCAAGGACCAATGTTCCCTCTTGCTAAACTCTGAAGAGATTCAACACCTGCTCCAAAGAGATCACACCCTGAGTAGATAACATACAGGGTATTGTTCCAGGTTCCCAGAAAGTCAGTACGAGAGCAGGAATAGCACGTTTTCTGAGCCCCCAGGTCATTATACAGGCCCAGAGCACACTGTCTTAACGCCAGTGCTTTTCTAACCAAAAGGACGGTTAATTGAGGCATTGATGTGAGTTTACAGCTGAAAAATGGCACTGGGTGCATTGTTCGTATATGCATTACCACATTCTCACACCACCCTGGCTTTCAAGGACTGAGATGAGGACTTAATGAGGAAGTAGGGTGATTGCCAGAGCCTCTGGACTCCACAGGGAAAGAGAAGCTCAGCCAAAGAGATGCTAATAATAACAGGATGTCGGTGTGGCTTATAGAAAACTGGTACAGGAAGAAGCTGTCATTTTTCCACCAAAGCAAGGCTATGCAATTTTGGTGCAAAAGGTGGTTGCATCCGTAAATCATGTTTGCACCTCTTGTGGAAAAAGGCATAAAGTGTGAAGGTTGGGTGTGGAAACAAAATCTCTTCAGCTGTGGGGCTATTATTATTTAATGATTCTGGCTGTGCCCATTTTTCCCATCATTCACCCAAAGACAAGATTTGTATTTGGTGTATAAGTGTAACTGCGCCGTTGGTTTGCGTCATCATTGTCCTTGATACTTCAGACCAGTTCTTTGGTATGCAGGACAGACCCCTGCACTCTGTTCAGCTGGTCTTCTACGGCTGTCTCTTGCCTGTTAAGTCAGATATTTAGCTGGATTTTATTTAAGTGTAGTGTGATGGACTTTGATAATGGTCACTTTGTTCTTGTGATGGACAAAAGGAAGAAAATCCAGAGAGAAGGAAAGAGGATGAAAAGAAGATGGAGCAGGAGGGAGGACAAGGATCTGTTTGTACATATACACTGTAAAACAGTGGAGAGCCCTGGCTGTGTCCCTCAGTGAGTGGGGGACTCTACCTCCACCAAATTCCATAGAGGGTTTGAGTTACAGCCTCTGAATTCAGTCTTCAGCTCCACCAAAGTTGAAGGGCATTTGATTTCGTTGTCAGCCCACTGCTTGCAGATGTAGCTTCATGGAAGCACCTTAAAGCTTCAGAGCTTGAGAGCAGAATGGACTAGCACACTGGAACCGTAATGGCTTAACATGAGTCCAGTCCTAACAATTTAATTTGGGCAGGGAGTGAAAGAGATCTCGTGTCAAAGGTGCAGGGTATAGTTCATGACTCTCACACTTTGTTGTGCTGCAGCTGGAATGTTCCTCTCAGACTGGCATGTTGCCCTGGGAGGGTGGGAAGCACCAAACTGGAGTCTGTACCTTTTAAGTTCCCCACAGAGCCCACTCCCCATTCATGAGATGTTTGATCCCTGAGCTCACTCCTGAATGGGGTCCAGGTAGCTCTTCAGTGCTTCAGCTGCTCATCCTGGAGCCTCGGATCACAGACTCTTCTCCCATATGTTTCCTATTAATCCTAGTCTTGCCTGAAGAGAAGCTTGGTATGAGGATGGAGGAAAGTGGGTTCGCAGAGAGGGATGCTACTACTCTTTCCCATTGTTCTCCTTTTCATTCTCCAGAAATCAGGATTCTATCTGCCTGTATTTGGCTATGCAGGCTATATTTGCACTGAACTGCCCAGGGTGGAGGAACTGCTGCACTTTAGTAGCACTGGCTCAGCATTATGCTACAGGTTATCCTTGCCCACAAGATAAGGTCAATGGGATTTTCTGATGTTCACAGCAGAAGCAGAGCTGGTCTTCCCACGGTCAATGGGTGGCATATCTCTCAGTCAGCAATAAACCAGGCTGTACACAGGCAGTCTTTTAACAGTCTCCCCGTAACCAAGGGCTCTCAGGGCATTTCAACCGATTGCACCTCCTATTCTCCTAGAGAGAAAAAAACAAAAGACTAAATTCTTGGCCCCAGTGGCATCCTCTTACCACAAACTCCTGAATCCAGTTCCACATTAGCGTGGAAAAAATTTCTTTTGCCAGTTTTAATTCTACCCAGTTTCTCATTCCCTTGAATGCCCTTCCTGTTCCTGTGCTGAAAGCCTGCTCCTGGTGTTGGGTCAGCCCTGCAGTGGTTGCATGGCACAGTGTTTAAAATGGTAGCTGCTTCTTGGTGTCTTGGCCTTGAAAGTAGAACTAAGCCTAGTTTAGCAACGACAAGATGTTTAGTAATGTTAGCCTTGTAACAAACCAGGCCCTCCATCTGCAGCACCTGAGCACAGCTGGACTGGGAGGCAGTATATGACGGACAGCTGCTGACCTTTGGGCAAGGCTTGCTCTTTTCGTGCCTGCTGTCTTCATGCTTCAGCTTTCCACGTGTAAAACAGGAGTCAATAATTGCTCACTGCAGAATGAGACAGATAGAAGGAATTCACAGAATGTGTGTATACTTTACGCCTTTAGGATGTCCATTAAATCACTAAAAGTACTCTCAACAAAGTGTTGCTGGCAGGATAGCCAGGTGAGGTGTCTCCTCACTATGTTTGTAAAAACACATGTATGTCCTGCATGGTTCTACACCCCTGGACTTTGGATGCTCTTTCAGGTATACACTTCTCCCAAGTCTCCTCCAAAATCTAAGCAATGACCTCAGCTATTCTTAGGGCAGCTAAGTGCTATCAGTATCTTCACCACCACCAGAGAGATTTCTTTGATGGTGCTCCCAGCAGGGATAAACTTTGGAAAAGAGAACAGAGCTTCACATATGTATCAGCCTCCTGACAGACACCCACTTAGTGCAAGCTTCCAGATTCCTTTCACCAGGTGCTTTGGCTGCTCTAAGTTCAGACCTTCAGTGTTTTCAGGGAAGAAACATAATTCCTTATGCTCTTGCTTGACTGTGTTGCTGGTTTTAATTTGAATGCCAGAAAACAGCTGAGTTGCAGGCATCTATCTGTTGTGTTGGACTATTTTACCAGTATTTCATCTAGCTGAAGGACTTGAGACAGAACTGTTACAGAAATGTCAGACCCAGCTCCAGCTGCACACAGTGGAAAACCGACTTCAGTGGGAGCTGGACTGGGACCTAGACCAGTGAGTGCAGTGGTGCTGCAATGTCTTTCATCTCGAAGCTGCTGGCTGCAATCCAGACTACACTGGTAATGTTTGGGAAGCTGCCAGCTGCTAATGATGTGGAACAAGTTGGTGGGTCCTTTCTCCAGTTTGTAGGAAACCACCAGACAAAACAAGTCCCAGGAATAGCCAGCTCAACCCTTTCCTGGTTGGGTTCATGCTTTACTGGGCAAGGGAGTAATTTAGGAACTTCCCCTGATGTGGCTCCTGTGGTGTCTGATCTACGGAGGCCACAATGCTTCTGTGCACATTTATCCTCATGAAATTCCCTAGAAATACTCACCATGCTATAAAAAGAGCATCTGGAACATAGAACATAGTGCTTTCCCAGATCTGGCCCGTTCTCCTGGTGCTTTGATATGCTCATAGTGTAACCACAAAAACTGTCTTCCTCTTTGATTTCCCTGCCTGTAGCCACATCTCCTGGACTGAATACCTACACTGTGCAGTGCTCTTTCTTTCAGGTCCTGTAGGTGAAGCACACTGTGTGACCCAAGAGCAGACACATCATTTTGTAGGGTACCCCAAGAGCTCAAATTCAATGGATGACTGAAGCAAGAAAGAGATCGATTTTCTAACAATATCCCACTGGGCATGTGAAGCAGTGTGGGAGACTGGACAGTCAATATTTTTCCCAGTTTGAGATCAATACTGGAAAACAATGATGGGGAAGGAGAGGCAGACCATCCATACAGCTGTTGACGCAAGCAGATACAAGCAAACATACCTCTTTGTTCCACCTGGCAGAGGAAAATGAAAGTAAAGGTGATGACAGCCAGGAAGCAGGTAATACTTCTGTTTGGCTCAAGCGAGCAAGGTGCTCAAAATTGCCAAAGACTTTGTTTTCCAGGACTTCAGAAAAAGTAATCAGCGTCTGAGTTTTTAGAACTGGTCTCCCCTTTGAGATGTGTTTCGTGAAGA
Organism: Falco rusticolus; assembly: GCF_015220075.1. NCBI lineage: Eukaryota > Metazoa > Chordata > Aves > Falconiformes > Falconidae > Falco > Falco rusticolus. The sequence goes on along the minus strand of NC_051189.1, from coordinate 112,574,422 downwards.
GGAACAGGAGCCATAAGTCAGCATCTTCTAAGATCCAAAGCGGATGATAGGCATATGTAGGCAAAACTGGAGGTGCAGGGAACATGCACAGATCTGTTACAGATCAAGCTTTACATGCCCAGTTCCTCACCGCCCTAAGGTGGCTCTGCTTCTAACATTGCTCTTACAGTGCTCTCTGCTGGGGAATGACAGCTAGAGGCAAGCGTGGCTGCAAGTATCCTTTAGCCTAGCAGATAGCCCAGAAGAGCACTTCTGTCACCCGTACGTTTGTAATTTTCAGAAGCTGATAATGGTGGCCTGGTGGAAAAAAAAACATCTTCCTGTGCTCCTAGATGGTACTTCCATCAGAGGGCTCTGCGCGTGTAGCTTCACGGTTAGGGGTGCCACTATAGTGCAGATGAGTAATCAGGTGAAAAGGTACAGTTTTAATCAAAATATTGGTTCCAGCCAGTATGGTGTTATGTTATGGTAGAGTCCTCTCCTCAATTTAGTGTTCTTTAGAGGCAGTGCTGTCCATAAATAGCCTATAGCTACCTCACTGACATTGTATAAACTCTCCACAGCTTGCAAATTGTTCCTAAATATTCTCAGTGGGTATAAATTGGGATATGTAGTCTCATACAGCAATTAGAGAAACAAGCATAAAACTGTTTCTAGGTAGACAGTCTTGGTAATTGCCTAAGAAACCTACATTAGCTGCTGCAATATATTAAATTTAAATGAAATCTACAACCATTTAAATTGCTGTAGACCAGGGAGTCAGCTCTGTCAGTTCTGCTGCCCACAGTCAGACATCTCCTAAATTTTTTCCACAGGAATTACAAGAGCTCAAGTACTAAACTTCAATGGCTGCTGCATATCTTTGGCAGTATCAAGGGGCATAAAGTGAGTGAGGATGCTTCTGTGAGGGTTTAGTATTTAAAGAAGTTGTCATAGGCCTGGTAAATCTCACACGAGGGTGGACAGGGAGGTGCTGGGCTGCTGTCTGCCCTTACGGCTATTTTCTATGGCTGCCCATCTTTGCCTTTGTATGGGCCATAGGATGCTGAGAGTGCATTAGACCAAAGTTATAAACAGTATGAAGTTTGCTGACCTTCATCTGTCCTACCTCAGCCTAGCCCACATGGAAACAGAGAAAGTGGAAATCAGGCCCTACAGCTTTAGTGTTTAGAACTGTAAGATGACCTGTCTCCTGCATACACAATCCTGCCACGCCATGCCAGCTCCAAACAGCAGCTCTGCAGCATCCTTCCCCAGGTCTCAGATCACAGGCAGCCGTGCCACAAACCCTTGTGCTACAAACCCCTGCCTGGAGGCTTTTCTGGGAAGCAGTTTGATGAGTGGCTGTCCTGAGCCTGCGCCTCCCACATGCCCTCCCGCATGGGCTGCCACCCAAGGCAAGGGCCCTGGTGCTTCCCTCCTGTCTGGCAGCTGCTCCGGCTCCTGCCTGGCCCTGTGCCTTACAGAAAAGCCCACTGCCCAGTTACCAGCCGACAGCTGCAAGAGATTCTGCAATGTGCACAGCACAAGGGCAGGGAAAGCGCAAAGGAACAGCGATGGAACAGAACAAACCAAGGGGAAGAACACCCATCCCATGCACACATTCTGAAGGAATCCATATGCTACAGTTACTTAAACTCATTTTTCTGTCCTTCTTTGTGCCCAGAAGGCACAGCTGCTCCTCTCCCCAACCACCCTTGCTATAGCAACTTCCCATCCTTTTCCACACAGCTTGCACAATTCTGGCCTGTCAGATCCTGTCAGGATCAGCTTTCCCCCTCCCTATCTTTGCACCCCTAAACCAGCTGGCCGATACCTTGCCTACTTGAACATCTCACCTTCTTCCTCTCCCTCCCATGCCACAGTCCCCACACCCACTGTTGTCCGGGAAAGCCAGTTTCTCCTTCCTTTCCTCTGTCCCCTGCTTGAAGCAGGTTTTCTTCTGTCACTCAGGTCAAGCTTCTTGTTTCCACACCATAAAGGACTGCCTGGCAACTCCCCAGGCTATCTATACAAACCCATTTGATCTAGGAGCTGTTTTCCCAAGTCTGCTGGTGGTCTAGAAATAACCTGCCACTGCCTATCTCTCCACAAACTTGTGTTTGTACACGTTGGTGCCCTGTGAGAAGGGCTGCTTTGACTCTGTGGAACTGGGAGTGCAGAACTGGGGCTCAAAACTACTTTTGATGTGTAGGGGGAGCTTTTTTGTTTGGGCATGTGGGAAAACACTTGGCTAAGCCCTGTCAGACTGCGAACTACATGGATGTATGTGTAATGGGGCCTCGTGTGTGTGAATATAACAGGATAGTAGTCCTGCCTTTGTGCATTTGTAGTTTATGCATGTCATATGAGTCAATGAGAACGTTTTGCCCAGCTTTCACTGTGTATATATGTGCTTATGTCAATCTTTATGTATTTGCAGTGTGCATGTGTACCACTGCTGTGCTGAGCTGGAAGTTTTAGCAAAGGGGTCTTTACAGTCAGTTCTGGTTGTGTTGATGTTATCAGTGCCATAGATGTGTTTTCTCCATGCTTATACCTACCTGGAAGTTTTTGTCACTGTGATACAGTCAGCATGATAAGGTCAGTGGGTTTTTTTGGCTGGTGAGAGGCACTATAAACAAGGTGGGCCTGCAAAGATCACATGGTGGTTGAATCAATGCCTGGGGCAAACAAAAGATATGTTAATAGAGTCATCTGCATTCCTGTGAACCTGCAGTGGTTATCAGCTCTCTTCAGAGTCATCTCTCCAGATTTTTTTATTCTTCGATTCATTTGCATGATCCGATGGGATTACACTTCCGAGAAAACTCTTCATTTATCTCACCACTTGACAGGCCCAGCATCCCTGATATATTTACAATTAGCAAATCCATGCTGCTGCCTGGACCTCTGGTATATTCCACGTCATTATAAAAAGTAACTTTATAGAATCTCGATGATGACTTGGGATCCTCAGGATCCCAGGATGTATAGGGACCAGGTGGTCAGAGCTGTAACTCTGCCTCAGATCCTATTTGCAATTAATGCTGCATTCATTCCCCAGTTTCAGCAAACTGCAGACAAGGGAAAGGGATCCCATCGTGCCTGTCTGCTAGACTAATTCTGCTTCAGTAATCATTACTTTCCAGCCACCACGCAAGTCCACTTAAGGGCAACCATTCTTTATAGCACCTTAGGGTTCATCACCATCACCTCACAAAGAAACAGAAAGGTCTAGAAGGGCTGTTCTTTGGAGACTGAGGACCCAGGACAGGCACACCAAAGCAGCACTGACACCAGTGTGGACCCAGGTATTGCTTCACCTCTTGGTTTTAATCCTTAAGCCATTTGACCCCCTGAGTACGCTGATGTCTAAATGCTGGGAATGCCTGTACCCGAATTCCACACTCCAGTGCCTGGCAGTATTAGGACTGAGAAGTTTGGTTTGTGCCATAAGGCAGGGGTGAAGTTCATGTCTGGATCTGAATTTAAACTAGGAGGCTGTTTGTTCAAACCTGTTGTCAAGGTCAATAGAAAAGTTGTGTACATGGAAAATATGCAGACCGAGGGTCTTTCTGTAGATTTTAATGTTTCCCCCAGGATTTTAACTTTAAATGTTAGAAACCAGATATTTGTAAATGTCTTGGCTGTGAAATTAACCCACAGCATATAAATTGATGGCACCTAGCCTAAAGATGAGTGTAAACCACTGCACTGAGCCAAAGCTCTTCAACTGACTTTAGGGGAGTGTAAATTTAAAAGCTTCATGTCATGTGTACCTCAAATACAACTACTTCTACAGATCATGGTTAAGCCACCCCTCACACTCAGCACATCACTCAGCCTTCGGTGCAGGTGTCTGAGCTTTCCCCCAGGGCGTTCAAAGGGCTGGAGGAAAGCTGCGGGGCTTTGAGTGAGTAACCAGCACTTTTTTGATTTTTTTTGTTGGACTACTCAAATAACTGAGATATTTCCTCTGATTTTAATACAAAACCAGAAGAGCCATTTGCATAAATAAGAGCTTGAAATCTCTGGAATCCCTGGGGACTAGGGAGGGAGAAGCCTATTTCCATGCTGCTCACTGGATGCCACCCTTCAGACATGCCAGGCACTGGCTACAGCACTGCAGGATTTTCAGCGCGCCCACGCCGGGCGCACCCCTGCTCTCCTTGCAGGGTCCCAGGATAAGCCGCCCAACCTGCTCGCCCCCGCAGTGCGGGATTCAAGAACCTGTGAAAGGCCGATTTGGCTGCGGCAAGGTGCTGCTGCCGGAGCTGCAGCAGCGGAGCCCAGGCCTGTGGCTCGCAGCTGGAGGGTCCGGCCTGAGCTTGCCTCTCCATGTGCCAGTTCACCTTCCCGCCACCGAACACCGGACCCGGAGCAGACCTGAGCTCTGGCTCCCGCGCACTACGGACACGCAGCGCGGAGCCCCTTCCGGGAGCGCCACGCAGCTGGCACCAGCGCGCACCCCACGCCTGCCTGCTCAGGCGGCCCAGCGCCAGGACGCGGGCGGCGGGCACGGCCGGCGGCGCGGGGGGGCTGCAGCGCAGGGGGAGGGTCCTGGCGGGGCGCGGGCTGCCCGGGCGGCCGCGTAGGCCCCTTCCCCGGGGACGCGCAGCACCCGCGGGGCGCGGCCCGGCCGGCGTTGCGGGCTGCAGCGGGGCCCGGGCGAGGCCGACCCCAGCGCCCCCCCGCGTCCGCACGGGCTGTCCCCTCCCTGCCGCCGCCGGTCACGCGACCAACCTGCCGCCCGCGCTGACGAGCTCCGCGCCTGGTGACGCCACCTGGCGCGCGGGCCCGCCCTACCGGCCCGCCGGCCCCGCCCCTCACGGCCCCGCCCCGACGGGCCCCGCCCCTCACGGCCCCGCCCGCCTGGCTAGTGATGTCACGCGCCGTCCGCTAACGTCACACGCGCGCCGCGGCCTGGCCTCCGCCTCCAGCTAACGCTGGCGGGGCCGGGGCCGGAGCCGGAGGCACCATGGCGGGCGCCCCGCAGGAGAATACGCTGCTGCACCTCTTCGCCGGGGGGTGAGTGCGGCGGGAGCGGCGGAGGGGCTGTTGCCTGCCGGGGAAGGCCCCGCGGCGGCGGTTCCTCGCGGGGCGCTCGGCCGCCGCCTGCGTGAGGGCCCCGCCGTGCCGTGCCGGCGGCGGGGGCGGCTGTGGCGGGGCCGGTGGCGGGGAAGCGGCCCGTGGGCACCGGGCGCCGCCCGCCTGTTTCCCGCCGCTCCCCTCGCGGCCCGGCGCTGCAGCCGCAGCTTCCCCTCGGTCTCCGGGCCCGCGGTGCCTCTCCAGAGCCGGGGGACGCGCCCTTAGCGCCGAGCAGGGTCACGGTGCGTCTTGAGGTCAGCATCGGGCTGCCGTGGCACGTAGCTAAATATATTTTGAAAATGTTAGGTAGCTGCGGTGTCCAGCTCTGCTAACTGAAACACTTCGGTCGAGCCCGGCCCTTGTACATAGTTCCCGCTGAATCAAGCGGGAACCGAGGGATGTATCCGAGGAGCCCTGTGTGGGCGGCAGGCTTTATGCTTTCTTGATGGACCGTAGCTTGATCTTACAAAGGAAGGTGTTTGTACAATGCTTTCGTGGGCTCTGCACGGCGGAGGCTGTGCAGCTGCCTCAGCTGTGTAATTATGCTGAAACACAGGCACTCCAGAAAGGGAAAAGGAGTGTGAAAGAGAGTTAGGGAAGGTCCTGGTACTTCTGGGTAGGTGAGCTGGCATACCAGGCCACTTCTTTTAAGTTCGTGAGAGGACTTGTAATTTCTTATTTTTGTTATGTTAAAAGCTTAAAGTAACAACCCAACCCATCAAGCAAAAACTCTTAAAAACCCCCTTGTCAAATAACTTAGTACAGTGATTTTAATAGCTGTCCAGTGAGATCATTTTATGGTGTAAATTAAAAATACGTTTTTAAAAAACAGGTTCTGCAGGTAGTAAGTGCTGTTGTATGCACATCTGTTCTGACCAGACATCTTATTTTATTTTAATGTGGTTTTTTTAATGGCTTAAACTATCTAAGTAGTAGAATATTGTGTTTGCTTGTCAGCTGACAACAGAAGGCTAACATGAACTCTGTTGTTAGTTTAAATCTGTTTAATTGTAGACCATTGTTTCTTCTGTTGCTATACAGACTTCAGTATCCCCTGATGTGTCGCTGGAGCCGTAGGTTCATTTAATATAGTATTAAACCCAACAAAGGTAAGCTTTTCAGAGACGCCGCCCTTTTGCTGACTTGAACGCTAAGTGCTGGTTTAAGTCCTTTCTTCCCCTGGCCTCCCCCACTTGCATTAGAGTACCTGGAGCCTGTGACAGAAACTGGATCTGAATGTACGCATGCAACTTGTTTGGATAATAACGATGCCCATCCAGAACTCTAGATGCCCTCATATTACTCATCAGGCTATAAATAAATAGGGATTTGAAACTCCTCTGTGTGTTAACCTAGTATTGGTGGAAGTGTTTTCCTTACTCGCTTCACGTACCCTCCGCCTTCTCCAAGGATCCTAGTAAACAAACATTTTCTGCAGCAGGCCTAGGAAGTCACCAGGAGGGAGAAGAATGGGAACACAGCAGACTATCCCCCTGGCCACTCTGGTATAATAAGATTTATCTATTTCTATAGCAGCGATGAAAATACAGCCCAGAGGACGGACATGGTCTTTTAGGTTATACAGGCCTTTCAGGGTTCACTGCTGGACCTGATTCTTGTTCTGCATATCTTTTGTTACTTAAAGAGACGCAGAACAGTGTGCCATCATTTGTCTCGTGATGTTAGAGAAAGGAAAATGAGACAGCAAATTCAATCTTCTCACGCGCCAGCCAATGCTGAAGTGTTTGGCCCACGACATGCCTGCCCACCACCCACCAGCCAAACAGTTTATTTCAGAGCAGTTCCCTGTTCAAGGCCCTGAACTCCCATATCCTCTGTGTGTATGTATCTACTAATGCTATTCTCTCTGCTTTTCAAGTGAGAAGTACAGACTTCTTTGAGCTTACTGGGTAGAACAAGAAATTGAACATTGGTATCAAACTGTTGCCCAAGCTATTAAAACACCTTTCTCTACATGTAGGAAATGCATGATGTGTGTGGAGGGGTGCTGCACCAGCCAGCTGATGGGAGAGAGCTAGAAATCCAAATAATATTAGATATGAGGCTCTGTGCCACGTCTGCCTTATGCATTTCAGTTTTTAGTAGTAAAGGATGCCTGCTCAACAAAATCTGGTTAAAGGAGCTCAGCTGTGATAATATTTTGCTACATCTATTACAACATCCAAGGAATTTTAGAAAGAATTGGTAGTGTGTTAGTACTTGTGTAATAGTCTCTGTTGAGATCCTTCCTCAGTCCTTCAAATGCCTTTACCTTTGCATGTTGGATAAAATTGCCCCTGCAGCAGAAGAAAGTGTTGGAAGTTCAGAATATTTTATAAGTTGTGTAAGATGCTAACCTTTGTTCAGTTGTGAAGTATTTTTTGCATATAAAGCAAGAACGGCCCATTCACTCGAAATGATTTTGATGGAGACATTACTGGTGTTACGATAGCTCCCTGTGGAGGTGGGAACAGGGCGCTGTCAGCTTGATGATGTAGTACGGTATCTTTATGCGTGCACAAAAAAGGCAGGCCAGCCTCAGATAATAGTAATGGCCAGAATAGAAGTGTTTAATACTTGAGAGGCTAGGAGTGATGAAACGCACTTGAATATTAGAAAGTGTTCTCCACTTGTGGGAAGAGACTGCTTCCTGTTAGCCAGCTTACTGTAGGTACACAGTTTCATTGGCTTCCTTTTGTTTCTTTAGTTCCTTTTAAGACTTGCAGTAGTAACAGCAAAGCAAAAGGTCTTGACATTTTGATGGGAAGATGACTCTGAGGGCAGGGAAGGTTTCAGAAGCACCAAAGGCAGCGCTCCCCAAGTTGCACAACAGATGTAAGCATGTTTACAAGTCTGGGCTCCTGCTTCCCTGCTGAAGTCTGTGCAGTTGTTACTTGTTTTTGTTTGGGAAAAACTGTGGGCTAGGCTGCATGTTATCTTTCCAACTGGAGTAATACTGTACTACAAGGATCTCCTAAGAAGTGGTGTTGAGAGGCTGTAGTGCCCTTCATAAAACTGGCAAAGAGCAAAAACTGAGAACAGGCTTTTTATCTTGATTTCATTTAGATACAGTGTGATACGTATTCTTTAGTTCTTCAGTTCAAACTGGGGGGGGACTGTGTGTTTCAATAAAACCATGTTTGTCACTTTTTTTATGTCTTGGTATTGCAGCCCATGTCCGTAACTCCCTTGCTCCTGTGGCTCTGAAAAGCAACATTAGATGCCAAAGCTTGCTTAAGCCACCTGTAAAAAGAGTTGGAAGCATGCTTTGGGAAGGTTGGTGACATCAGGCTGCTTTGAATTGAGGGCATGTTGACATCTGTCTGCATGAGCATAGGTGGATGTCTTGGTTGTAGCCGAGATGTGCCTGATGTACTGGGTTGCTGAGAGCCTTGCTTAAAGTGTTGACTTTGACCTGGGTTTGCCTGAGTGTCTAGTACAGGTCACAGAACTAATGAAAAGTTACTCCCCAAATTAGTAACCAAATGACTTGTGTGGAGAGGGACTGGTATACTGCTGCCACGGATGTTAATTGTGAATCAGTGTGCTAATGCTGACAAACCACTTGGGAAATAATGTGTCCATTCATGGAGAATGGTGATGAGTGGCGTTCCCCAGAGGTCCGTACTGGGACCAGTGCTGTTGGTGACGTGGACGATGGGATTGAGTGCACCCTGGGTGGGTTTGCCGATGATGGCAAGCTGTGTGGTGCAGTCAACGCGCTGGAGCGAAGGGATTCCATCCAGAGGGAGCTTGACAGGCTTAAGAGGTGGGCCCAAGCGAACCCCATGAAGTTCTACAAGGGCAAGTGCAAGGTCCTGCACCTGCAAAACGTGCCAGGCTGGGTTCCAAGTTACTGCTCTAACCAAGCAGATCATCATATTTGCTTGTGATCTTGGTAAAATCAGTAGTACTCTAAACATTATTTTTTGTTTGGTTTGCAGAATTTCCTTCAACATTCAGCATTGTGATATTATTTATATTAAGAATATTGCTCAGTGATTAAATCTAGGACAGACAAAGTAAGCCCTACTCTTAATTAAGATTCTTGGCATCTATATTAATTGTGCTAGTGGGTGCTGAGAGTTTATTTCAAATGCAAGTCATTGGTATATTGAGGGTGGATTTTGTGAAGATAGAAGGTTGGCAGCAAGAGGAAAATTGGAACTGGATTTTGAGATTTGCTTCCTTGGCATGTTTTTTAAACAGTATTTTGTTTTTATGGAAGTGAATAATTTTTCTTCAGCTGTTAATTTATAGTATGTTATGTATCTCCATAAACGCAAGGGTTTTTTTCATGTTCTCAGACCAAGGTTTTCCTTAGCTTCCTTGTTTGGATATTACAAAGCAGAGAAACTGTATTTTTCTGCTGTTATGGTGATATGTGCCTGGCCTATCATGTCACTAGAGAGAATGTTCAAAGCCTGAAGTACAAATACTATTTTTCTGGCAGTAAGTGACAGGCTAGTGCTGAGTAACGGTTGGGTGTCTCACATTGAAGAGATTTTTCTATTTGTGATACATGCAGAGCAGCGCATAGCTGGGAACCTATCCTTATGTGCTTGCTGTTTGACCTGTTGAAGATACTCTACTATAATGTTTTGTTTCTAGAGAGGTTTCTATCTTTTTGATTAAGGACAGATTTAGACATTGTCTTGGGATTTTTGCAAGAGGCTAGTGCAGTAAACACTGCTTAACATCCAGAATTGTAGTTGTGCACTGATGTATCAAAAAATACCAACCCTGACTCAAACCAGTATGAAGACTTGGAGATTTTGCCTTGAATACAGCATAAGATTTTTCCCAAATCAAATTTATCTGTCTGCATATCCATGGTCTGAATCTTTCAAGGTTTATGGCTGTTTATGTAGCTGAGGAAAGCTGGTTGTTTCTCCTTTCTTCCCAGATGTAGGCATTTGGAACCCCCTAGGAATACCAAGTGTTTCTTTTATGCACAGTGTGTTGTTTTTCAGCCGCCTTTCCAGGGAACATGGCAATGCCAGGGTATGATGCATAGAATTCCCATGTGGAGGAAAATCAGCTCCTTTGAAAAAGCTGCCCAACATATTGAAGTCCTTACTTGAACTATCTGCTGCATATTTATATTTAGGACATAATGTATGCACCCTGTTGACATTCTGAGAATTGCTCTGTTAGGTAATGCTTTTTTTGTTAAATGTCACACTGACAACATAAACTCTGAGCTGTTAAAACTGATGAAGCAGATATTAACTCAGTGTGGACTATCAGAGGATTAAATACATATTACCAGAAGTACTTAAATATTCAAGACTGCATAAATTAACTGAATTATCAAACTTAAAGCGTGAAAAGCAAGGGGTGGGCTAGGAAGGCAAGAGGACAGCTGATGCAGCAGGGAGTATGCAGAAAGGCTAAAATATATGGTGAGATGTCACGCTAGACTGAGCAGCTGGTGGTTCAGAAACAGCAAATGGAGTTTGTGTTCTGAGTTTATGAATTGTTACTGTGAGAGTTGTTTTAGAGTTCACAAATGTGAAATAAATGAGGGCTGAAGACAGCATCCACAGTAGTGGAGCATTGCTAGATAAATGAATTGGGAATTAAGGCAATCAAATTCTCTTCATTGAATTCCCACAGACTTACAATTTCTCTTGAGTATGTTGATTACCCAAGTGTTAATTGTACCTATTTCTATCTATTGGATATACATAGCAGAAAAGCTAGTAGTGGGGGTCTGCAAGAGAGATCCTCAAAATGCTTCCTGCCTGCTCAGAGTGAGCAGTGGGAACAGGAAAGGGTTTGCTGGAGAAGCCATTCTTGACCAGTCTTTTCCCCCCAAGATCTAATTTCAGGGAAGTGTGAGCAATGTGAGCAGGATAAACTGAAGCCATGTCCTCCAGAGTAGCATTGACACAACAGAAGACTTGTGTCCAAGCCCTGGTTCAGTACACAAAATAATCAGAGGCCTGATAAGGTCTCTGTGAACACTGTCATTTTTGAGCCAAATGACACAACTTCAGCTGCTATGTACCTAGTTCCACGAACAACTTGGTGGCTTTATTCAACAGTCAAAGCATAAGTGGTTTAAAAGGGTTGAAGGTAAAGCTCTTTCTTACACCATCTGTCACTTTGAATGTGTGGATTGTCCCTAGTTCAGGTTTTCTCCCCTTTCAGGAGAGAAGCGGAAAAATCAAGAAGTTAGAGCAGAAACTCATGGAAGCATGCTGTTAAATCATATTGCCAGTCCCAGTGAGAACACAGTTTCTTCAGTTCGATGCGTTTGCATCTGAAAAGCATAGTGTTTGGGGTTGTGTGCTTGGACGGGATCTTGCAGAAAGTGAAAACAGTAGTGATGAAGTTATATTCCCTGGCCATGTGGTCTAGAGTGTCCTTTTGAACCTTACAAAGAACCTTAATTGTTGTGGTTGTACAATCAGGGCGGCCAGGCTATTCGTTAATGCAAGTGCAGAGGCTCCGGGGTTTTGGCAAAGAATGGTTACTGTTTGGTGTAAGGCATACTGTTTCAGCAAGCAAAATAAACTACCAGATAAAGCATTTATAAAATAGTATGTATCTACAGCTTGGATTTTTCTGCCATTCTTTAATTGCCCTTTTCCTTGTGTTTAAAAAAAGATCCTCCTAGTAAAATAGTTCATGTACAGAGGGGGCTTTAGAAAATATGCACTAGTACCTTTATTAATGTCATTTTATGTATCTATGTTCCTGAATCAGTGCATGCAAACTTCTTGTGATTCTAGCAAGCAATGCTTTATTTATGCACAAGACAAAGGAGAGGATTTTTTTTTAGGTCACCTCCCTTTCATGGAAGACTACTTAAATCACAATTTTACATTAACATCAAAGAGAGTTAAGTTGTCAACTCATGGCTTTTTCTAAGGAAGATCACAAACACAGGTTTTTGAGGGAATTGTGTGCTTTGATGCTTGTGTAAACAACGGGAATGTTTCCTGATCCATCGGTTCAGTTGTAGTGAAAGCCCACCACTGCCCCACCCCAAAATCTTTACTTAGGTCTTCCTAAGTCCCAACATGTTTGATTAATAAAATTTAGATTTAGTACCTTTTAGCCAACCTCAGTGTTATGTATAATTGTAAAGCTTGACAGAAGGGACATTCAGTTGCCGAAGAGGAGTGGCAGCAGAGAAATAATTTGACCAGTCACTTTCCAGATCACTGATTAAAATGAAAATCAGTACTCATACACCTTATGTTCTTGGCCTGGTATGCTTTTTCTGAGGCCCAGTCTGACTGCGTTAAGATGAGTATGTGCCTATTATAGGATCATTTATTTCTTATTTATATACATATTTTTAGATATATAAGTGTATCTATATGCACACGTGTGCATAATATTTTTTGTCCTTCTATTTTCAGTGTATGGGATTTCTGTTCTTTAGTAGCCTTTCTGTCTTGTTACTCTGTTTTCCCACCTTCCCTCTCATCGTTATAGTTTCCTTTCCCCCACCCCTCCAAAAAAAAGTTGATATCCGTTGCTTTTACAAGGGCCTAACTTAATGCAGTTTTGATATTTGCTGCTTCTGTAGACAGCTGTTTCAATCGTATGTACTGAAATGGTGAAGAATTATATTGCTGTGTTTTCAGTCTATACTGTCCTGATCCCCAGTGGCTTGTTCTCATCTGTCGGCTTCCTGCTTCCCATAAGAAAAAGCCATCCAAGGGCATGTGTGTTTTAGGACAACAACCTCTGAAACATGGATGTCTCTGAAGTTTTTACAGGCAGAGTTCCAGGTCCTGGCAGAACATGGGACCAGCAGGTGGTCAGTTAGGGATTTTTTTGTCAGTGCTGAATATAATCTTTGTGTTTACCAATCTCTTCACTGCACATGATCATAATAACAGTTTCTCAACCTTTTCTCCCATCCCTCAAGGCTTGGGAACAGTCTCCCTTGCCTAATGCCCAAACTGCCCTGCTTCCTAATCACTTGTCTACAATACGGAGCAACTGGAGGCAAGCCTTCAGCTTTTATATATATGCCATGCTGTGATTTGACACATCTGTGCAGCGATGTTCTCCTGACGCTGTCTTCTGTTTAATTGTATTTTACAGATGCGGAGGAACCGTTGGTGCCATCTTTACATGTCCCTTAGAGGTAATAAAGACTAGGCTCCAATCTTCAAAGCTAGCCTTCCGCACTGTCTACTATCCACAAGTCCAGCTGGGGACCATCAGTGGTGAAGGAGTGGTCAGGCCAACGTCTGTATCACCTGGGCTCTTTAGTGTTCTCAAGTGAGTACTGCTCCTCCTGTCATTCAGTGTTGCTTGACACCAGTGATCTGAGCTTCAATTCCTCTGTGCAAACATGGAGCGCAACTTCTGCTCCATGCTTGCACTGGAAGGATTCATGTTGATTGGGTTTCTGCCTTAAGCAGTAGAAACACAAATTACTCTTTTTAAAACGCATACATGTTCAGGACTCCTGAGCATTCCTTTGAACTTCCTCAGCAATTTGTTTCTACCACTTAAAAACTTTCCAAAGTTAATTGATTTGAATAAGCGTCTGGAGGCATTACTCTTAAATGGTTTCCTCACATTTAGGCTTTTAGGTAGCTACGACTTCCTAGGGATCAATACACAGGACATACTGTAAACTCCCAGTATGCCTTAGCTTGGGGGAGCTATCACAGAAAATACTGTGGAGGAAAGGGCTTTTTCAACACTGACAAGTGTCGTCTTTGTCTCTTATTGCGAATAATCATGTTTGCTGTCTGCTTTAAGCATGGGAACAGGTAGTCCTTGCTGGGGCCAGTTCTTGGCAAATGATTGTAGTACTGAATAAGCTATATATGCTGCCTTCTTCCTTTTCCTGGAGCCATTCCCGGTTTGCTTTCAGTAGCTACTAGAGATACTTGTTGCTGTTGCTGCCCATGCTATTTACCTGTTGTCCTGATTTCAGCTGGGATAGAGTTAATTTTTCTTCTTAGTAGCTGGTGCAGTGCTGTGTTTTGGATTTGGTGTGAGAGCAACAATGATAGGACACTGATGTTTTTAGGTGTTGCTGGGTAATGTTTATACTAAGTCAAAGACTTTTCAGTTTCTTGGGCCCTGCCAGGGAGAGGACTGGAGGGGCATGGGAAACTGGGAGGGGACAGAGTTAGGACAGCTGACCTGGGCTAGCCAAAGAGGTCTTCTATACCATACGACATCATGCTGAGTGTATAAACTGGGGAAGAAGGAAGCCGGGGGGGGATGGACACATCCAGCATTATGGCATTAGTCTTCCCGAGTAACCGTTATGTGTAAGGGAGCCCTGCTGTCCTGGAGATGGCTGAACACCTGCCTGCCCATGGGAAGTAATGAATGAATTCCTGGTTTTGCTTTGCTTGTGTGTGTGTCTTTTTTGCTTTACCAATTAAATTGTTCTTAACCCTCGAGTCATTATGATTCTCCTCCCTATCCTTCTGGGTGAGGGGGAGTGAGGGAGCAGCTGCATGGTGCTTGATTGCTGGTTGGGGTTAAACCATGACACCTGTTTGGAGGGAAGTTTTAATTCCTGTTTTGAAGTGTGCTTTCTTCCTAGCATCATATAAAGTGAGAGCCTGTAGCCTTTCCTTCACCTTAGACCAGCGTTGTAACAAGGTTTCTGATTCTCTGCACTTAGAGATGCATGTAAGCCCCTGATCTGTCCTTGAAGCTGGCCCTGCTTTGAGTATGAGTTTGATCCAATGACCTCTGGAATTCTGTGTTCCCATATATTTGAAGTTCACCTTGTCTGCAGTCCTGTGTGGGTGATCTATAACTGAAACTTATGGGAGTGGGGGAAGGACACTTTTTGCAAAAGCAAACTCACTAAAATGTAATGTCTAATGGGAATCTTAGAAAGTTGTATCTTCTCCTCAGCTATAGCTGACCTAATGAGGTCTCCTCTGTTTATCCGATGATGGCAAGTTTGCTGGTGTTCTGAAAACCTAATGCTTCATTTCTTTATATGAATCTCTGTCATCATTACTTGTCACAAATAATACCTCTATGTTACCGTTTTTATAGATTGTCACTGAAGTCTTGCTGTTAGATGTTGTCTTTGCCAATTATTATTATGCATCAATCTTATCTACACCTGCATTACTTACGATTTCTGTTAAAAGCCTTCTGTGTGGTTCAGGCTGCAGCAATTGATGCTCCAGCTGTTCCCTTTTCAGATGTGTATTCATAAAGAAGAGGAAATGTGGAATTGTCTAGCTTACAAGTGCTGAGTAGTTTTGCCAGCAGCTCTGAAATACAAATCTCTACTACTGTGTTTCATATCAAAAGCACCATAAACTTATGGTTCAGACCTCATGCAAATGGATTGAGTTTATTTGGATCATTGGGCACCCCAGGGTGATGCAGAGAGGTCCTGTTTAGATCAGGTATCAGAAATGCCACAGAAAATAATGACTAGCAAAGAGAGTTGAACAATTTTATGTAAGGCCAACATGCTTGGCAGATTGCCTGGGGAGAAGCTGCACAGTTATATAACAGTAGATTGCTAATTCAAATTCTCTGCAGAACTATCTGGCTAGAGTCATTCTGGGACTTGAGTTTCTGTATTGTAAACAGTGCTGCTTTCCCCTGCCAAAACATTTCTTTGTCTATTCAGAGGTGAGTCTAGAGCAATTCGTGACTGAAAATGTAAGGTAGTGCCAGTTGCCTTTAATTTTCATCTCCTTTCTCTTGCTGTCTTTTCACCTTGCAGCATTGGACTTTAGTCAGCTGTAACTAAAGGAAGTGAAAACTTCAAGGCACAAGGCTTCAGTCCCTTGACCTATCTTTTTCTGGGGTTGCCTTTTTTTTTGGTAGGAAGAGAGGCAATCATTTAAAATTGGGTCAATCTTTTAATATATTTATTAAGCTCATTCAATTTGGTGATTGTGATCTTGATTTCATTTTGCTTCAGGAATTGCTCAGCTGCATGTATCACCAAGTTTCTGACCTGCTTACTTCAGAGGATTGAGAAGTGAGAGCAATATATTTATGCTGTCATTCCTTTGCAGGCAGTATCTATGAACAGATAATGCTATTGATTATTATCTTTCTGATAAAATAAAAATATATGAAGAAAGAAGTGAAGTTAGCTCTCTTGCTTTTACTCTTCCATCCCTTTCTCAATCCTGGTCATGCATATACTGCTAAACTGGATGTGACTTGGGCCTTCTGGTTTAGCAAAATTGTATGGCTAAAGAAGCAGCCGTTAGAGCCCTACATATAAAATCGCTCTGTAAGAGTTAAAGGTGTTGAGTATGAAAGCCCCTTCACTGCTGTAAATAGAAAGAAAGTAGGTACGTAGGAGGGCAGGTTAAGCCTGCTGCTGAATAGAAAGGACTCCAGAAGGACACGCTGTTTTTGTCTAATCCATTTAAGATTCTGATGAGTTAGCCCAGCTGGAATCTGCAGTCGTGACTGTTAAATGACAAAGAACAAGTAGTTGGTGGATCTGTCTCCTTGGAGACACTCAGCCATGGAGTTTACACAGAAAGTTCAACTCTGCTGCAGAAAAAGTGTTTCAGAAGCTCCTGTCTGATGAGCTTGGTTCTGGAATCTCTGGGGAACATACTCAACAGTGCTAATGATTGGAAAGCAAATTCTGGAAAATTGGCAGTTCCACAGGTGCATGTGAACTACCCATGGAACCCAGCATTACCTGGATTTTCTTGTGTGGTTTTCACATGGTGAGTTAAGATATCTGCTGTCTAGCAGATAGTGCACTGAAATCACAGTGATTACTGGACTGTACCTGGCTTCCACTAGTAAATACTTGGCTGTTTACTAGTGTTTGGCTGTTGTTTCAGTCCTCGTGAATATGTTCACTGTAGTAGCGCAAGGAATTTCTAAGACGTCTTTTTTTTTAATGAGACACTTCAGCAAGGTATCGTACAGAACTTGGCAGCTGTGGAGGAAGCTATCCAAACAGTTTATCTTCTTCAGCAAAATCTTAGCCCAGCGTGTCTTCTAAGGTGTGAAGGAAGATGAGTGGAAATGGCTTTGGAAACCTGGGCTGCAGCAATTGTGGAACTGCAGGAAGGTGCCATTTGATGATCTTCCTGCTTTAGACTTGATCACGAAGTCCTGTCCTGACAGTGGTTCACAGCAGTGCCACTGTAGTTGGAGTTTACTTGGGAAAGATGATGTGAACTCTTATGAATGCCCTCAAAACCAGATACCCTTGAACCACCTGGGAAGACATAGCTTGTAGTATGGTTGTCACATTCACCTCTCGCTCTGGGGAAGAAACACATCACTAGATAATTGTGAAAGGGAAAAAAATATCTTTTTTTTGTGTCTCTGTACAAGAAGCTAACTCCTGAATTGCTTAGATACAGAGAATGCCAAAAATTTTCTTTGTTCATCAGAGTAAACTATCCCTGGATTCTCCATGAAAGTAATTAAATTCCTGATAGCTTTCAAAGAATGGAAATTACAGGCTTGTGCCATATGACACACATTTGACTGTAGTGCACTGAAGTTTTATGGTATAATGGCTTTTATCCAATAGTGCATAATTCTGCTAATTTTCAAGTATTTATGTAGCTTAAAAGCTAACAGCTTCACAATTGATACTTGTTGCTTTTGTACAGTTCTTTTGACTGACTGTGACAACAACAAGACGCATAACTTTTGACCCAAATGCTATCTTTTTTTCCCCTCTGTTTTGTATTTTAAGGTCAATTCTGGAAAAAGAAGGACCAAGGTCACTTTTCAGAGGGCTGGGTCCAAACTTGGTTGGAGTCGCACCATCAAGGTAAATAGTTAAACTGTTGCTAAAAGACACATTTAAGGTACCAACCCAAATGTTGCAGTGCCTTTGATTCAAAAGAATAGGTCATGAAGTTATCCCATATGTAAAATGAGATTTGTGTGTATATACGGCACAGTATACATACCAAGAATACTTCTAAAAATCCACTTTATGCTTTTATGACACTGGAAGGTACAGATTAAGGCGTTTAAATTCCAAGTCATTGCAAGAACAGTGCTTGAGAAAAGAGGAGAAAGAAAAATCTGTAGGATTAATATTTGCATTTTTCTAATATGATCTGCTACTTTCCTGTGAATACATAAAAGTGCTTGTCAAACACTGAGTAGGAGCTAGATGCCAGGGGAGAGGAGTACCTATCTTGTCCCTAATTGCCTAAAATTATTCTCAAAATAAAAACTGCAGCTGAAGGGGAAAGTCTTGCATTGCTGCCTCATAACCCCGAAGGGCTGTGTCCGTCCCTGGGTTTTTTTTTGGTTGGTGTTTTTTTTTTAACAGCAACAAAAAAGTAGCTGCAAAGTTTGTGTTTGAATGTCCTACAGGCACCTGAATGGTTTCTACATGTACCTGTGACTGTCCCGTTCTTGGCAGGGCTGAAGATCTTTTTGCCTAGCAAATGTTAAAACTTGTGAGCAATAGGAAATTGGCAGATGTTCTCTGCCTGAAATTGAACCAGTTAAAAAGGAACTGGAAGAGTGGTGTACTCCCTCTCTGGCCTCTTGCCTAGTAGGTAGGATGTTTCCCCCGGAAGCAGAGAATCCGTTTCTGTACAGGTAAACTTTGCAGGAGGGATCTGAATCCAAGACTGACTGCTTTTTCATGCAACTCACTCATGCTGTCTTTTGCCTTTCTTCATATTCTTCCATAAGATTGGAATAAGGCACCTTAGGGAAATTCTCAAACTGTAGCCACCATTATCCACCTTTTTCTAGCAGCTCATTTAAGGAGCTGTGATCTGAACATGCTTGGTTCCGACAGCTTCTTACTTGTCATACTGACTGTTGCAGAGCAGTGGAACTTCCTCTATTCCTATGCTTTACGTAGAGGTTTGAGATGTGTAAAACTTTCGTTGCAGTCCAGGGTTAAGTGTTTAAAGCATGAAGTGCTGCTAATGTAGTTACAGTGCTGAACGAATTTTTGGAAAACATAGGCTCCAGGTGGGAAAGTGACATTCCCAAGTTTACAGATTGTGTTTAATGGCAGAGCTGGCGTAGGTATCCAATCAAACTTGCTTTGTCCGTAAGAATACGTTGCCTTCCACTCAGATTTGGTGTGAAAGTAAAATATTTCTGTCTTGTGGGTGTCAAGTTAGATAGTTGTGCTGGAGTGTAAGGAGAAAAAGAAAAACCACACAACCCTGTGTTCTTGTAGATGGAAGGAGTAATATGAAGGCCTCTTTGGAGAGAAAGTCTTGTTCTTTGGGGGGTGGGGGTAAGAACAGTAATGTGCCTAACTTGACTTGGTGTATATTACACTGACCTTCTTCTTCTCTCTTCCCTGCCCACCCACCCTACCACCTCCTGCCCAGAGCTGTCTATTTTGCATGCTACTCCAAAGCCAAAGAGCGATTTAATGGCATTTTTGTGCCGAACAGCAACATTGTGCACATCTGTTCTGCAGGTTCTGCAGGTATGTGTTTGTAATTAGTTTTCCGTATGGTCTGCAGCAATGTCCCAGTGTCTAGCTTCTTGCCAACAGCAGGCAATACATGTGTTAGTGTCTGTGTGGCTCTGAGATGCACCTTAATTCTTTAAAGTATTTATTCCAAGCTCTTGTTCCTGCAAGACTTCTGTCCCTCCCAGTAGTTAGGAAATGAATGGAATGAATCATAAGGCAGGGACGGGACTTTCGGTCTGTCTGTATGGGACCTGAGCTACCACACCCATCTTGGTGGACATATGTGCATAGTTGTGTTATATGAACGAGTACAGAGGCCGGTATGTGGCGCATTCTGAAAATGTACGTCTAGTTTGAGGTTGTATATGCCAGAAAACAAGAGTTGGCTAGCTCTGAACTTACCTCGTCTACAGAGGAACTGTTTTCCTGTTCAGCACTCTGAAATATTTCAAGATTGTTTTTTACTAATTTGGGATGAACTTTTTTCCAGCTACAATGCTATGGTAATATCTTCAAATGTAAGAAAAAAATATTAGTAGACACCAGCAAACTTTTGATACTGTTTTGGCCAAATTGTTTTAGGGTGTGGTACTCTTCCTACCAGGATGGGGAAGATGGTTTGTTCTTGTAGGAAGAATACTGTAGAAGAGCTCCACTAGTTCAAGCATCAGTCACCAGAGTGATCATTAAAAATAATCTTTCCTAAACTAATCTCTTAATTATGGGTGGATTCTGTTAATGATGTGGCTCAATGGCACCACCTAGAGCCTTGGGGAAAACAGAAGAACTAGCTGTGTATCCCCCGCAGGTTTCCTTTTACCTACTGTTGTAAAACCCAGTCAGTAAGTAATGTATTGTCTACAGCAGTCTTCAGGAACATGAGGCACGTATTAACATAAGTGCAAAAAGGAAGAATCCTTTAAGAAATTCCAAGGTCATTGGTCAACACTTCCTGAAATTTAGCATGAGATGGTTCTCTGGCAAGAGAGAGATTATAAGCTACGTACCTGTGTGTCTTTTGAAACCTCTAGGCAGAGCTGGTAACTAGAACTGTCTCATTGCATAGCGTATAAAGTTCACGTTTGCTATGGCAATACAGCAGTGTGGATTCAGCTGAACATTTGGTTTTCTTTTTACTTTTTCAGCCTTTATCACGAATTCCTTGATGAATCCTATATGGATGGTGAAAACCAGAATGCAACTGGAACGAAAGTAAGTAACTGATTGAGGGAGACTGGATGCCACTGAGTGGCTAAGGGAGCCTCTAGAAAACTGAACTTTCATGGTTTTCCTCATGGTTCTTTGTACTTTGATAGATCTTGCCCAATTGCTTCCTTGACTCTCAGTTCCGCCTTCAGGCCACCATGCTTCTGCCTGGTTAGACTGAAGGTTAAGGTTCTCTGTGTCCTACTTAAGTTTCATGCACAGTTACTATGAAGGATGTGGGAGTAGCCTTGAGTGTTAAGTTAGGTTCAGTCTCTGGTTTCACTGTAAATCTTAAGTTGGGCACAGCATTGTTTTTCTCTCAGATTCCTGCTTATGGAATCTTCTGCACTTCACGGGTTGATATTGAGGATAAATACATCAAGGACTGAAATGCTTTGATACAGCAGTAACAGCAGCTATGGAAAGGTCAGAAGACCTCATATGGGAGGCTGAACATGAGATTGCAGTCTGTGTCCCATTTGGCAACATCACCTGTATTGATCCTAGATCATACAGATGTGTGTGTTACTGCAACAAACAAAGGTACTGATACACAGCTAGGTAGCTGTAAACAGAAGGGTGATGTTTTTACATTGTAATGAAGCCACATTAGTTTAATTTCATAAAACATTCTAGAGGCAATGAGAATCTGTTGCAGTGGTTTAATTTTTCTTTTGCTTCCTTCAGCATTGTATTACTGTTAACCATACCTCCTGAAGACAGTGAGGGAATTTGACAGTAATAACTTTTATTTGAGTGATTCACAGTCACTGGTGGGTATCAAAGCAATGAGGGACTCTGCTAACAGTCCCTCTGTTAGCAGAATTCCATTAGAATGGAAATTCCTTCCTGTAAGGATATGTTAGGTCAGATGAGAAGGATCCTTTAAGGCACCACAGCTTACAAATAATTCATAAGACTTAATTTCAGCACTTCACAGGGTAACACCTTTGAACTGAGCACTGCCTCTTAAAATGAAGAATCGTATCTCATGTAGGCAGACCTCTGTCTCTTGGCCTGCTGAAGATGGCTTTAAATGAATTACTAGTTTAATGCAAAGCAGTGTCTCTCCAATGCTTATTATCTTTTAAAGCGTTGGTGTCTATTGTGATAGACTGGATAGAACTTGAGCTGGAAGAATTATTATGAGTATGTATTAGTGAATTAGCAAAGCTAAGAGTGCTCTCTTGGCATGATAGTCCTGCTTTATGCAGTTTTCCTAGATGATTTCTTTGTAGTAAAACTTAGCAGAGAACCATTTCTGTAGTTACTAAAACTATAGAAGGCCTTGAGGTGTTTTTTAATATCAGTTCTTCTGGGCTCATTATATGCTCTGTTCTGTTTGTTTTTTAGAGTCAGGGGTTCAAAACCAATGAATGCTTTGCAGTGTGCTAGATATGTTTACCAGACAGAAGGTATCCGTGGCTTTTATAGGGGCCTGACTGCCTCCTATGCTGGAATTTCTGAGACCATTATCTGCTTTGCTATTTATGAAAGTTTAAAAAAGCACTTAAAGGAAGTCCAGATGCCCTCTTCCTCTCCTAACGGGACCGAAAGGAACTCAACAAACTTCTTTGGACTGATGTTTGCTGCTGCTGTTTCCAAGGGCTGTGCCTCTTGTATTGCTTATCCACATGGTACGTTGACTTTTCCATTTATGACTACAGTAGAACAGCTGTTGCCTGTAATCCAGGACGAATGATGGGGTTTAGGGCTGCAAAATTCTTTCTGGTTTGAATGGCCAAATGCATGTTACCATGGCCTGTGCATATGCGCTGGCATTTTCAGTACTGGTCCCACTGTTCCTAGTTAGTCCGTAGTTGATGATTGGGACTTCCTAGTTTAAAAACAGCTCAAAAATGTCAAAAGAAATTGAATGGCTAGTGCTTCTGTTCTCACTAGTGGCCTCATCTAGCAGAGTACCCACAGCCTTTGGGATTCTGTCATCAAGTGGTGGGAAACACTTGTGGGCTGAGCAGTGTTATTCTTTTGGATAGACATGAATGTTATCATGGTTATATAGAAAGAGCAGTATTGATTATGTGAACATTAGTGAAGCATTTAGTTCTCTAGCTTGAATGAGCAAATAATCCCTTTATTCCACATGAAAAGGAACTCATCTTTAACTTTGCTTTTTGCCTGAAGGACAATGTGTACAGGGTTCCATGGCTGAAGGTACCAGCAGGCAATTGGTACAGGAAGGTTTTCATGTCCCTGGGTTTTGCATACTCTGTCCTGGTAATGGCATGTTTCTTAATGGGAAGGTTTAAGTCTTGTTAATTTTGGGCTCTGTTTTACTTGTCTGCAGAGGTCATAAGGACACGGCTGCGAGAAGAAGGCACCAAATACAAGACTTTCATTCAGACAGCACGTCTGGTTGCACGTGAAGAAGGCTATCTTGCCTTCTATAGAGGACTCTTTGCCCAACTCATCCGGCAGATACCGAACACAGCCATTGTGTTGTCCACCTATGAGTTAATTGTGTATCTGTTAGAAGACCATGCAAAGTAGCAGAGCCAAGACACGCCTGTTACAGATCGTAGACCAATGTCTTCGTTGAACAAATGGTTCTTTAAGAGGCTAATGCAGGTGGCAGTGCTGGTGGAAAAACTGCAAGTCTGTGACCACCTGCTGGGTATTTCCTTTTGGATTCATGCTTTCTGAAAGGTCTCAAGTCATTAACGTTAATAGTTAATTATAACTTTTTTTAACTTAATGATAATTAAACTGCTACTAAATTAAATTACACTATTTAATTTAAGTATATGTTTGTCCTTTTCCTTAAGCACAGCCGTATGTGGTAGAGGAATGTACCTCATACTATCAACTGATCTCTTGGACTGATGTTCATTAAAACTGTATTAAAACAGAAGAACTGGTTTGGAAGTGTGAAAGTATTTTCTTACCACTGGAGTCATGTCACTTTTTAGCACTGTAATAGCCTAATATGCAAGTAAGTTTGAGAGTTCTTCTGGTTTATGCAAGGTGCATCGTTCATTGCTGTGTGAACATTATAAAGTGTTCAAGTAGAACAATCTTGTAGTATGTATCTCTGTTTTGATGCATGAAATATGCACACCTGAACCTCTTAGAAAAGCCATTTAACACTGGCAATATTGCTCGAATATGATTGTTGCAGGCTTTTAGTAAAAATTTAATTACAGTACTGTGTGCACCTATGTATTTGGGATACACGCTGATGTTGGTGTGTGTAAACAGATCTGTCATGACTTGGCATTTAGACCTTGCTTTTGTGAAGGATTGAGAAGCATAAGGACAGTCAGTGATTGGCCTGGCTGCCCTGCAAAAATTCAATGAGATGCAGTAATTTGTTTGTGTCCTGACCTCAGCCTTCTACTACTGTGGGGCTTTTTTGTGTTAGGTTTTCCTTACAAGTCAATGTTAGGGGTCTGGAGAGTGGAAGAGAGGATAAGATGGGTCCCAAACACCATAGGCTAGAAATGCAGTTCTGGATTCTGCTTTACAATATGATACTTACTCAGGATTATAACCCTCTTAATTTGATGTCCTTGTAGAGCAGTGCTTCTGATAGGAATGAGGTACTATTATCTCATGGATGTGTCATTGGAGTTCACACCAAAAAAATACTAAAAAGCCTATGTAAATAGTTTCTTTATGTTGTTACTTGATTTGTAACTGAAGGAAATAAGGATTCACCACCTCCAGCAGCCTGTTGAACAGTTCTCATGTTTCACATAGATACAGTATCTGCCTTCCCCTTTAAAAGACATGATATCAAAAGGGTATTTTTCAACAGTAGTCATAACATAGTTATTACATTTCAGTTATAAATCAAATATCCTGCATTCTTGAGATTAGTCCTTTCATAAATACCAGAATGTGCTTTTAATTCTAGTAGTCTCTTTACCACTTGTATTGCAGCAGTACCTTGAAATTAAAAGTATTGTATATGCATAATTACTGATAGTGCAGGATAAAATATTTTGGAACTCAAATGGGTAGATTTGTGTTTTGCTTTGGCTATACTATGCTCTCCTATTCATGAGTGTCATTTGTTTTGGCAGCTGAGACAAACATTACAGCATTTGAGCCCAGCTTCAACCTTCCCTGCTGTTGAACAATGAGCTTCTCATGATTTGAGCAGGTGTTGAGTTCTTGAGCATAAACAAGTGTTTACAGATGTCTTTGACTTCAAGGACCATATACAGCAGAGGTGGTGTCTGGACTTGGAAGGATCATGCAAAGCATTAAGACAGCCTAGTAGTGAGTGGGGCTGTCTTTTTATAAAATGAAGTTGTCAGGATAGTATTTTGTTATAGAAACAGAATGGGTTCATAACTGGATTCAAACCTTCACGTTTGTTCTTATTAGAACCTAGCTGATGACTGGGTACTTGAGGTCATATTTGACATCAGTGTGATGGAGGAGCATAGTGCAAAAACGGTAGAATGTGTGTATACCTCAGTATGAGGCAAAACTGCAAAAATAACTGATTTCTATTATGTCTTACTGAAAAAAATGGATCACATTACCCCTAAGCTAAAAGAGGAAACAGTTGAGTAACTAAAAATTGGCTTGGCTTTTTTTATGGAGATGATGAGCAGCAAAAGCTTTAGTCTCTTTATAGGAGTCAAAACTCATACTGTGCTGTTTCTATTTTTGAGAACTAGGACACTTGTGCTGCTACTTTGAAACATTTTCTGAGATTTTCTTTCCTAAAGTAATATTTCTCTGTACTTAACAGTACAGTAGCTCACTTTTAAAATATTAGTCAAATGTGTAGACTGCTGGTGTCTTTTGAAAATGAGGGGAGTTTGGGACTTGGTATGAGAGAAAACAAGAGAAAGTGAACAAATTTTTGCTCCATCTAAATCTGATGGAAAATCAGGTATTCAGCTGAAATTGAAATGAAAAAAAGCTTTGGTTTTGTTCTTTAAGCTTGGCTACCAACCCTGACAGGATGTCTTAATTTGATGAGGGTTAATAAGCTATATTGGGAGCTAATAGAATTTCTGAACCCACGATTCCTTAACCCTGTAAAGAGTTAGGTGATGTTCTGTGAACATTCCCGTTGATGTCACAGAGTATGGAATAAGCCTATTACCAGAGGGAAGAATTTGGAGTAGTTTTATCTTAAGAGATACCTGAATTTAAAAATAACTACCCTTTCTCTGGTTGTGAAAGAAAAACTGAAAGCAGTTTTCACTGTTCGTCCCACCTCTTCAGCTTCCCCAGTAAGTCAGTTTTGTGGAAGGTAAGTGATCTTACCAGTTAGAATTTCCTGGGCAATTCCCCTCCTTGTTTAGATTTCATTAGTAGACCCTTTGTAGCTTAATTATCAGTAAGGTGATGAAACTATGCTCATATCCGAAGTGACCGCAAAGTTTTCATTAACTTTACCAGGACCAAGTCTCTTCCCGTTCATAAATTAACAGTTAAATAGAAATTACAAATGCACTGTTACTACAATAGTATGAGCTACTCATGTTGGTTAATTTAGCTTTGGAAGCATTTCTTAGGCATTTGAAGACATCTCCAGTCCTTACACTATAAGACTGCCTCCCTTTAGGTATCCATGGTTGCCTTGGTATCTTTCTGGGGATGGTGATACCCCGCTGATGGTTGTGATAGATGCTTGTGCCCCTCATCATGACTTACAGTTGTTTTGCATAAGCTCCTCATTGGCTCCTCATTACCAAGGAGGAGACTTGGTAAACAATGCATCAGTGGTTGGGCCAATACTACAGGTACAGTTGATAGGGAGGGACTTCTGTGAACAAAAATAGGCAATCTCTCCAGTACGGTAGTCCTAGAGGACTTGCAGAAAGGCTTGATGTGCCAAATGACTGGGTTGTTCATCCTCCTTGCCTTATCATTTGGTCTTAAAAAACAATCCCTAAATAAGCTAAACGGTGGAAGAGCAATGGAAAAACTATGGGCCCCTTGCATTTATCATGTGGAAATAGTCACTGTTAGCCCAGAATTAATTTCCATGGTTAAATCTGTAGTGGTAGAAATGGAACATTTAAGACAAGCTTTAAAGCACAGCTTACTTCCAGTACAAATCCTTGTCTATGAAGAGCTTTTACATTTGTGGCTTTTTAAAAGCATGGTGTAGACACAACTTGGTTCTGAATTTTAAGCACTTCTGTCTATTGTGGTGAGAGGTTTGGATTTTTTTGTTTTAACCAGGAAACCAGGCAGTTTGTGACAGGGTCAGTCTCATATTTTGGAGAGGTTCTTACCTCTTCATGTAAAATTAGGGCATGACTGTCAGACCACCAACCACTTCGTTATGCAAGAACAGTGAATCCCACCCGCCTCCCCGCCGTGTGCGCTGAGAAGGGCAGAGCATAAATGGGTGTTGCTTTGCTTTCTGAGGGAGAGCTTCTGAACAAGCCCGACCTGGGGAGCTACTCCTGTCAGAGACCTGAGGGCTTTCTGCAAAATTTCATTGTTTATCAGTCTGTCCAGGGAGGGGGAAAGTCTAGACCAGCAGTCTTCAGCTTCTGGCTTGCAGGTCCAACTGCCTGCCCAGGCCTGTACTTTCATTCCCACTCCCCCTGCCAGGCTGTCCCTCGGCTGAAGTGAGATGTTACTTGCAGCACGTGGTTTACCAGGTCAAGTTGATCAGGGACCGCAAAAGGTGTGTTAAAATCGGGGGTGAGGTGTGTACAGTAATGTAGCTGGAGGGATCTTCTGTTTTCCCTAGGCAACCAGGTGGTTTGGTAGGAAAGTACATCCTGAAAAAAACTATTTTCTTGGAACTGTCTCTTCTTCCTCTGCCCGTTTCATTTCATAATTCTGCAAACAACCACCCCTTTTCCTCAAAGATACTCACATTTAATTGCCAGTTCCCTGCCTTGTTGCAGATCCCATTGTTTCCAGTTTCGTTTGTGCATGCAGGCCTTGAGGGGAAATCCTCCTCGGTGGAGATGTAGTTTTTAAAAGCCTCGAGAGCCCTGGCTTGGGCCTGGAGCAGCACACATCTGGGCTAGCGCACATCTGGGCTGCTGCAGCCACCCTTCGCTGGGGCTTCCTGCACTCCTGCTCTGCTGGGGCTGCAGCTGCTTTCGTAATAGTGTCCTGCATCTGCATTTGGGGAAGGAGGGGGGGCAGAGAGGGAGGAAAAGGCAAGGAAAGAAGCAGGAGGGGGAAAAAGGGGGAGGAAAAAAAAAAAGTGTGGGTGAAAAGCAAGGGAAGAAAAAGGAAATACAAAAGCACGGGGTGGGGGGAATAAATGCGGGGGAGAAACCCGAGGAAAAATAAAAGCTGGGGGGGGGGGGGGACACACACGACACCAAGGGGAAAAAAGGAAAGAAAAAAAAAAAGGGGGGCAGTGAAAAGCAATGGGGGGGAAAAGGGGGGGGGGAGAGAAAGAAAAAAGGAAAAAAAAAAAAAGCACGGGGAGCAAGCAGCAGCGGGGAGCGGGGTCCCGTCGGCGCCGGGCCAGGCACGACGGGCAGCCCCCCGCCCCCGGAAGGGCAGCAGCCCGGCGGGCCGCCCCCGCGGCCACGATCTCGGCCTTTGCGGCGCTGACTCACGGCGCCGCCGCACGACTCCGGCCTTTCGCGCCGCGCCGTGACTCACGCGCGCGCCCCCGCCGGGCCCGAGGGGCGGGGCGACGGCGGGGGGCGGCCGCGCCGCGTACAAAGCGCCGCCGCCGAGGTGCCCCCGCCGGCGGCGGGCCCGCGCGGGGCCGGCATGGAGGGAGCCGCGGCGTTGCTGGGCCGCTGCCCCGCCGGGCTGGGCGCCGCCGTCTGCGCCGCCGCCGCCGGGCTGCTGCTCTACCGCCTGGCGCGGAGGTAGGGGCCGGGCGGGCGGGTGCTGCGGGCCGGGGCGGCGCCTGCGCCGTTAGCGCAGGCCGTTACCGGCGGGCGACCGAAATCTGTTGGTCTTGGCGCGGCCGGCTCGTTCCCCTCGGCGGGGCGCGGGCGCTGGGGAGCTCCCCGAGCTGGCAGCGGCGGCCGGAGCCGGCGGGTGGGCGGCCGGCCGCGCTTCGCCGCGTCCCCGGGGCCTGTCCGGGCCTTTGTGGGCGGCAGCGACCCGCGGGGCCGGGGCCGTGCGCTGGAGCTGGAGCCCCGGGGCGCCGGGGCTGCACCCCTCGGCTCCCGGCGCCTTCGAGGCGGCGCAGGGCGGGCTTCGCCGCCGCGGGCCCCGGGCGGGGAGGGGTGCGGGCCGGAGCGATGCGGGGTGCGGGCCGGGGCGGCACCCGCGCCGTTAGTGCAGGCCGTTACCGGCGGCCGACCGAAATCTGTCGGTCTTTCCTCTCCTTAGCTGCAGGCGGCATTCCTGACCTTTAGAACAGACCGATGGAAAACAAAATTCGAGAAGTACCAGGAGAGAAATCAGGACACAGATTTCATAAAAGGAGTAAAGCTCAGTTGGACTGATTTTGATTTTGCATAGCTTGGGATGTACGTAGGAGTATACGGAATAAGACCAGAACAGACTTGAGCAGGCCGCTCAGCTATCGAGTGCTGCTGTCGGAGAAAAAGGTGCTCCCAAGGGCTCCACGTGTTTAGGTTTGCTTCAAGTTGGCACTCAGAAATGGAAGCATGTTTCTGCATCCGAGGCGAAGTACTTCCGGTTTGCTCTAAAGCATTTGCTCTTTATATAACCAGATAAATGATCAGTGGCATATTAGCCCATGTGTAAGACTTGGCATTTTTAGGGCAGCTAAGGAATACTGGTGGCCTAAAGCAATCCCCAGTGAAGCAGGCAGCAGTTCTTTGACCCAGTTGAGGCTAACATGTCTTGTGAGGGGAAGAGACTGGATTTGGTTCGCATTGAGTTCATCGGAAGGTCTCTAGAATGGAAATCGTTTCTTCCCAAGCCCTTGAAAACTGCTGGTGAGCTGTAAATATTTCCAGGAGGTGACCTCGGTAATTCTTTGAGGCTATGTATTTGTGTTTTCCAGTACTGTTCTGATATTACCTGATGTGTTACTTTGCCTTAGTTAAATGTATCTTCCAAAGTCATCAAGGAGGACGGCTTTATAAGGGAGCGATCCACGGACATGCTGCTGCTTTTATCTTTGGTGTTAACGTTATGATACAGCTCTGCTTCGCTCCATTTTCAGCGTGAGTGCACTTATGCATCTAGCATGATGCTTTTACCACCCCCTGTAGAAAGGGAAATAAAATAGATCAGAACAACTTAGCAGAAAGTAGTTCTGGAATCACTGTCAATATGTGGGGTTGCACTGCTGTAACTGTGCCAGCATCTAAGCCTGTGCTTTTTGTATCAGGGAGAAAAAAGATCTGATGCCTGAATATGCAGAGGAACTCCTTAAACCTTGTGAGTTTGGGCCAGATACAAAACCTCTTGACATGTTTTGTTGTCTTTTTTCAAGATCACGGCTTGGCTACTTCTTTGTTACATGCTGTTGGAAGTTGGGTGGCTGAGTTTAAACCAGCAGCTGTAGCCACATTTCCGCCTTCTCCTGATGGTTAGCTACTGACATGTCAGTACCAACATAGAGCACCCCATGAGGGTCTCCTTCCTTGGGGATTCTCTGGGTCAGTGATGGCAGAGGTTGCTCCATCTACAAGTGAAGTCAAGATAAGCCATCGCTCGCTCTGGAAGAGGTTGGTGGGAACTCGGGAGCTGCTGTGCAGCTAGTTCATTTAGTTGAGAAGCCAGTCATGGATACAGACATGGCAAAACGAGGCACCTTTTCTAGAGGGTCCTGTCCTGATGGCTGGTATTCTCTATTAGAAGTTGCAAAAGCTGCAGTTTCATAGAAGACAGCCTTTGAGGGGGACAGCACAGGAGGTGGTTATGCCTGGGTCCACGTCCCTACCCAGGTCTGCTGAGCATCTGTCGCTGTTAGGAGGGCACCAAGTCTGACTCTTGGGAAAGGATCGGCTGCATTACAGCCTATGATGCTGTACTAGAAATCTGGTCTTGTGGCTAAATCTTCAACGCTGTCTACAGCTGCTAATTCTGAGCAAATGCATCTATGATACAGTTTGCCTGCTGGAATCTAGATAGCTGTGATGTGTTTTTCTCACATTGGAAAGTGGGGTTAGTGTTGGGTCTGCACTGGCAGACCCCTTCACTGACAGGTGATGGACACGGGCACAACTGGGAATTACGGCAGCTCGGTGCGCTGCTGCCCAGGAGCTTCCTAACCGTAAGCTGAGGTCTGTATCAGGTTTGATGTGCTCCTCTTGACTGGGTCATCCTGGCCGTACTGTGCCATGGGCTTGGTCTGTAGCTTGGAGCATTGGCAGCTTGGTTATATCCAACTGCCATCAGATGGTGTTCTGATCAAAACTGATCTGTGCAAAAGAGCTCCCCTTCCTCGTGTTTCTTCCTTCAGATTTGCTGGCACGGACGTTTGTATAATGGCTTTGTAATCCACTTGCCAGAGTGGAGTGTTGCTTCAAATTCTTTCAATGGAGAACTGTTTGTTTGGTTTTTTTTCTTTTAATCCTTGGCAGAGGATGAGGGTAACCTAACTGCACGTCCACCTGTGGCCTCTCTTAAGAATGTGAAAAACCAAACATCTTCACCTTCTGACCTAGCAGCAAAAGAAGGGGGGGAATAGATGTAAATAAAAATATTTAGAAATCCAGTTTATTATTAGCAGGTAACTGATTTGACCTGCACTTACCAGGGAGACTGTTGTTTTGGCAATGAATTAAAAGTCTGGACTGAAGCGTGACCTTAAATGTATGTATAAATGGGGACTAGTGGAGAGTGTTGGGAGTTGGAAGGAATGCAAGTTCCCTCTTATGTTACATGAGAGACGCAAACTAGTTGCTCAACAGTGTTTGTCAATGGGTATACCTGCAGTCTGATTTTTGCTAGCAGAAGAGTCTGATAGTCTCTCACAAAGCAATATTTTCTCATGTCTGAGCAGTATCAGACATCTAGATGTCGATCTCGTAACTGAGTTACTCCAGATATGTGCCCCCCCAGCGTCTTAGACAAAAATCTTCTACCTGTAAACCAGTTTGTTTAAAAAAAAAAAAACAAAACAAAAAACTGGGATTTTTTTTAGCTTGTATGGGTGTGCAGGCTACATATTGAGTTGACACGGGAAGTCATCTGTTAATGGAATCTCTCTGTGTAGTAATTCATTCAGTCACTTCTTGTTGCTCGGGTTTTATTTTGCAGGGTGGTTCTTTGTCCAGTGAAGCTAGTTCAAGTTAATACAGTGTTAGATTATGAACTCCTTAAGGGATGATTTGCCTAGTGTTTTGCAAGGCATTCAGCACATGGTAAATGCTTAGTTTTGCGTTGTCTGTCTCATAACAGAATGTCTGACTTCAGAAGCAGTGTGTGCTCTAGCTTATTATGTTCAGCTGCTGCCTGAATTCAGTCACGGCGTATATAGTTCCAAAGTCATTAAATCTCTATTTGAGAGTACATTTCCAAATGCAGTACTTGTTTTTTGTTTTTAAAGTCCTGCCCAACTACTAGAAAATTAACACCCTACCTACACGTTCTTGCCTGAATTGACCTTTTGTGTTTTTTCTTCTCTTTTTTTTGCATCCAGCAGGTTGGGAACTTACGATTTTTTTTCTGCAACTGTTTCTATGGCAACAGATTATAAGTTCACAAAAGGAAGGATTATTGCTTTTAACCCAAGTAATCCAGGATTTAGCAATTTCTTTTACATATTTTTTGAGAATAAATGGCTGCTGTTTCAACCTTGCTAGCACTTCCTCAGCCTTGAGTGAGAAATGGAATCCTGTTTAGGAAAGATAGAAAAGTCTTGAGTATACGAAGGATTTGGTCTCTTGATGCTAGCAAGTTCTCAGATAAGAGTTTGGCACTGGTCCCTTTTTTGCTTTGTAGCATGCATGCTTTAATAATTGTTGGCCTGTGCTTTCCGTTTCTGTGCTGTCCTTGAAATTAGTGCTTCTACCTACTCTGTCATGTCACAGAAGTTAAGGTGGCAGGTAGAGACTGAAGTGTGGCCTGTCTTATTTCCATGGGTGCCAGAGGATGGTGCTACAGTGGCATGAGGGTGGGATTGTAGCAATTTCTACGGTAGCAATAACCTACATCAGAGGGTGGAGTTCAGGTGGGGCTTGCTATCAAAAGTCCATGCTGAAGGTGCAGTAGAATTTATATCTTGGTGGTTAATGTGCTGAAGCCTATATGTTATATTTCCATAGCCTTTACACCTACGATAGTGAGATGAAACTAGTACCAACAGGTGTAGCTGTCCACCCTTCCTATGGCTGCTTTAACACACGGTTTGCTTGGCTTTTCAACGTTGGTAGCTTGTGGGTAATTTGGATGAGCAGCTTAGGTTTCTGTTTGGTTTACGAGTTTTTTTGGATTTTGGGGGCTGGGGTTTTTTTGCCTGTCAGCTTCAATAGTGGTATTTTTAGCTTGGATCACTTACTGTTTTGAGCCCCCTTGGCAATGAAGAAAGTTGAGCAGCCAGTATTCATTTTAAGAGGGGTGTGGGTTTATGCATCTATTTTGAGATAAGAATTTGTCACCCTAGTAGCTCCAGCCATTTTCTTTCAGCATCTGGCAGGGAATCCTTGGTGCACTCTGGCTTTTTAGGCTTCTTTTCTGGTGCTTTCAAGCTTATCCTTGTCATTAGTACTTAAACAGGATGCTCAAGCATCACTTGGGGGTTTCATATTTTATGAGCCAAGTTTCAAGACATGGTCTTGAAATAGTAGGGAAGAAGTCTCAATTGTGGGCATCCAGCTATAAAGGTGATGGCTGAGAAAGAAGCCAGTTAGTTAAGGAGAGAACCACCTGCCCGTTCAGTTGGAGGGTGCCAGTCGACATTTCTGCAGCATTCAGGAGATGTTTTGCTACAGAGTATTGTAGCACCAGAGAACATTTCCTAGAGCAGGGAGAAGTTACTCTCAGCTGGTGAGCAATTCAGCTGCTGTTAATTGCTTTCCAGGCCCTCAGTGAGCCTCCCTGCTCAGTTGCTTTCACTGCTGTCCAGCGGGAGCCAGCTGACCCCTTGATGGTTAGGCAGAAAATGGGGCTGGTGGCAGCTGGATCCATCTGCCTGCATAGCTGCCATAGCCAGTCCCTGCCTGGGCTTTGCCTGAACAGCTGCCCTGCCTTGGAGCTGTGATTGGGCCTGGTTCTGATCAACCCAGACAGCTGGGCT
Source organism: Falco rusticolus (assembly GCF_015220075.1). Taxonomy (NCBI): domain Eukaryota; kingdom Metazoa; phylum Chordata; class Aves; order Falconiformes; family Falconidae; genus Falco; species Falco rusticolus. The sequence goes on along the minus strand of NC_051189.1, from coordinate 112,540,688 downwards.
GTGTTGCCTTGACCTGCGAGGAAGCTTCCTCTTGGGTATTGCACCAAGTTTCAAGACAAATACGGACCTTTGTCAGCACGCAGGCTCAGGGGTCCAGGCCACTGAAGTTCTTTGCTCAAACATCTGTCACAATCTGTTGTGATGTGGCCATGTCACAGCTGTCCTCTTGTAGTGACTTGTTTTAACAGGATTGTTTTAAAAAACAAGGGGCTCATAGATCCAGGTCTCTAGTCTTTATCTCATCAGTTCCAGTGCATAAAAACTGGGGAAGGCATGTGGATTCCTCAGTTCCATATGTATCTAAAACTGTGAAGAAACAGCTACTTCCAGTGCCTGAACTTTGGGATAATTTGATAGACCTTTGTCCTTGAAAAAATTTCTAACAAGCAGGGCACATAAAACTGTAACCATGTGCCTGCTTTCTGGGTTTCTGAGTACCACCATATGCAGTTCTTGTGGACTGTAACTTCCATCTCCCAAAATCCTGTGTATTAAGAAGGATTCTATGAATGCATTTTGTAGTAAGTAAGCAGCTACTGCACCCTTTGCATATAGTAACAATGCTGATTATGGACAGGGCTTGCATCCCCAGTACACCTCTGAAAAACAGTGAGGTTATTCATGAGGTTGTTTAATTAAAGTTCTGGCATGTCCATGGTGTTAGCACAAAGATAGGAGCATCAGGCAGAATTTATTTCTACTTTAACAGTCCATCTTTTCATTGCCAAAATGACTACTCTGAGTCGTATCCTTTAACATACTGAATGGGAAGACTGATTGTTATTCCAGCCTCTCCTGCATTTCCCTGTTTGAAAGCCGTCGCTTCCCTGTACGTCAGCTGAGTTCAGTGTTTATGCTTGACGCGTTTCCTTTCCTAACAGGAAGAAGCCCACACATGTGACGGTGAACTGCTGGTTCTGCAATCAGGACACGGTAGTGCCGTATGGGAATCGCAACTGCTGGGATTGCCCCAACTGTGAGCAGTACAATGGGTTCCAAGAGGTACAGTGACAAACGGCTTGAAGGGTGGCTGGGAAGGCACATGCCCTGTGGCAGAGTGGTTGCGGGAAAACCCTGCTCCTCATTTGAGATGGTGCAGGCCCAGTGCAGATGAATACCCAGTGTTTTGACAGCTGGCAGCGCTGTACTGCACACCTATGAACTTAGCAGCTGATCACTTGATCAAATTGGAGAAAGAATCCACTGTACTGGGGTGTGCTGACATAGAATGATAAAGACAAATTTTCCCCTCTTGCTTCAAAGGGCAAAAAGGGCCTTGACATTTTCACCAGTATCTTTTAAGAATTATTATTATTTAAAATATATGGAATAATTCTCTGGTTTTGTATTTTAGAACAGCTGAATTGCTCTATTTAGGGTATTAAATAAATAAAGCCTGTCTTAAGCCAGAATCCACCAGCACCAGCTGCTTGCAATAGGTGTACAGAGCAGTGGAGAGGTGGTTTGAAGAGTTTTTTCTTCTGGTTTGTGTTTTTTTTTTTTACTTACTACTTTTGTTACATAGGTGAATGCATGAAGTATAGCGCACCTGACAGAGCGTCGGGCATCTTGTTAGCAACCAGGGGGATACCTGGCTTTGATTTTACAATCTGATGTTTGCTTTCCCTCCTGCCACCCTTTTTGCTTCTTGTCAGAATGGAGACTACAACAAGCCCATCCCTGCTCAATACATGGAACACCTTAACCATGTTGTGTCGGGTGGTACAACTTTTTGTGATCCTACTAAACCACAGCAGTGGGTGAGCAGCCAAATTTTGCTTTGTAAGAAATGCAACAACCATCAAACCACAAAGATCAAACAGCTGGCTTCATTCTCACCAAGGGAGGAGGTAAGTGTTCCTTAGGGACTGGCCTCACAGGAAAATGTTTGTTAAGGCACTCCCCTGTGTGTATCTGCTATTCCTGCTCTGTTTAATCTGTCCTGCAGCCTAGTAAGCAGGGGAGATAGGAATTTTTCGGTGTGCTATGGAATGATGCTCCAGTAGTCTTTGCAAGCAGTATGTGGCACTGCAGTGCAGAGAAGATTGGTGATTAGTGTTGCAAACTTACCTGATCCTACTCCAAAGCCAGATTACCATGGCTTGTTCTAGATAGACAGTGGAAGTTGAAGCTTGAGCCCAAAACCTAACATGCATGTTGCCGAGGTCAGCTTACAACTCCAGTACTTACCACTGACCCAGCTGAACTTACAGGATCTGGTAGGCACAACAGCCCACTCGTCACCTGGAAGCCTTAATAGATTTTGTTTTTCCTGAGGCCTTGGCTGTGCTGCTCCACTTTTACTAGTGGAGCGGGAGAGGAATCCTGTGCAGCCACATCATCTCCGTGGTTAGGCATTTCTTCCTAGGAGGGCAAAGGGATTTTACAGTTATAGCAGCAGGATTTCCTGCTGAGCAGCCTCTTGGCCTTCCCATTACTTAGTATGCATGGAGGGTAGGATAGCAGGGTTTCTCCCTCACAGTTTTATGGATTGTCAAAGTTTCGTGCAGAGAATTCAGTGCTGCACTCCTTAACTTTCAACCATGGTCAAGCCTTGGGGTTGTATGATGGCACTGTAGTGGGATGCATTCACCTTCTGGACTGCCTAATCCAGTCTGCTTTGTGTAATTGTAATGAGTTTAATCAGGATGACTCCCAGAGAACAGGTTTAAATTTGGTCGTGCTTAATGGGAACATCTTCAGCTGATTCCCTTTCCTCAGCTTTATTTCTAGTCCCTGCCTCTTGCCAGACCTATCCCCTAGCTCAAGTAACACGAGCCTTTGGCCCTCTTTCAGGCATTCAGTGAACCGCAGTGTCTGTGCCAGCTAAGAAACACAGGACCGTGTTACCCAGTGTGGTTAGATGCGTGTGTCAGTGGCAGCGGTAGCCTCTCAGCATCGCTGGCCTGTCCAGTCGGGGTGAGCCTGCTGCTGCTGTTCTCGCCCATGCGATTCTGTCTCGGTTCCGGCAGATGGAGCTTATGAAAATACTGCAGCAAGCCCTTGGGCAGCTAAAATGCATCTTCTGCTTCCCTCTCCCAAAGAAGCTGCCGGCTTTCATCTGCATGCTTTTGGTGTAAGGATCTTGACAGAGGCTGGGAGTGGAGTTAGAAGAGCCCTAGAACCCTCTGTGATAAGTGATGGGTCCACTGTAGTGATGCTGAAAAACCTGCCTTGGGCCCTACTCACTGTTTTTATGAGTGCTGTTAATGATTTATGGAGCTCATCTCACCAGGGTCTTAAGACAATGACAGCCTTTGAGCCTGGGGCTGGAGTTTTGGAGGGAGCTTGTCTCTCTCCGGCACGGTGGTGTGAAGGGGCAACAGGTCTTTTGTGCCCTCTCATTTGAGGAGGGGAAGAGCAGTACTAGTTTTTAGTATCATCTTCTGTGTTGGGTTTGTAAGGTATCCACAAAGACAGCTAAATGAGGCCACAGAAATCGAACATCCTGAAACTGGGCCACAGCAGCTTTCTCCAAGAGCTGTTTTGTCTCTGCTAGGACATGGAGGCTGGGTCAGCTGTATGCAAAGCTGGTTGTATAGCCGGCCTCCAGGTTGGTCACTGTTCAGGCCTGGTTTCAGGGGGCTGTTCCTCTGGAGACTTGGAAGCACACCTTGCTTGCATGTCACTACCAAGTGTAACTGGTGAGGGACCTGCAGTTCTCACCTACATTTTACTCTCCTGTTCTCTCACCAGGGCAAATATGATGAGGAGATTGAGGTATACAAGCACCATCTGGAGCAGACCTACAAGCTGTGCCGTCCATGCCAGGCTGCTGTGGAGTATTACATAAAACATCAGAATCGGCAGCTCCGGGCGCTGCTGCTTAGCCACCATTTCAAATGCCGTGAAACAGACAAGTCCCCTACTCAGGTACACGGGGAAGGAGATGAGGGAAATTAAGGGGAAGTGCAGAGAATGAGGTACCTCTGCACCTGGGTTTGCTGCCAGGAAAGGAAGGCGGTGGCCGTCAGGCTCTCTTAACTCCAGCAGCTTGGGTGCACAGCAGAAGTTTAGAAGAGCACAGGACAGTTGCCACAGATGCTCCTGACATTAGTTTGAGGTTTTCCTCTTACCTTCTGGCAGTTGTACCGAATGACACCAGCAAGTCCAATGTGATAATAATAACGGTGGCAGGAAAATAGTGGGAAAGGCAGAAAAGGGGAGGTACGGAAGCAAATTTATGGGTGCAGTGCAGGAACCTACTGAGTACATGGTGGGGCGGGAAAGAAGAATGATGGGAGGTGAATTATGACCCTCTTGCCTCACTGCCCTGCCTGTCCTTGGCTTCTGCTCATAGATCTGCTGTTGCTCTTTGCTACATCTACAGCATCCTGTGTGGTGTCAAGCCCAGTACAGAGACTAAGAAAGGACTTCATTAAAACTGTCCAGTAAACCATACAGTCTGGAAGTGTTTCATAAAGCACCGTTTCAAAACCTTACTACAGTTCATTCAGCTTCTGACAAGGTGTTTCTCCCTTCCTCTGCAGAATTTATGTTCGTCCTCCTCTTCTGCTTCCATAACCACACCAGCTCAGGTGATATTTCTGCGGTTCTTAGCCTTCCTCAGCTGTGCGTTCCTGGTTCTGATGGCCTTGTATGGGTCAAGCGACCCCTTCTCACTCAGCACAGCAGTCCCTGCTCCTCTCTCCTCTGGTCCAGCGTCCATTCGGAACAGGACTGGCACAAGCTCGCTTGCAGACTTGGAAAATGACACTTCTGTGACAGTGGCAAGCTGGCGGGAGCTGCTTCGCCTGCTCCCAGAACAGATGGTGGAGAACCTGAGTGCCGCATGGGCTTACGGGAAGAATCACCAGATGGCAGTTGCTGTCCTTGGGCTGTTCACCTGCTTGTTGGCCATGTTCTTAGCTGGACGGATCAGGTGGGTGTGCTCTTCTCTTCTGTTTCACTTAAAGGAAAATGTGTTATGTCAGAGGTCTTTTGCATTGTCTTGACTTGGTGAGCCAGGGGGTAAACATTTGTCAGAATAGCACATGCAGTACTAGGTAGCACAGTTCTCCTTGTAATTCTTTGGGTTGCCAGTCAGCTGGATGGAGACGGCAGAGCTTGCTTTGGATGTGTCCCTTGGTTCGTTCAGTTTAAGCTTGAATTACTGTGAATGACAAGCTTGCTGTGCAGCTCTGTAATCTGGTGGAAAATGGGACTGATCTATTCGGGCACTTGCCACAGCAGTGGGAAGGGTTGCAGATGATACAACTGTAGTAAGGGACATACACAACCTGCTCAGTGTGTGTACCCTCTCCACCTTCCATCTCCATGCCCAGGACCAAGGGGGTTCATTGGTGTTTAAACTCTTACCTTGTGTCACGTTTGGTTTCTTTTTGGTCTTGCAGGCTCCGGAGAATTGATGCGTTTGCTTCAGTCTTGTGGTTTGTAGTGATGAGCCTGCATTTAGCTGAGAGGTACCTGAAGACGGAAACAGCCAACTGGCTAGACACAGCCAAATTTGGCACCACATCCTTGTGCTGCTTGGTGGGCTTCACCGCAGCAGTGGCCACGCGGAAGTCAACGGGCCATCGGAGATACCGGCCCCGAAGGTCAGAGCCAGAGCAGTGACGCTGGGGGAAGGAGGAAAAAAAGCCTTGTGAACTCTTTGCGACTGGTGCTTCTCTTTCCTCTTTTTATTTCCCCTTCCTCTGTTTCTTTTTTTTTTCTTTATCAATTAGATAAGCAGTGAAGATATTGTCTTCCTTCTATACATAATTTTTTTTCCCCATCCTTCTTTCCCACTGTGCTAGCTGCTTGGAGCATTTCCACTGCTGGTGCTAGCCGTGGAAGCTATTCCTGCTGCCTCCATTCTCCCTTCCTCCTGAATCCTGCGTCAGCAATGCAAATATACAACTTTCCCAAAGCCTGTTCTTCCAGCAGCTGCTTCACAAACTGCTCCATAAATGCAGCCTCCTCCCCATTCTGCTTCTCCAGCCAAAGAGATTCTGGCTTCTCCTGTCCTTCTGGTTCTTCTCACTGCCTGTCCATCCTTAGCCAGGCACAGAGGAATCCCCTGCCTTGATCCACCATGGGGCCCAGGCCACCTTCAGTTTTCTAATGGTGCTGGTCATTTTAATTTCGAACTGATGGGAACTTGCCTCTGGATTCGAGTCCTCGTAACGTGTGCTGTAGTAACTCTGCATGGTGTACAGGCGTGCGAGGAGGGGACCGCATGTAGTGTGTAACCTGGTTCTTCTTGCCTTCCACTGTGTAGCATCACTTAACTGCATGTTCTCACTCTGCCATTCTCCTACGACTCCTATTTTAAATGGAGAGGCGTCCTTAAGTGCTTTGGACTGACCTTCATTAATTTATTTAAAAGGGTGCTTTAAAAGGTTATGTAGCTCAGGGTGTCTTGATTGAATATCTGAATGTATTCAGCTGTTTTAGGCTAAATTTTCAAATCTACCCGTGGCTGTTGCTTTCATGCAGGTTTTGAGTTTTTTACCCACCACCCCACCACCCCCCTGAGGAGCATGTGTATAAAACCCACAAATGGATAAAAATGTGTATGTTCCTCTACTCCTATAGCCTTAGAAAGAAAAGAAATACAGGGCTAATAGCCTCATGCTATGGTATATGGTCAGCTGTTTTTATACATCACTATTTATTCAGTCAATGTTTTCCTTATTGCTGATAGATACCTGTGCTAGATTAGGAGGATGTGCTGTAGGAAGGGGTGGGAGCCTCTGCTGTGGGACTGAATGGCAATAGAGGTGGATTTTTCCTGTTATTTGGAGGGGTTCTTTTTTTGATGTCTGGCATCGGTGCTAAAGCTGCTGAAGAGAAGGGTCTGGAAATTGTGACTTGGAGTTGAGTGCCTGGCAGTCCTCTGCTGAAAGCTGGGATGACTGGATGTTACTGTGTGAGGAGGAAGGAGCTTTCAGCTGCTTGGGCTTTTGTAGGATTAATTTCTTGGGGGCCCTTAGGATAAGCAGTCTGATTATCCTGCACTGTTTTTTGCAAGGCAGTCCACTGAACTTCTCATTTGAATTTGGGTCTTCCAAGAGGAAATAGCATTGTTACAGAAGGCCTGCTATTTTCTTCTGTTCAGAATAGCACGATGACACTTGCCACACTAATACAAGTTAATTGGGTGTCTTGATCTTCCTATGTATAAACTCTACTAAAATAATGAGAATGGAGCTCTCACTGTGAAGTATTTGCATCTCTTGCTGAAAGATTCAGGCACTACTGGATGCTGCAGATGCTGGTGAAATTGTAGCTTTTTTAAAGGAAACAAAGACACTTCATAGCTTTTCATAGCTATTGTTATTAAACCCGGTATTCATTGTGAAAAAAGAAAGGTAGCACTAACAAAAGCTCTGTAGAGATTTGTTAACAATAAGCCAAGTTGATTGTGTCATGGGAAGGTACAGCTCCTGGCTGAAGGACCATGTGCCTGTAACTTAACAACTGGCATGAGAAGGGGGGACACAACCTGCTTCTGATATGTGTCCTCCTTTAGAACTTGTTTCTGGTGCCTTCAGATAACTGCAATATCCACCTCCAAGCAAACAGAACACCCTTCTTCATTCTGGTGCTTGTGAATGATGCTGCTCTGAGAGTTGTTTACTTACTTGCCCACAAAAGGAATCCAGCATCTGCAAAGTCTGGGTCTACTCTTCTGTGTTCTCAGTGCTGACCCAAAAGATTGTCTTCCAGCTGTTGTTACATTGTTTTCCTGTGCCTGATCTTTTCTTTTATTCTCTTTGTCTTTTTTCCAGTGCAGTGTTGGATGGGATGGGGAGGATGCACACTAGACATTAGGAACAGGCAGCCAGCAGAACTGTGGCAAGGAGTGGGGTTTACACTGTGAAGCCTGAATAATACTGTTAGGGAATATTTTAGCTCTGTTGGCACAGCAAATGCAAATCTATACTGAACTTAAAATCTTTTATTCTGGGAGATATGTTAACTGCAATTGACATGCAAACATTTTATGCAGATTAATACAAATTAAGTGTATTTACAACTAATTTTATATGTCAGAACACCAGAAAGCTACTTTTTTTTTGTGGCCAAGCTGTACAACTGAAACCCTGGCTCTGTGGTGCTTTGTTCGTGACTTTCAGACTCAGAACTGGAAAAATTTCAGAGATGAAACAAAATAACAAAACATATATTGAATGGTGGTTCCATTTTAATGCCAAAGAAGCCTTTGTCTTTGCTCAGGTGTCAGCTTATTTTCCCACTCCTTGGTGCCTCAGCTTGTCTGTGCTGCTGCTGCTGCTAAAACCAAGAAAAAAACTCAGAGCCTCAAAAACAAACTTGCAGCAGCTGAATTTTGGTCCTTTAGAGACTCTGATGCTGACAGTCTCCTCTTTGCTTTTCTCACATGCTTTGTCTCACGTGCTTTTGCTGATGGTAGAGGACAATTGACCTTTTGGAGGAGAGGGAAGGAAGAAGGAGAAAGGTTTTTTTCCCATATGTGTTTGGATTTATGAACTGCTGGCATTTGATCTGTACCAGATGTATCTCCTTAGACAATTAGGCCTGAAGAAGATCAGTTATAAGTTACTGGCATTTTACTGTTGACTGTTTCGGGCGGGGGGGGGGGGGGCAAACCACCACCGCCTTTACTGCAAGTGTTCCTGTAATACTTGATTTCAGTGCCAAAGAGGCTATTCTAAACACTCTGCCGTGCTGTAGGTTCTGCATGGAAGGTTCTTTGCCAACTTTGTATTTTTCACTTGAGGTTCAGTTAGGAAACAGCTCAGCAGTTAGATACATCATCTAACTCTGCCTGGTTGCTTCCCCCACAGTGAGTCCAGCAGAAGATGTATGCTTCCAGCTCAGGTATTTTGGTGCAAGTCCAGCATTGAGCACAGTGCTACCATGCTCATGAAGCTGAGGTGCTATTTTGTGTGGCACATGGGTATATGTTTTCTTCTGCTGAAGGGGGTGATGGCTTACAAAGGGCTAGTAACTTACTAACACAGGTGCCACAAAATCATACAGAACCACTTGATCAGTGCTTTGAGCTTCTTGTTTTCATTTAGCTGGACTCTTATTTCAGGCCACAGAGGAACCTGTGGTCCCCAGATGCAGCTTTATTGCCTGAGGATTCTCCCAGCTGTGCAGGCCAGAGCATGCAAACATCTTAACTCAACAGGTCTAGAGGATTTTAGCCCAAAAGCCTCTAATTTCAGGTGCTGTTTTTCTCCCACTGGCTGTGTGCTGGTGTCTGGACCAGAGGATGATGCTACAGAATGGAGCTGAAGTGGTGAGGGATTGATGGCAGGTTTGCGTGTTGCTTGAAGTCAAATCTGCTCCAGCCCAAAGCACCTGACTGGCTCACAGCGGCCACGGCTGATCTGCCAACTCCAAAGCATCTTGCACCCAGCCCAGCAGAGCTGGATACACAAAGGGGCCGGTGTGTGTTCATTAAGTGCCTTTTCCTGGATGAGATTTTTGATAACACGATGTTGCTGTGCTTCAGTGGAACTGACGCAGCTGCAGCTTGGGACAGCAGTGCCTGTATGTCTGCCAGGCCCGTGCTTTTGTCTTTCGTTTGCTACCAGTGAGTGTGGCTGGGCATAAGAGGATACTTGGGCTATACTCTTAAATTTCTGAGCAACTCTGCAGACTATAGGGGGCTTGAGGGAGAAGCCAGAGTCAGCAAACAAGTAAGCATCTCTGCTCTGCTACTTCTGGTCTTCCTGAAGACTTTGCTGACATCAGTGCATGCAAACTGATGCCTTTGTGGCCCTTTACAATTCTAAATATGCTATGTTTATATCCAATTCTTTCCTTTCTATTAACTCCTCCTTTCCTGCATCTGTGCTTTGCATGCCCTAGTGAACTGACCTTGGGTGTGTCAGAGGGTGAGGGCAAGAGCGGAATACGAAAATAGTGTAGTGGTGTTTTATTTTGGCTTTATGAATATTTTTCAAGTATGCTGAAATTATGTGAAGCTAATAATCATGCTTAGATACTATAGAAAGTATGTATTGATGTATTATAGACAAATTATTTATACAATTAATAGCCAGCTGATCGCTCCAGACTGACTCCACTCGTGAAAGCAGGGAGCTGTGGTATATGACTTTTTTTTGGTTTTTAAATAAATACTTTTAAAATTGTGTGCTGTCACATATAACCTGCCAGTTGATTCCAGGTGTGCCGTCACCTGCAAGTATATTTAGGGCCTCTTTGAGTTCTCATATGAAAGGGGCAGTACTCAGTCCTGAAGTAAAGCCTCATTTGGGACCAAAGCTATAGCATACACAGGCAGGGGAGGGGTCCTCTGAACACTTTTGTCATGCCAGCAGGTCTGGGGTTTTGTAGGCATAGGATGAGCATATACACTGCTGCCCCTACTTTTGGGCCACAAGATAGGAGGAAAGGCAAAATTGCTGCCAAACATCTGTCTGTACTCTAGAAGGTGTTGGTGCAGGACCTGGCAGCTGCAGCATTTTCAGCTCTAATTCAGCCTTCCTTTTTCATCCAAAGCAGGGCGACGTGTAGGAGGAAAGAATCCTTAGTCTTGGCAGCTAAAGTTTCTAGGTCTCTAAGTCACATATCTAAATCTTAATGTATCTAAGACCTGTGCCCTTTTTTAGCATTATTCTCCCCTCCCCTTGTTCCTGTTTTCTGTTTGCTATGTTGCTCTTTGCTCCTGACTCCATCAGCTTGACCAGAGGCACAGGTTATGGCACTAAGTGATGTGATGCAGCAGACCAGACAGGTGACTCTGTGTGTCAGCTTACAGAAACATGCTGATCTTATAGCCCGCAGTAAAGCAACAGTGAGCTATTTCTGCAGTCTGGGCAGCAGCGTCCATGCTGCCTGGAGAAAATGGTGCAGCATGAGTGGGTAACGCATAGCTAAATTATGATGGGACCTTAAGTCCAGAGGAAATGTCTTACCCCATGACTGAGACGTGGTTCCCTGGCTGCCTGCAGGTGGATAAACCTGGGCACGTGCAGCAAACTGCCTGGCTGACTGCATCTGACCTTCTTAGGTCGCATACTGATAGTGGGATGTCCTGGTTTCAGCCAGGATAGAGCCGGTATTTAGTTACCGGCTGGGGTTAAACCACGACAGGGGGGTGGGTCCATCTACAGCCCTGTAGTCTGACCTGACCATGCTTTCCCATGTCTCTCTCTGTCCTAGGGGTGATGCGGCATCTCGGGTTGAAATGCGAATAAAAAAGGCACACACGTGTGGTGGTGTCTTTGGATAAGAGGGAGGTATTGGGACTGGACGGGGAGGCTCTGCTGGCAGGAGGTGTTTCTTCAGGGCAGCGTACTGTCCCATACCATGTGATAGTCTTCTTTAACCTGCTGTTTGTTTATTTCTAACGTATCTGTGTAGCAGAGTTGTGCCCAAATGTCTAGTAATGCTGTGATAATTGTAAACACTAATTAAGATACCCAATTCTTGATGTTCGCAATACCAAGTTCTGAAATAAACGGCTTCCGGGCCCTGACTATTTCCACAAACTGTCTGACTCCAGAGCCTCTTTTTTTTTTTTTTTTTCTTTTTTTCCCCACCCTTTTTTTTTTCTCCCTCCTTCTTCCTTTTTTTGGTTACTTTTTCCACTGTTAGCAGACCCACTATTATCATCTGCACAAATGGCTTGGAGCAGTGCAGTAGTCTGAGCGCAAAGACACAGCTGCACTGCTCCAGACTAGGGCTGTGATGTGTCTGCATCCTGCCTTACGATCCTCTTGATCTCTTTGCCTTTTTTTTATCTGCTTCTGAAAGAAATTTTAGTTCAGCTGACCATTCTCAGGCATGAAGTGCATTCCCGTGGCAGCACCCCTGTTTTTTAGCAGCATCTAGCCCTCTTTGATGTGACAGTGGCAAACACTAAGAAGAGTGCATAGAAAAGGAACAGGATTTTGCACATTTTTGAGGAATTTACTTTGTTTGGAGTGGATCAATACTGAAGCCGTTCTTTGGTCAGCACTCAGCCCTAAGGCATTAATATGCTGTGCTTAATATTCTTCAGCTCTTCTTTGCTAACCAGAAAAATTCCTTTTCTGGATGGTGCAAGACCAATGATTCCTCAGCTGCCCAGAGTATCTGACCGCACTAAGCTGGTGAGGTTGAGAAGTGGGGCTGTTGAGCAGCAGAGCCTGTGGAAATCTCATCTGAAAAAGTTAAAATCCTAGGAAATAGGTTGTGGTTGTGAGCAATAAGTGATTGTAATGTTTTCCAGCCCATTAAGTGAAAAACTACCAAAAGCCAATAAGTCAGATAAGCTGTTTTCCACTGCAGCAAGGAGTTGTGTAAAGTTGAATCCTTTAGCCCAAAGGTACAAAAGGTGCAAAGTTAGGAAAAAAGAGCTATGTTGGTCACGGGTGGCGCTCTGATTTGGCCCTTCACAGACATGGCACAGTGAGTGGTGGGTATCAGTCCTTCTGATGATTCATAGCATAGTCCTGAGCTGCACTTCTAATTTCCTTTCCCATTCATTTTCTCTTACAAAGCTGAGATGGACATGTACCTCTGCTATTTACATCTGAATATGTGGTGGGGCAAATGTATATCTATGTGCACTAAAGGACTGCACGTTTGCGAAGCATGACACCCTTCCCAGGTCCTCTGGAACCTGAAGAGGTTGGGCAGTTTCTGCTGCGAGACTGACGAGTTCCTTGCCGCTGTTAAAGGCATGTCCTGCTTGCAAGTACCAGGAAGCTGGTTGGCTCAGATGTTGTTCAGCCTGATTAAGCTGGTCGGGATTGTTGATGTCTGCCTCGTACTAGCAGATAAGTAGTTTTATAAGATATTTTAAATTGTAATCTTAACTACTTCTGGACACGCTAGCACTGCATAATATTGCTGCATCACCTCTTTAATCTCCAAGAGAGAATGGCGCGTGCATAAATCGCCTCACAGTGCAAGACTGAGATACGTATGTTCATTCACGCTCCGATTTACTACTGGCTTTCCTCTGACAGAAGAGGAGCCATGCTGTGGCTCTCATCTGTCTCTGTTTTCATCAGAATTTAGATTAAACCTCCAAATGTTGTGGCTTGGTTGTTGGCTGCAGAGCCTGATATCTCCATTTTAAAATGTATACGCTTCATACTTTGTTAGTACTTCATCATGACTTATTTACACAAGTGTATTACCTCTAAAATCTTACAGGAGATCCTTGAGAGATCTCATTCATATTCTAGACTTTCTCTCAAGTATTTTATTCAATTGTTAAAAATAATACAAAATGCCTGTACTTTCAACGCTGTGACCTCCTTAGAATGCTCGTTTTGATGGTATGAGGATGCAAGTGAGACTCCAAATCTGACTTCTCATTTCTGATGCAATGTAGCCAAATAAACGGTACACAGAGCCTAAGATCAGTATGTGATCACAAGGAAGAATAGAAAGCCGGTAAAAATAGAGTGAGTTTTTGACAGATTGTTCAGCTTAGGTTGATTTTTACATTTTAAACCACTGCAAAAGTAGGTGATGAAACGGGGGTATCAGAAGTTAATTGGATAGCAGTTTATTTGCATATGGTAAATGAGCGTGAAATACTGTGGCAGTACTAGCTGTGAAAACTTTAAAATACAAATTCTCAGACAATTATTTTACCAGTGGAACAGAAGTCAGTTTACGTCTGTAGTACCTAAAACTCAAGCTAACTCGTACAGGTACCCTTAGTAGGTTTTGTCAGCAATCATCTTGCATTCTCAAGTTGGACATGCTGTTTGCAGCTCCACTCTTTCACTTGGAAGGAACCCATTGAAAAGAACTCATAGACCTAGAAATACAATAGCCATTGTTATTGCCAATTTGATTTTTTTCCAGGCACAGTGACAGAGATTGACTTTTGCGCACTAGAAGCAAGACACTTTCTGCAGTGTATGCTACAGGAGCACAGTTCCCTCTGAGTTGCTATGTTAGTACATATTTGTAGCTAATTATGATATGCAGAGAAAGGAAAATGTGATGGTTGAGGCCGCAGTTTAGGGTTGAAAAAACGCAGGTTTGTGTCTCTCAGTCACAGGAATTTTATGTGACCGTTGAGGGTCTCTTAGCTTCTTTTTGCTTTTCTTTCCCATCTAATAGAATGAGGGTAGCGAGTCTTCATTACCTCACAGAAGTATAATAAAGACAAATGTATTAAAGAGATTTGAAGGTTAGTTGTAAAACAGCTCTTGTGCCTAAATATTTATCTAGGTACCCATAAAAATACTTTTATTCCTACTAGCATTAGAGGTAAGATGTTGATTCTGGTTTCTAAACACAATAAGACTAGTAGGTTGTCGCAGCACTCTCAAAACTAGCCAGCTGCAGCAAGGTCTTTTACCGTCACGTACCAACACACTCTTCATGCCAGTCCCTCTGCTGGCCTGGCCTCACCTTGTCCAGGGCATGTGTTCTGCCTCTTCTCTCTGATCTTCCTCAGCTGCTCTCTCTTCCTTGGCTGCCCAACCTCTTAACAGAACCAGCCACACCTGCACCTTGTCTAGATCAGCGAACCCGCCGCCCCTGAAGCCAGCCCACAGCTGTATATTATCAATGCTAATTAACCCAGCTTCATTCCTCTATAGTAGATAACTACTTGCTTCCCACAGCCATGACATTTCTAAGAATGTTGTTTGCATGTGCACATAACGAACTTAAGATGTACTCTGTTGTTGTTCCTGTGTGTATCTGGACTCCATAAAGCATTCTGGTGGTCTCTGGGTAATTTTCTTATCCAGGGAGAGAACCGAGGTACTATGACTATTTGCACCCAAGTTCCTAAACTGTTCCACCATTTTTTTCCCACACCGTATTGTGGGACAGATTGGTGCACAGAAATTTAAATGAGCTTGAACAGTTCTTCATTCCCCAGTTTTAAAGGTGTAGGAACGTTCCCGTAAGCTCTTAAGCATTCTACATATCATGCACTCCTGCACTGAAAAATTGGTACAAACCTGGTAACAAAGCAAGTGTTCATGTAAGAAGTACAACTGAGAGAGGTAGTTAGTGGAATGTACTCGTTTCTAAATGTTTGTCATGCGTGTCATTTGCAGGTACCTTTCTGGGGATTCAATTACTCTTTTTCCCGGCGGCACTGGGAATGGCTTCCCTTCCTCTGCTACATCTCTCTTTGTCCCAACACCACCCAGCATTCTCCAACTGACAAACCAACAGCTCTTCAGGTCCCCACGCAGGACTTCTTCTTCTTCTCTTCCTGGTCGTCTCAACAGGGCGCTCTCGCTGGGTACCATCCCCTCCTTGGCCAGGGCAGGTAAGTGTGTGTGAAATTTTCTGGCCCAATGGAAATGACAGTGGAGCAGTACCATTGTACCTTCAGAAGGAAATGGGCTGCGATGTATCCACGTTACAGTCCTGTTTAAGGATGGCTGCTTCTGTGGTGCAGAGGAGCATCCAGCACTGGTAATTTTGGTTTTGGCATTAAGAAATCATGCAGCACACCACTTCCATCTTGGTGAAACAAAAAGTCTCACCGAGTGCTTGCCTGCTGTGGGTTTGCTGAAAGCCAGAGGCTTCTCCAGGCGTTTGTGGCAGTATGGCACAAGCTACAAGGCTGTGTGTGGGAGAGAGACAGAAGGAGCGGTTGGACATGGAAGATGGAGAAGAGCAGCTTTTAGGAAGCGATTGGGAGCATGGGGATAACTGATCAGGCAAGAGCAGTTGCTCCCTTCCCTCTAGTTGCTTTGTGTAGTTTGATTTTCTCACTGAAAGGAGCAGAGCTGAAGGCAGGCTCTTCCCTGAGTCTGGATTTGATACACATTAGCCCAACTGTTGAAGCTGCTTTAGAAAGCAAATTTGCTTTTGTTTCTAAGGGCTTTGTGTGATCTGGGGAAGATTTATAGGCCTAAGGAAAGACTCTCTCCCAGTAACTCAATAAGCCCTCTGTTTTGCTGTGCTTGAAACTAACAGATGGGAAATAGCGTTAACGCTGTTCTACATCCAAGGAAAGCTAAGCCTTCCCTTGTCCCTAACTGATTACCAGAAGGCCAGAGTTACTCAGACGTTATCTAGCAGCTTTACTAGGAGCAGGTGAAGAAGTTACCACCTTTGGAAGCTGTTGCTGCCTTCACATCACAGCAACTAAATTGTGTGCATACTTGTCATCTACTCCTATGCAACATTAGATAAATTACTGTAAGCCAGTTCTGCAGTGACAAATGCACTGGCACGGAGGCGTAAGGCAGCAGCTAGGTACACCCCAGCCCGTCTGGCTATGGCCTCCAGGTCTCAGCTCCCTCTGGCAGTCAGACAGTTTGCAGATCTACTGCTTGTAAACATTTGTCTTTTAACCTGGTACTGGAGAGGAGCAGTTGCGCCCAGTAATAAACCAGCAGCGTGGTTTTGTGTGCACTTGTTTTAAAAGCTAGAGGTAGTCTGCTATTATTTGAAATCAGAGGAGAGGGTTCTTGAGAAGAGGTATGGTCTTGAAGCTGAAGAGTCCCAGAGTAGTGCCCAGTGAACAGGACGGCGTCTGCGCTGTTGGGCAGAACCCTTTCCAAGTATAATTTGAGCTGTAAGTCTCCCTGCAAGCTTAGCTCTTTTCTTTCTTCTGTCTTTTCATAAGCTCCCCTTAAGTCTTTGCTGAACAGCAGCCTTCACTGTCCCTTGAAGGCAAAGAGCAACTCGGAGCAGGATAAAGGTCCTGGTGGGTTGTGTCACATATCCCAAGCTCCAGAGGCTTCACAGCAGGTCAGAGCAGCAGTAGTGTTCTGAACCTGCAGAGCCCTCTGGACTCTGTAAGTGAGGGGAAGAAGGGGCCCACTAAAGGAACTTAGACTCTTCATTTCAGGCATTTTGGGGCAAGATGTCTTAATTTGGTTTTGGGCTGCAGCTGGGAAACATGGATTATTCTGATGCTGGCATATAGCCTGCGCAGGAAAACAGGGACATTTTTCCTGCCTGCATTTACCACCCATCACCTTCCGAGGCTGGCAATAGGATGATGCAGTTACTTTTCTGAAGGATAGACCTCCAGTACCTGAGCTAGCTGGGTTAAAACTGTTTCATTTTTTCTTTTTAGATTCTGGCTACTTGTTCAGTGGAAGTCGACCAGCCTCGCAGTCGTCTCAGTCCAAGGAATCTCCCACATCAGGTGATGCACTAGGCCTTCCGGAGCAACTGTCTTTGTGGGATTTGCAGTGAGTGGGTTGAAACACACGATCCAAGTTTAGTTCTTTCCCCCCTGCTCACATCTCAGTGAAAATGTCAGTTTTGCAGTTAGAAATGCTGCAGAGAGAGTTACAACTAAGAGTGAGATTGCATTAAGATACAGTGCTGTATGTGTTGGGGTTCTTCTCCCTGGGAGAGCTCACAGTGAGATCAGTGAGACAAAGCAAGGATCCCTCCCCTGCTCTACAGCTGAGTTGAGACTGCTTGGATAGGAGACTTCCAAACTGTTCGTCTTTTCCCAGCCCAAGGAACTGCTGATTTGGCTACCCTGTCTGCTCAGCCCCTTTTGCTCCCATGTCCTCCAGTGACCTGTCTGTTGTCCTCCTGACCCCAAATGGACCCTTTGGCTGTTTGTTCTGCTTAAGTCTTTGCTGCTGGAAATGCAGTCGCAGCCTGGGCTAATGCTGCTGTGCAAACCTCCTCGCATCCTGATGCACTTTCCCAACAGCCTTTAAAAGGACATGCCAGAATAGTTAATTTACCTGCAGAACAGGCTGTGTAATGCAGGCTCTCCTGAATGGACACAGCTGAGCAGAGAGAGAGCTCACCTGGCTCCTGATAAACCCATCTCTAGTCAAAGTCATTCCTGAGCATACCAAAGTGCATGTAGAATTTCTCCGTGTCTTGCAGTGTGGGGACTCAAATGAATAAAGAATTTTAGTACCAGATATGTTGGATGTTTGCAACTCCCGTTCCCTTTTCTTGTAGAATTGTGAAAGAAAACTGCCTATTTTATTGGGACTATAACCGCGTTGTTTTTCTCTTCGGCAACGTTTCCATTTCAGAGCATTTCTCCCTGCTGTCGGGCAGCTGTGCTCCCTCCCGCATCCCCTCTCCAGCACCGTCTGTGGCTGGCTCTGTGACGTCCAGCTCAGGCTCCCTGCGGTACCGCCGGCCTCTCATCAGCCCAGCCCGCCTGAACCTGAAAGGCCAGAAACTGCTGCTTTTCCCATCTCAGAATGAGGCACTGCTCACCCCAACTAGCTCAGAGGAGCACACCCACTCTGACAGCAACATCTTTGCCACCGAGTTGCCCTCCTTTCCAAAGAAGAACCTCAGCGAGCGGGGAATGCATGGTATGCTTGCAGCCTGCTGCACTCCTGGAAATGCATTTGTAGGAAGGAGCTGGCTTGCAAGCAAAGCCATGCATCATCTAGGCCACGCGATAGATGGGAAAGCTTCAGGAAAAACCCGGGTGGTGATGACTGGTGAGCTACCAAAGCACTTTTAAGAATGCAGTGGCCTGGAGAGCCTTGTCTGCCAAAACAGATGTCCTTTTTTCACTTAGTGCTGCTGCAAGGATACCGCTGCCACTGTCTCCACCCTTGTTAGGATAACTCCTTTTACCACAAATGTGGTGATGCTGATATGGACAGTGTATGAGTCAAACATGCAGGCAACTTCTGCTGCACAGCAGTGAGATTTGCCTTTTGTTTCCAGCCCCTGTCCTCAATCCTTTCACAGTTTTACCAGGCCATTCATTACTAACTTTTAGCTTTAGTCTAGTAACTTCTGCTACTTTTGGCTTCCACTGGTGCCTTCTGAATTTTCGTGTCTTTTTCTTCTTGCAGATAGGAGATCTGCTATGGAAGGAGGCAGTATTTGCAGCGATAATTCCATCAAAAAGGAGGATCACTCATCACACTCATCTACCTGTGTGGTAGACACAACTACCAAAGGGGAAGATCTGGCAGGCTGGAGAGGTAGGTGCAAGCCGTGTGAGCGCTTCATGTCTGAGCGTTTCTGTGAGGGTAACTGAGGTCTTTCCTGTGCTGCAGTAGTGATCCGGTCCTGAGATCAAATAACTAACTAGTAGCAAAATGGATCTTCTGCCTGCTGTTCTAGGACCTTAATAAGGCTGTTCCCGTTCTTTGGACTGTCTGAAGAATACTGACAGAGTGCTAAACTCAGACAGAGGGAAAGGGGTGGGCGTGCGGGTGTTGAGAAGAGCAATGAGGTGAAAATAGGACCAAAGAGAGCAGTGGAATCTTTCCTGACAGGAAAAGTGCTTCAGCAGTTTCTGCTTATGGTGAAAATGCTGGGCAAAGAGAGAGAAAGAGCACAACATATGTTTGCTGTTATTTATCTCACTGATGCTTTAATATCTCTTTCTACTCCTCCCTTTTTTTCTTTGTGTTGTCCTCCCCTTCTAAGGTCATTTTGGTAATGCCACTCTCCGAGGTCTGCTAGCCGTGAGTCTGACTGTCAATGCTATCTTCACATCAGCCTATGTCTACCGGAGCCTGCGCTGATTTGTGCCAACACGCCCTTTCTTTCTGGTTCCACCTGCTTCTGAGGAGACAAGAAGAATTCAACCATGGCTTCATGTCTAATGGCCATGCCACTGGTGCATGCTGTTTTTTAAAAAAACTACTGTATGCTCAACTGTCCTGACAAGGAATGCAGGTAGCTGCTGCCATCACTTCCAGCTAGAACATATCCCAGGATTGTCCCTGGAGGTGGCAGGCAGAATTCCCAGAAAGCTCCAGTTCAAAGCAAGAGGCCAGTCAAGTGGCCCACGTGCTTTCTTTCAAAGGAACTGACCTGAGA
Organism: Falco rusticolus; assembly: GCF_015220075.1. Taxonomy (NCBI): domain Eukaryota; kingdom Metazoa; phylum Chordata; class Aves; order Falconiformes; family Falconidae; genus Falco; species Falco rusticolus. The sequence continues at coordinate 112,521,017 of NC_051189.1, read as the reverse complement.
CACAAGCCTGAAAATGTGCAAGCTACATTTTTGGGAACCTATCCCCAGCTCTTCTTTCGGACGTATTAACCTTGTGCTGATGGTGCTGGTAAAATGAGGAGAATTAGAACAAATGAGCTGGAGAAGAGGGGGATGGCGTAGTAGCTGGTGCTGGGCTTTGGTTGCTGTCACAGTGTTTCCAGCCTCTTTGCCCAGTGGTTCCTCTTCTCTCTTCCCTTTGGCACTCTCCTCTAAATTATCAGTGAATTTTCTCGAGTTGCCTTAAGCTTGCCTAAGCGCATGGGTGACCTTGGCTGCTCTGTCATATTCTTGCATCTTTTATGTCCATGTGCTTCCAACCTGGGCTGTGCCCTGAGGCTGCTTTTGCCAGTTGCCATTCTGGTCATGCTGGTTCTCAGAAACTTTGTCTGTACATCCTCCAGCCAGCACTGTGTTGCTGTAGGTATGCGCAAACCCCAGACAGACATTTTTGTGGTTTGCATTAGAAAGAGGAAACCGTGCTTTACCTAGGAGGCATTAATTCTGTTACAATTAATTCTGTTATAGGAAAGGATCCCTGTGTGTTTTGCACTGTAGCCAAAGGGCTTCAGCTCACAACTCTGCTGGTGGTTTCACTGAAGCAGTGAGTGGCATAGCTTGTTCTTGCTGTAAATCGCACAAATCTGTTCTATTTAGAAAATACATGAGGAGCTGTCTGTATACATTTATCCAGAAACCTAATGCCTCAATCTGATACTGGGATTTGCTGAGCAACCATTTAAGATATTTCTTACTTAGTTAAATGCCAAGGTGCTTTCAGTGAGAAATGCCAGACCTGCTTTTGGACAGTTTAGCCTTCCGGACAGGTTCTTTTTTTTTCTAACCCAAAGGAAGCAGCCCTAGATTTTCAAAAGCCGTTTATAATTTGGGCACTTCTGCTTTTGGGTGAGTCTTCAGCATAGCTTAGAATTCAGGGGCCGTTTAGAGTATCATGCTAAATACTCAAAGTCACTTAGTGCATCTTGGGGAAAAACAACAAATACCTTGATCTTGATGTTTTGATTCTTAAATCCCAAGTACAGAGAGATTTACCAACATGTTAGGGGTACCTGGTGAGAGCCAACTGACGTTAGCTGCATAGTTCCTGAAGTAGGACTGACTCTTAAGAGTTTTGCTATTGTCTCTTCCTTTGGGCTCCTTTACCTCAAACTTCTTTTCTCTTTCTCTCACCCTGTTGTCCTGTGTTTGCATCTTGAATTAGTGTTATGCTTACTGTGTCTTTTACTCCCTTTCAGTTCTGCTGCTGTTCCCTCTATTGTAGTCTTCTTGCATGTGCACAGAAACAAAGTGTATCTCAGCTGGTAATTCCCTGCTCTGAACCTGAAATTCATGCCTCGAAGTGTCAATCACCTTTCTTTTCACTTCATTTTTTGTTTCTTGCATGTGCTAATTGAGTTCCTACACAGTCTCAGTACATCATGTGAGTGATGGCCTGACTCTCATCAGCATGTATGACGGATTAAATGGGGCTTTACTGCAGGTGATTCAAGCACTGAACAATTAAGTCTCTCTTTATCTCTTCCATTTCTTCCTGCATTGTTTTAGCAGCTCGCTTTCAGCAGCTGCTCCCCATCCTCCCTTGTTAGCGAGGGCTGCTCGTGGCCTACTCTGCTTCTTCTAACACAGGTGCTGATCTGAGAGACTGCAGAGGTGTCATTCCTGACTCTGCACCTTTCTCTCAGCCTGTTTAGGGTGTTGGTAAAGGGCTGCACAGCCAGCACCTCATGCACAAAAGCCTAGATCCAGGATAGAGACCTGCAGCAGAAAGATGTACTGCAGGTTGATGATTACTTCTTTTGTAACTCGCATGAATTGTTACTTGTAGCCAAACTGGACCCATAACCAAGCTGTTAAGAGATTTTTGCCCCTTTTACAGGCTTCTGCAGGCTCATTTGAGCGTGTGTATAGGCAAGGTGCTAGCAGACCAACTTAACAAGCTTTTGTTTAGACTCTGCTGTCTGAGTGTCATGATGTCCTGGTGCAGTGTGTGACATCCCATTCACAGATCCTTGTCCTAACTTCCAGCATACCCAGGGGCCTCCTATACAGAGACAAACCTGCCAGAAAACGCTGTGGGTTTGCTTGTCTTTATTATGCCAACAGATGTGCACTGTGACTTCATGTATGCAAACTTTCCACTTTCACCTTCCAGTCTGCCCTGAGTTTTACCATTGCACTCACCTGGAGCCCAAGCTGGTCTCTGTCTCTACCAGATTGCAATACAAATTTTCTCCTCCTTTCCAGCATCCAAGGAGCTGCAGCCTCCAAACACACCTCTTCTTGACCATATTCCAGAACAGGAACACTTAAACCTGTCACAGCACTTCTGAATCTGCTCACTGAAACTGTTCTTGGAAGGGTATTTGGTGACCTTGTCCAAAGCAAGATAAAGACTTTGGATTTTATTGCTGAAGAGGGAAGACAACCAACTTTTTCATTCTGGTGCTAGAACACTCTCCAGTGGTGCTTTCACAGCTGTGAAGCCTTCGCTTGAATAGTACACACGAGTATACATGTGTGTGCGCACGTGCACGTGTGCATGCATATGTATAATAACATTTGGAGGGTTTCTTCATTTCAAAGGATCTGAGCCCATGTTTGTCTTTATATTGTTGGCCTTAATCTAGCTCTTAGATACTGTGTCTATCTTGCTGCTGTTTTCTATGTGAAGCTGGTTTGGAGGAAACAAAAGACTATCTGGTCCCCCTGTAAAAATCTTTGTGACTGATGGTGTTGATCTTCATACAGTGTTGTTCAGGGGTGAAATTTTATTTTTCTAATATTTTTCCTACTGTAAAATCTGTTGGAGTGTATGGAATGGAAAAGATCTTTAAAAAAATGATCTGATAAAGATGTGAGTTACTTAATAACTCTAACAATTAATGATCAGGTGGGATATAAATGGGCTCCATTTCCAGACCTTTTCCATGACCTACCTTCCCTTGAAAATGCCCCGGTACTTTTTCTTCGGATACAGGCTTGTTAGGCATGTTCTGAGGCCTCACAGAGACTTCAGATGATTTTGCTGTTCTGAACTAGAAAGAATTTGGATTTTAGAGTCTGGTTCCAGTTCCGCAGTCTGGGTAGTTTGGCAGATGGGACAAATGCTATGCATGTACCTATCTAATGGGTTGGAGAGAGTTGGTAGAATGAGTTGCTCATTTCTGAAGGTCATCATATCTTTTTACATAAAGTCTTAGACATGATATTGGTCACTGTGGCAATGTGGGATAAAAACCTCATTGCTGGCATACATAGGCCAGATTCCTGAATTGTAGGCTGTCTGTGCAAGCAACAGACTTGGCCTGTGAATGTTTTATTCCTACTCCCTCTTGGGTGATGGGAACATCTGTAAAACACTGCTGAACTGACTGGGTTCCTTAAAACAAGGCAGTTGGGATGAAGGGCTTGTGTTGCCTGTGGATGCTGCTATATTTTTTTCTTCCAAGCACCGTTCCTTGAAATAACTATGGTCTCAACCTCTCTCACAGACTTTTGTTAGAAGGCTAGAAAGGGCCAATTTGGCCAATACTTACTTTCGTTTGTTTTTTAAATATACATTGCATCCAGAAGTTACCATCACTGTGTCCTTGGGGTGGGAGTAAGGGACAGAGTACTTCTGGATGGAATGGGTATCTAGAGAAGGGTGAGAACAATAATTCTGAGTCCTAAACCTTACTTCCCGTGAAAGAGACTGTATGTCACGTGTGTATACTTGTTTGGGGAGCTCAAACACTGTACAGTTTAGTTAAATGTGCTCCAAGGGAGGAAAAGCTGTTCCTCAGAGGTTTTTAGTTCATGCTGTGTTTAAAGAGGAATATTTTTCTTTAAAAAATAAAAACGGATAAGTTTTTGGCCTAGTCTGATTCTGTTTCTGGGGAGCTAAATATTCTGGGTGGAAAGGGAGGACAGTATTTGTGTTTGGGTGTGCATTGTCTGGTCAAATTAACTTTGATCTCTTCGCTCTTTTAAAGCTAGCAAAAACAAAGAGAAAAGCAGAAAGCTTTCTGAGCTTCCCCAAAGCAAGGAGAAGCTCCTGACCATGATTCGGAGATGGAAGGGGAAGGGGAAGTACGTTGTTAATGCTTTGAAGGCTTTCCATCAATTACAAGGCAAGTCGTCTCCTGCCATTAACTGATGTTCTGAACTTCTCCCCGGATGCAGCTGCACCCCCACAGGGACCTTGCCTTGCTGTCTCAAACTCCTGTAGGGTAGGGACTGTCACTGACATACCTGTTTCCTTAGAACCCTTGACATCAGCTGATGACTGTAGGGTCGCGTGGGAACACCAGCACTATTTCGTCTGGTTTTTCAGGACTTTGGTAGGCAGGGAGGAGGGGTGTAAGTGAGGTACTGAATGCAGGTGCTTTGGTCCTCATCCGGTCCTCTCCCAAACGTGCCTATGTCGGCAAGAAAGCCAAGAGGATTATGTGGGTGAGTACTGGGCACATGTAAGGGACATTCAGTGACGCCCCAGAGTTTGTCGCGAGGTGTTGGGGTGGTCCGGTTATATGTACTCATTTGGCACTTAAGGGATTTTTTTCTTTGTGAGCTGGGGGCCGAGAGGCTTTCCAGGATTTTGCTTTTATGTGTTATTTTGTGGTCTTTATGTTTTTGTTTTGTAATGTAAATTGAAAGACAGGTGGCATAAGCTTTTAGATGTAGGCTTTCTAATCACAGTCTTCAAAGGCTGTAGTTTTCCTCGTTTATGCTTCCATGACTCATGTTTTACTTTGTTAAAATGTGCTGCTACTTTAAGACCTGGCAATGCATTGTGTCTTGTCTTGAAATACCTGGAGAAGTTCTGTGCGTTGCTGTGCAGGAGGGGATGCGTATCTCAGATGCTCCTCCTTTCTCCCCCTCTTCTTCCAGTGCTAAGAGACTTGTTTGGCTCTGCAGTCTGGTTTTATTTTCAGCAGTGGTGTTCTGTTTACTTTCTTTTCCTGTACACAGGGCTAGCGGAAAAAGAACTAAACTGTGGTCATACAGGTCAGTCTTCTGTGTTCCATCAAAGAGCTTCCTCCTCCTGCTGTTGGCAGATTTGTTATAACCAGTAGGGATGTTTCATGCTTAAAAACTGAAATATTTCCATCCAGCCCAGTGAAAGTTTTCTGTTCAAAGACCGGTGCCGTATTTTTAAAGTGAGAGATGTGACAGCATTGTCCGACCCCCGCACTATGGAACTACTGTTGCTGATTTTTGTAAACTGAGGACAACAGCCTGGTAGCCATCAGTGTTTTCCTTCTGTTTCTTAGCTCGGTCCAGCTTTTGGAAAAGTGGAGCCGATTCCTTCCAGACTAGTGAGTCATAGGGGGGGTGGTTAATTGAGGGTTGGTGGCGGGGTTTTGACTTTTTTTTTTTTTTTTTAATTAATTGAGGGTGCTCAAAGAAACACTCATCAAAGAAGGGCGTGTGTTTTAATTAAATTACGGACGTTATCCCGCTTAATAATCCCTTATCTGCGGATGTGTCTTGCAGCGTTCGGTGAGCCGCGGTGCACGCGCGAGTGCGGCCCCCGTGGGGTGCGCGCGCTGTGGCGCGGGCCGCGACGCTCCCCCCCCCCCCCCCCGCGCCCCGGGCCAGGCCGCGCCGGGCGCTGCCATCTGTCCTCGCCGAGCGGTAGGAATCGCTGTGTTCCGCTGGCCCTACCGGCCACGCTGCCCCTTGCCGGCGCCGCCGGCCGGGCCCCCCCTGCTCGGGCGGCGGGGCCAAAGTGGCGCCCGGGCCCAGGCGGGGCAGGGGGGCGGCTGCGACGGGGTTCGGAGGCGCCGGGGGCGAGGCGACCCCCGGCAGCAGCCGGCCCAGCTCCCGCCTGGCGCCGGTCGCCGCGGCTGTGCGGGCCCGCCCCGAGCCGCGCCGGCCCGGCGGGCGGCCCCCAGGCCCGGCGGAGCAGCCCCCGCCTTGCCGTGGCCCTCGGCACGCTGGCCGCTGCCCGAGCCCCCTGAGACCGCCGAGAGCCGCGCGGCCCGCGGCAGCGCCCGGGGGGCGGCTGGGGAGGGGGCGGCCCGTTCCCTTGGGGCCGCGGGGGGCCAGGGCTGGCGCAGCGCTGCTCCGGGCGGGGGGGCTCGCTTCTGCAGGGCACCAGTTCGGCCCGCTGCCCTTAACCTCATTTTGTAGCTTCTCTTTACGGGTCTACGGGAAAAGCAGTGTATGTGGTACTGCTTGTTTTGGCGGGGGTGGGGTGGGGGTGGGGGGTGGTATGTATAGGAAAAAACCCCAAAACACAAAGATTTTTGGAGTAATACTGGGAATCTCGTGGGTCTGTGTTTAAAGTGAATCTACCTGGGATTTGTCATACACTTCATACGATGCTTATTAGATGTGTTTCCATATGTTCATTAACACGTTTCTTACAAATGATGCTGTAATTACTTACATAAGGATCTTTCCCTGTTTTGATTTCAAAGTAGTTTCTATGCTTTTACCTCAAAAATAAGGATTCAGAGACAAAATACGCTTCTAGTACGAACTGTGTTTTAAGTTTAAGGGAAGGAAGAGTTCAATCACCGTTATGTGAGGAGCAGCACTACTTGGATGTTTTATTTTATGACTTGTTTAATAAATAGTACTTACTAAGAGTTGTGGCTTCAGAAGGCACTTAAGGATCATGAAGGAAGCTTCAAACTAGTTTGAAAGAAGGTGCAACTTAAATCCAGTTTTGTAGCTGTTATTTTATACTTTCTTATACTTGCAAAGTGATTCTGAAGGTCACTAACTTCTAGCAACATGATACAAACAGTAGTGCTGGAAATACCAGTAGATTTACTTGGGGCAACAACTTTACTGTTGTTCTTAAGGAACACCAATGTGTTAAAGATGCCGCAGGTTTACAATTTTTCAGGTTGCTTTGTTTTCATTTAGTCTCATTTTTCATGTAGCTCCTGATAATCTTGAACACTAAACCACTTGCTATACCTGAAAAAAACGTATTTGACCTTTGGTTATAAAATCAGTTCAGTACCAAAGTAGAATGCAAGTATGTAAAATTGTTGCATCTTGAAGATGGTGGTAAGCCTGTATGCAATTGAAACAAATTGTTCTAGGTGTTTTGTTGTAAATAACACATGGTCCTGTTCTGTTTTGGCACATTTTTTACATCCCTGCTGTGCCTTAGAGCATAGGTGAACAGTACATGTATGTGAAACTACAGCTGCTGAATTTTGGGTATTAAGTTTGAGCTCTGCACTCCCGTTTAATTCCACTGTGCACAGAATTAGGAAAATAGGTAGGGTTTCTGAAAGTCTGACTTTCTCTGTGTGTGCTTCTTGCAGGTGCTTTTATCAGCGAAGCACCATGTGCAGGTTCTGGAGTATGATGATGTTTCAGCTGATGTTTGTCTCTCCCGTAAAACAGACCTTACTCTTTGGAGCTTGAAAGAGTAATACCCGTTTCCTTCTAAAGGACTCCCATTTTGTTCTAAAATAATGAATGGAGGTGTGCGTATGAAGAACAAATTGTTTTTCTTGGATAATTGTTTTGATTCAAATAGAATTGCCTTCAGGGCACAGTATAGCTAGAATTAGTACAGACCCAGTATTTCTTCTTTTGGTACTTCTCCTTCCTATTCCATGATAGGTAATATGTAAATGTGAAGATTTCCAGAGTCATGCATGAAATTTACTGTGTGCTCATGCATTAACTAACTATTTGGTCAGGTATTAAATAACAGTTGTTTGCTCACGCATAAAGTAACTTCGCTGTCGCACATGAACTGGTTGTGCTTATGTGTGAACTTTTAGACTCATTATGCCTTCAGGTGTAAACTAATTGTGCTGTCCTGCCTTCAGAGTATGGTGTAGCCAGCCTTTGTGAGATGGACCTGGACCCTCACTTTCTCTGTTGCGTAGATAACTGGCGAAGAGTGGAAGTGTCTGCTTTTCTGTGTGCGTGTGTGCACTTTCGTACATGGATCTCAAGAGCTTGAAGTAGAAAGAAACTGAATCTCGGAGGAGACTTGCTCAGGGTTTTCCCTGTGGCCTTAGCTGTAGTGCCTCTGGGACAGGCACCCTGGCTTTGCCTCCATTGCACTCCAGCCCCAAATCCTAAAGAAAGGGATTTCCTCGTGTTCCGCGTCTCAGGTAAAGGCCCAGTGCAAGGGGTCTCCTTTGCAGGCAAACAGTCTTGACTTGGGGAATTCTTATTTCATTGAATGTATTGCCAGTTAGTACAGCTTCTGGTCGCTGATTCAGCTACTGCAGAATCAACAGTCACACACTCAGGGAAGCGCCTTTTCCTTGGGCAGGCTCAGTGCCAGTCAAACACCTGTGCTTCTCCCTCCTGGGCTTTGCCAAGAGCCCTGCTGGAGCCACCCTGGCTCCTCGGGGAGGTGGCGTGTGGGGCTGGAGGCTGGCTGCGTGCACGGGGGTCTCTGGGTGCTGCTCCGGCTGCGTGCACGGGGGTCTCTGGGTGCCTGGGTCACCCTAACTGTACTGATTGCACCCTCCTGTGCGGATACAGTAAGGGCCACAGTATGGCCAGCCCACCTGGGGCCCAAAAGCGGCTGTTTGAGAAGGCTTCTCTCTTTCTTTGGGTTTTTTGCAATGTGGAATACTCTCTCCTGGGGGGGGGGTAACAGCTGCTTTAGTTTCTGAAGGGCCAGAGAATGATTTCCCTCAGGTGTCGGGGGGTGCGGTGCGCAGGGCAGCTGCCCGGCACCTGGGAGCTTTCGCAGCTGCAGCTTGTCTGCACTAACGAGGCCTAGAACCTTCTCTGCGGGTGCTGGGGCTCTCGCGGGGCTGCCCAGCTTGTGCTGGCTGCGAGGTGGCTGCTTCTGTGGAAACTGGGCCTGGTGCAGGGGCCACTTGTGGCACGGGGCCACCTGCGAGCTGCCAGGGGACAGGTGGGGTGAGTGCTGGTTGTTTGGGGCTCCCACAGCAGCCTCTGTGTGTGTGGGTGCCGTGAGGGGGCTCTGCGTCCCGGCGGGGGAGGGTGAGGGGGCTCTGCGTCCCAGGGGCAGGTGCTGTGAGGGGGCTCTGCGTCCTGGCCGTGGGTGCTGTGACGGCATGAGGGGCCTCTGTGTCCCGGCGGGGGGTGGTGAGGGGGCTCTGCGTCCTGGCCGTGGGTGCCGTGAGGGCATGAGGGACCTCTGTGTCCCGGCGGGGGGTGGTGAAGGGGCTCTGCGTCCTGGCCGTGGGTGCCGTGAGGGCATGAGGGGCCTCTGTGTCCCGGTGAGGGGTGGTGAGGGGGCTCTGCGTCCTGGCCGTGGGTGCTGTGACGGCATGAGGGGGCTCTGTGTCCCGGCGGGGGGTGGTGAGGGGGCTCTGCGTCCTGGCCGTGGGTGCCGTGACGGCATGAGGGGGCTCTGCGTCCTGGCCGCGGGCGCAGTCTGGGACACGCTCCCACCAAGCGCGGGGGTGAGGTGCTGCTGTGTGCCTTTAAGCGAAGATCGCTCCTGCCCGGTTATTCCCTTGAACATACGGGGTTATGAGGAGCGCACAGCGAGTTTTACAGGCTGAGGCAAAGTGTACGGGTGTCTGACAAGGCGCTGGGCGGCGCAGGCCTTGCAAGGCTGGGGCGGGGGGGCTGCAGGCCCCGTCCCAGGCCAAGACCCCACTGAGACAGGTGGAACAAGAGAGTGATTTATATCCGCTACCGTTTACTGCAGTTTACAACTAAATAAGCGCTTATCGCATGTGTTGTCCAGCTCATGTAATCCTGCACGTAACAAGAAATAGACATGCCGTACTCAAAAGTGGACTTTATTGTTGGGTTTTGTGGCTTTTGGGGATTGTTATTTCCTGTTTTAACTTTCAGATGACACTGTGAGTCTAGTGTCTGAAGCATCAATTCTCACACAAGAGGTGATGAGCACAGTGGAAATTATTAGCTACGTCTGGTCCAAGGTTTTCAAAACTAACTAGTGAATTTGGGCCCCAGACATACGATGCTCTCAAGATTTTTGAATATCAAGTATTTTAAAGTGTCTTGGTTTGAACTTCTACAGTTGCACTTAAATTTGGGAACTGCTAATTTAATTATTAATCCCCTGTCTTTGCTGATTTAGTAGCTGATTTAGGTCTATTGTATATATGTGAAGTCCTTCAAAGACTGTCTTATCCTTCACTTCTGTGTGCAATTCTCTGAGTAAATGATCTTCCAATTAACTTTGGCTTTTAAAGGAGTTGGGGGAGGGAGGTGTTCTCGGCGTTTGGGGGTGTGCTTTGGGGTTTTTAGGGGTTTTTTTTTCCCCTTATTTTCAGGATTTCCTGCAGCAGATCTGTTTTTTAACTTGTGGATGTGTTTAATTACAACTGTAGTTTACCAGAAGACTTCTGTGTGTAATAGTCTTCACAGCTACAGCGTTCAGGCCCCTGTCATTTCTATCCCAGAAATGTTTGCTCTCTAGAAAAGGAAATTGTGGTCAGTGGATAAGCCTCTGTTTTATTCAACAGCTGCGGTAGAGACAACAGAGATACCATTTCAAGATCTGTGTAATTACAAACATATAGCAAGAGCTCTGTTTATACGTTGGGTTTCTGAAGAACAGGAAATGGATATGGATGGGGCTAAATCCGGAAAGGCAGTACTGTGTATTAGAAACCAGACTTCCAAGTCCTAAGATAAATTTTTATTTCCTGATCTTTGAGCACCACATTTTGAAGAGACAGATTTCTTGGGATTGTGTGGCAAAGTTCTGAAGTGATAGTGGCAGTGCTGCAGTAAAGAAAATACTATCCCTGTCCAGTGTGAAATGTACGTGGCTACATATACCAGTTGACTCTGAAACTTTACAGAGAAACAAACGATGTTCATTAAACTATCAGGGTACAGCTGCTATAAGTCTCATTGTATCTGTGAGACTTTGGTTGCAAGGAGCTGTGCTGTGGGATCGTAAGGCAGGCAAAACTAAATTCAGTAGCGTGCTAGTGCCTTTTTGCAATGGATAAAAAGTTGTAGATGACGCATGAAATGCTGAATGTCTCTTAGGCAGTAGATACTCTGAAACAGAATACAATATATCAAAAATCCTATTTTAAGATGAACCATGCGAATAAATGGGCACAGGAGTTCTGCGCATCAAGAAATACTAATAATCTTGTCAAATTATTTGAGGTAATTACAGATGCAGGAACGTTACATTGGTTCATCTCTTGGTTTTTTATCTCTCTTAAAACAATATACAGGCGTATCAAGCTTTTGAGGACGCATGGAAGGGTAAAGAGCTTTGTCTTCTCTCTCTCCAGTGGTTTGATGGGTTATTACCTTTAGCAGCCTGTGTAAATTGGTAAGAGTGGTTTCTGTGCCGGCACTTGGGTGGTTGTGCTGCGGCCCGTTGCGATTGCCGGTAGGTGGTGTGTTGGCACCGGCGTCCGTGCCTCGGGGACCGCCCCCGGTGGGGCTGAGACAGGGCTGTGGCAAGAGGCCTCTGCATCTCCATCCCCTCTGGAAAGTGGAACAACAAATACATGTTGTAGCAGTGCTGAAGGGAGATTCTAGAAGTCTGCAAACGGAGATGACAGTATGAGTTCAACTGCAGTTTTTACTGGCAGTGGTTTCTCCCTCCTTGCCACCTGCCAGCAGGATCCCACATCATGCTGGGCTTGGTTAATTTGTGTTAAGGGGATGGGGCCTATGGGCAGGCCCAGTCAGATGTAGGTGGAGTTTATTTTATTCATTGTAAGAGTAGTAGAGATGCACATGGCTGAACTCTCTGTGGTCCAGGTATTTGGATTGCAGGCCATGTTGTAAGGGGCTGTGTTCTGCCTCCTCCTTTTAGGCTGTGCCTTGAAACCTTTGTTCAGGTTTTGGCCCCTCACTACAAGAGGGGCGTTGGGTGCTGGAGCATGTCCAGAGAAGGGCAGCGGGGCTGGGGAAGGGTTTGGGCATTGGTCTGATAAGGAGCAGCTGAGGGAGCTGGGGGTGTTCAGCCTGGAGAGGAGGGGGCTCAGGGGGGACCTTATCGCTCTCTACAGCTCCCTGAGAGGAGGTGGTAGCGAGGTGGGGGTCGGTCTCTGCTGCCAAATAACAAGCGATAGGACAAGAGGAAGCGGCCTCAAACTATGCCAGGGGAGGTTTAGGTTGGATGTTAGTAAAAAATTCTTCACCAAAAGGGTGGCGTCAAGCATTGGAAGAGGCTTGGAGTCACCATCCCTGGAGTTATGTAAAATCCGTGTAGAAGTGGCGCTTAGGGATGTGGTTTAGTGGTGGGCTTGGCAGTGCCGGGTTCATGGTTGGACTCGATGATCTTAGAGGCCTTTCCCAACCTAAACGATTCTGTGATTATTCTCCTTATTGCACCTGCCTTGCCCACTTTTTGAGCAGGTCTGGATAACGAGCTACAGTCCCAATAGCAAATAGTTAGGTCTTATGTGGATGTCTTGATGTGAATGCCACAGAAGAGTTAATAATCTCTGGTAGCCCAGAGGTTCCTTCAATTATCAGCAAAGATGATCTCTTCCAAAGAATGATTCAGAGCATTTAGATGAAGGCCTTGCTCTGAATCACTGCTTGTAGGAGCATCTCTCTTCATCAGTTAGTCAAAAAGACAAAACAAAACCCCTAAGGGCCTAGGAAGACTAGGTTTGCCAACAAAGGGAGGCACTGGGAATGCCCCTGGTCCCATTCAGGCTCCCTCACACGTACACACACACACACCCGCCTTACTTCTGTGCCTGGAACAGAGAACTGTAGTGTTGGTTGCATTTAAGCCAGGGGGATTGTTCATGTTTTGCACGGCTTTTTAGCGGCTCAGAAGTACTGGGGCTTCTCCTGTGTTTTGCATGCCTCTAACAGCAGAGGGTCTTAACTGGTAAGCCTCTTTCTCTTGGGTTTGTGACTGCATTTGGAAAACTTGTCCTCTGTTTATTTTTCTTCAAGTTATAGCCTTGGGTCAACATTCTTATAGGTTTTATAAATAAACAACAGCACAGGGTGTCCCTTTGCAAGCAATGCAGAGGCTTTGAAAATGACTGAGGAAATATTGCATTCCCTCTTCCCACCGGTAGATACCAGACTGTTTAATTCTTTTCCGCTGAGTTGCCTCACATGTGTCTTCACTCCTTCTCTTTTAGGTTTTAGCAATTTAAAAAATTGTTTTGTGTCTTATTAACAGTAGAAAAGAAGGACAATTTGCCTGTGCACAGTGCTGAATTAGTACAGGTGCAGAAGGCTTTTGATTGACAAAATCCAAGCTATGTACAGTGTAGGGAGAGGCTGTGCTGACATCTTAACGAGTTAAGGCCTATAACTGATCCTGAGCCGTCACTCACCATGGGATGTGCTAGGTCATTTTATGGCTTCATATTGTGACCTGTTACCCACTATGGCTTGGGTTGTGTGTGCTTATCCCACCTGCATTCGCTTTAAATTTTGATTACTGGTCTCCAGAAGCACTGGCCAAGCTGCGTTTTGTGTTTGGCTTTTTTCCCTTGCTCTCAGCATCACCAGGATTCCTGTGACATTGTTCTCTTCCTTTTGTTTTATCCAGTTAGTTCACTGACATAAACATAGACATGGTGATGTCTATGCAGGGATAAAGTCAGAAATACTTTATATGAAATGGAAGCCAGGGTGTTGGCCTGTTTGTCAGTGCTTGGCCATTCCATCCCCTACTTGTGTTTTTGTGCCTAACTGTTTTTTCTTCATCTCCACCCTTTTAATCTCTCAGCCTTCTGTGGAAGACTGAAAAGATAAGGGTGAGAGCAATGCAGACTCCTGAAGAATAGGAACCTTTCTGTCAGAATTTGCCAACAGAGGGTGAGCTGGGAGAGCTGCGAACACTGGGAGCCGTGGACGAGCTGATGCGCTGTCCCTCTTCAACAGATAGATGCGACTCAGAATCCTTATTCCCTAAGCAGGTTACATACATGGGCATAGAAATGGTGCTAAGAGCTGTTCAAGTGCAGCAGGTCATAGATGAAAGTCAAATAGCTTGTAGAATGGTCCTTGGATATTTGAAGCTGCAAATCTGAACTCTTGAGGATAAAGGGGTTACATACTTTTCCTTGAAGTTTAGAGTGTAAAATGGGTGTAAAAAAGAGCCGTCTGTGGAGGAGTGTCTGTTTTGACCAGTTTCCTTTACTCCATGGCCCTGGGACCTTCAGAGCAGGAATTAGTCTTGTGTTATCTCTCCAAGCTAGTCTAGCAGTAGGACTTTTCCTGTGCACGAGGGACCAAGAATACCCTATCCAAGATACAAAGAAAGCAGTGCTTTAAAAAGCAAGCTTATAGCTGTGAGTGGCCTGTTGCAAAAAGGACGAATGGGCAACAATTCAGCTTTGTGTCTCCCTTCAAAAATCCACCTCTAGCCTACATGAATTACAGCAAAATCTATTAAGCTTCTTGAACCTTGTGTGCTCAGAGTGGTGGCTGACGTGGTGGAAAGGCAAGCTGCCTTAGCAAGGGACAAGTGGTAACACAGGAGAAGAGAAGGGGAGGCAAGGAGCAGTCCCAGTTCCTAGTGAGAGCAACAAGGGAGCTCTGAGAGGAGGATGTATGGGAGATGATGCTTCATGCAGCATCTGGAGGGGACCTCCCACTCCCCCGCGTGTGCTGCAACCCCCACCCCCCCGGTCTGCTCTCCCCTCCCCAAAGTCTTTTGGTCATTATTCTCTGTATTGGAGGCCAGTTGCTGGCTGCAGTCAGTTTGGCATCTCTCCGAGTGTGGCTTGAGGCTGCAGACCCCATGCACACCTGGAACAGGCCCTTTGCCAGCCTTGCTCCTGCAGCATTTCCAGAACCTGGTCGCAAGATGCAGGGTGCTGCACGGTCAGCAATCCCACCCAGTGTCCCTGTCAGCACAGCCTCCTGAAGAAGACTGCGGTAACGGGAGTTCTTTGCACTTGGTCCTGCCTTTTCTACCGCTCAGGAGCGGACAGCGCATGCTAGGACTCAGGTTGATAGTCAAGTGTAGCAGGCACTCCAGGAAGCTCTGATACCTGTGGGTTTAGTCCAGCTCCCTTAACACCAACTGCATGCCTACCTCTCCCCGCCCCTGAGACCCACGGAGGCTAGTGGGATGTGTTTCCCTTCGCGCTGCTGGGTTTCCCCTCCCTCAGTGGCTCTCTGGCCACGCTCCGTAACCAGCTTCCCGTCAAGAGCAAGTACAACGTTTCTCGCCGAGATGGTGGCCTGTGGTAAGGGGGTGGAAGGGAAGAGGGGGTGGGGTGTGCGCTGGGGGAGCTGTTGCTGCTGCAGTTTCGTGCCTCAATCTGTATTCTCTCTCTCCTCTGCATGGCTTCCTGTTTTTTCACACCACTGCTCTTTGAAACAACAAGCTGCAAGCAGGACAGGGGGTGGAGGTTAGTAGACTGGAAGCCTCTGGCAACACTTGCAAAAGGTCTGGGTGCAGGCTCTGGAAAAGTCACGACGTGCTGGTGTATTTTTCATGGTGTGATTCTGTCATGTGTGCCACAGAAGTGGCTCTCTGAGGAAGTGGCATGCATGTGCTCCTCAGAAATGCATTGCCCAGTGCTGCGCAATTGCAGCAGAACTATTTGTTGCTTCTCCTCTTTGGCAGTTGTCTTCCTCAGCAGCTCTTAAATGGGCAAAACTAGAATTTGGCCTGTACTTAGGCAACTTAGGCATTTGTGATAATCAGTCAGATTTAGTCAGTGTCAGAGTAATGCTGAAAAATGAGCCACTGGTGTGGATTCCTGCAGAATTTGGGTTTTTATGCTTCAAAAACCATGCAGTCCAGGTTTTCTGAGTGTGTGAAATAAGCAAGCATCTAGTTCGAAGTGCAACAGCTATGAGTTGCCCTACTTTCCTGTGACCTGGGGCAGCTGGCAGCTTGTACCAAGGCTGGACAATAGTGAACTGCTCAGAGAAGGGATTCCCAAACTGCAAGCCAGACAGCAATTGCTAACGGTTTGCAAAGAACTGGTAATTCTTCTGTTTTTCAGATGCATGACAGTGTTTGGAAAACCAAAACAAAACAAAAAGAAGCTGCATGGGAACTCTGCTGTCGGTGTAATTCCTGTATTTACTGCTATGTTTTCTCCCCTCTGTTTTGAGAGGAGGAAATGGTCAGTTTGATCATCAGTAAAAGGCAAAATATGAAGAAAGTGATTTCTAGGATAGCGTCAGGATGAGGGAGCTGCACCATCAGGTGTCCTGCGGGAGTCAAACCTGTAGCAGAGTCCTCTCCAGAACAGGACTTGTAAACAATGTTTGGAAACATTTTTTCCAGTCTCCTACACACTTAACATGAGTGAGTCTCTACTCTCGTTAAACCCAGAATTCATCTTTGGTAGATGAATAACTTGTAGGGTTGAGGGAGTTTCTCTACCATATGGGACCAGTATCCTGTTCACTTTAGTATTCAATCTGTGCTCTTGTTCAACACCACGTGCTCTAGAGAGAGACACAAGGAGTCCTGTGCTCTAGTCAGTATGATTGTGGCGGAATGGGAGGCTATTTCTAATCTGAGATCACTGTAGTGCTGCTTTGTCTGCCAGTGAGTTGAAGATAAATTCTCTAGAAGCAAACATTTTTGAGGAATGGAGCTAGATGACTACAGGTAACTGTTCAAAACATGAGATAAATGGGTGTTTCTGAGATGCTGGTTTTATTGATGATAGCCTTGGTTTGCTAGCATGTCACTAAGTGGTTTCAAAAGCTGCTCCTCTGGGTAACAGTTGCAGAGTCCAGAGAAAGGTAAATTGAGGTTTAGGTTGCAAAGTCTTGTTCTGGCAATGGTTTCTCTCCCGAGGAGGTGGATGGGAAGTCAGCTGAGCACAGCTGCTTGTGAGTTCTTTGCTTGCCAGACAGTGCCATAGGAAAGAGATGAAAAATGGGAAAGATTGCATCAATTATTGAGCCTTGTAAAAAAATAATTAGCAAGACAACAGTAGGCAAGTGGGTAGGGAAGAGGAGAAAAACAGCTGCCAAAGCATGAAAAGATAGGTCTTCACTTGAGACAGAAAAGGAAAGGGAATTGGGTGAGACACTCTGTTAATCAGTAGCTGGGTAGAGAGATGGAAAAATTAGCGTATGAGCTTTGTGTGCATGTTAGAGCAGGGCAAGGCCTGAGGGGATGCCGCCTTGTTGAAGTTGCCCACCCTTGGCTTCCACTGAAGGGGTCCTTCAGATTACATGCCATTTTCCTGGCTTTTCAACAGATGTTACCAATGGTACCAGATATGACCCAGTGATACAAGGAGAGGCAAGAATAGCTTGTGCAGGTGTTTGTTGAGAAGGATTGCCTGGCTTTTCCATATTCAAATTGCTACCCGGGCTGTAAAGGAACTGGCCAGAATGCTGGTTAGTTCAGGTTCCCAAGTGACAGGAACAGGCTTCCATTAGGATTCAATTTTCTCTTTCATTTTACAGTTCCCTCCAGAGCCACCAGCAAGCATATGGATGATTTTTGCACGGTAATGCTATGGCTGCTGATCTGTGGGCAGAGCTGTCTGCTGTGATACAAGGATGTAGATTTAACAGTCTCTACTGCGTGCTGAATGTAAATTTGTCAGTAGTGATTTCTTGGTGATGCCCGTTCATGTCTTCCAGATTAATTCCTAGCATTGTTATCCTCCTGGATTTGTTTCCCACAACAAGTCTCCCAGGCACCTCTGTCTAGAACTTAGCAGATGCGCTCTCCTCCTGGAGAGCTGCATCTGACTGGTTTCTCACATGGTGCTATGCAGTCTCTTGCAGAGGTCTTTTTCTATATTACCTAAGCAGATTTTTTTACATTACCTGCGTGATGTGCATGGGTAGTGTAAAAGCTACAGCTGTCCTGTATATTTAAGGAAACAGCCTGTCTGTTGGCAGTTCCCAGTCCTCCCACCAGAACATTTTTCTTCACGTAAGGCAACCAGCTAAACAGAGGAGTAAAGCACTGCAGGAGAAGCCCCGTTACAGCCAGATGTCTTCTGAGCACTTGCAATCTGTAGAACTGCTGATGCGCTCCTTTCCTTCAGGGACAGTCAGCTACACGTATATAGGTAGAGGGTGATTCAGTCACCCATGATAAGAGCTAGCAGGTATCTTAGTTGAAGTAAATAAACAAGTATTGGCATAAACTTAATGGCTGTCTTCACTAAAGCTCAGTTGCCTCTCTGTAATGGAAAGTTTCAGGGAAACTTTGGGGGAATTTGCACACATGCAATCAGAGCTGCTGACTTCTCATTCAGAGCAGACAAAAACATTGTTTTCAGAATCAGTTATGCTGCTGGTTTTTTTTTTTTATTTTATTTATGGCCTCTTCCTCTATTTTTTTGCAACATAAGAGAAGCAGTGGGACTGATTTTAATTTTCTGCTATAAGACTGATCCCAGGGGAGTACGTGGGGAGTACTGATGGACAAGTCACTTGCAGTGTCTTCTGCTGATGCTGCCAGCATGGAGGAAGATCACTTTGCCTTGGACCCAGATGGTGGGAGCATTTTTTACTGGGCTTATTCAGTCTTTGCTAATTCACATGTGGGCAGAACTTCCTGGACAGGTGTTTACCCTGCCAGCTTGTAGCTACAAGGTCTCCAAAGTACAGCCAAGGTAGCAGGCACAACCATCTGTCGATGATCAGTGTTTCTAGCTCATCAAGAAGGTGATAAAAAATTCATCAAGATCTGATTGTCCCATGGCTGATCATTTTGCTATCTAAAGTGACTGCAGGGGAAGACTTTGTGAGTTCTCTCCTGTGCAAATTTGTCAGGTGTCCTCATCTCTACTGTTTTGCAGTATAGCAGGATTTCCCATGCCATTTTTTGTCATTTGTAAATGGAGTAGATGTTCAGCTGCCTTCCCTCCTTTGGTCAGCTGGACCCCACAAAAGAGGCTCAGGAAGAGGGGAGCAGGGAAAATGCTGTGATGCTCTGGATGGAGTAATTCGCAGTGCCAAGTAATCTGTTACCACCAAACATGCTGGGGTGTCTGTTAGTTGAGATGAGGGAAGACAAAGGTTCAGTAGCGACAGGAGCAATGGGGCATGAGAGCTCAGCTATTCTGGTGAGTGAGATCAGGTGCATGTACTTGTGCATCTCTCCTCTTGGTAAAACACATTTCAAATCTCTGTGGGCTTTTGCTGGTTCTGATTCAGCAGTGAAAAAAGATCAGGTGTGGTTTGGGGGGGGGTTGGTTGGTTTTTTGTCATTTGCTAATCTGAGGGAGCTACTCCAATCTTAAAGTTTGCTATGTGGATATTTGTATGACCACAGGGGAAAAAAAAGACTGGTGTTTCAGGAACAGAAAGTGCTAGCCTCCATTTCCCCCCCTGCTGCATATGACCTCCAAATGCAGGGGATACACAAGCAGAGTGCATGGGAGTCAGCAGCACCAATCAATAAAGCACTGAAGGAAGAGAAGAATGGTAAATAAATAATGTGCATGGAGGAATAGTCAGGGCATGACCTTTTGTAGCACTGAACGGTCTGTAAGTGGGTGCTGTGGCTCAGGTTGTAATGGCATGACATTAAAAGCCCATATGGCATCATCAGGAGCAATGTGTTTTGAGAGGGCATTTGCCTCCGGGGTGGAAGCTAGTAAAAAGAGACAAGTGTGACAGGCTGGGAAGTGGCACAGAAAGAGAAATGCTTCTGTAAAAGGAGAAGTCTGAGGAGGAGGAAGGATATATTTTTAGTGTCAAAGGGCTCGTGAATTTCTTTTGCTTTTGGCACAGAAGGAATCCCATTGTAGTGGCTAGGTATATTTGGTTTTGTTGGGGGATTTAGGAGGTAGGGAGGGAATATCTTTAAAGGCCCCTTTTCTTTGCAACATTTTCTTTAGAGAGTTGAGGGAGCATCTTGGCTCCCCACAGCGTCCTGAAGGAACCTGACAGATGAGCAGGTGGGTGGTTGCAACCAAAGCAAGCAGGAAATGCTGCTGTTAGGGGTTCATGGGGGTGCCATGCCATAGGTCTGCAGGCTTGTTAACCTGTTGGGCATTTGACTGACTAGCAAGCCACACATCTAGCAAGTAGATAACCACAACAAGAGGCATTGTCAGTCATGTTTTACTTTCGCCCACCACTTCTCCAGCCTGCATAGCCCAAGACGGGTGCTGCTACAGTTTGCAGTTTTGCAGGCTGTGTGCATCTTCACTGGAGTGACAATGCTGGGATTGCCCAGCTTGCAAAGCAGGACACTCTTTGTGCTACAGGCAGTTCAGTGCCCATAAGCTTTTTGGACAGCAATGAAGCCAGTACTTCCCAGCAAAACATCAACCTCAAGACCTGGCATCTCTGACCTCTCAGAGTAAAACAAGTAAGATTTCCCACTGTTCCCCATCACAAGAGCTGCTCTTTGGCTGAGAATGTAGCAGTCTGAAATGGGATGGTAAAGAGAGATGCTTTACTGACAGTAACGTAAATGGAATGGTTCCCTTTTCTGGTGCCTTTTTGCTTGTTGCAAATTCTTCCAGAACTTTATAGAAGTAAGGCTTTATGGTCAGGTCATTGGAAACAAGCTACACCCCCTCTTGTGGTACTCTAGCAAATGGCTGTATTTGGTCAATGTTTTCAGGTGGTTTCCATGTTGCTTGGTATCTCCAGTGGGGACTCCAGATCATTTCATTCTCAGTCACACAAAGCAGTGTGGCTTTGCAAAGTACTTTGGCAATATGACTGTGCTGTATATAATAACACATACCTGTGAAGCTGGTGCTTGTGGAGAGAAGCCACACAGACTTCACTAAATTTTTCCATTAAATTTCCCAGCCTAATTATGAAAGCATCACCTTGCCAAAGTTGCATGTGAACTCTGTGGCACAATTCACCTCCTTCTTGATAGTGGTGTGCAGCTCGTATCTTCCTGTAGGCATCCAAGCGTCATGGCTCTTGATGCCTGGGGGCTCTGTTAACTCTGTGTGTCTGTTACTGTCCTCTCCTTAACGCCTGTCATTTTGTCATTTTTATCCAGGAGACTTTGCTCTGTGTCTTTCTATCTGTGACCTTCAGAAAAAGAGAAAATTGAAACTCCGGCTCCTGACTGGAGCCAATTTACACCAGCCACTCAAAACACTAAACGGAAAGTAGGTAGGAGGAAGGAAATGAGAGTTTGAGTGTTTCCCTGTTGCAGGTAACAGGGAAATAGGAGATCCAGCACAAAGTTGTCATCTTGCTGAGCCCCTGCCAGCACCGCAGGTGCTTTATGGCTGCTTTTGTTGGGTGATTTGTTCCTCTTAGTGTCAGGGTAAAGCCAGACTTAAGGTCTTTGTGATGGTGCAGAACAGGCTTACAGCAGCAACAATTTAGAAAAGGGACTTCCAGGCAGTCTGGATAAGGCTGAAATTTTTTCCGTTTAAAACAGATGGGGGTGTGAGTTGCTGTGTGCTTGTGGTAGCTGTTGAGGACCTAGTGGAAATAACGTTGCATCAAACCCAGGCTAAGATCTTTACAATTTTCCAAGCAAGTGACTGAGCAGATGTATATGCAGAGGTGGGTAAGCTGGGGTAACTTGTGTTATGTTGCTGGCCTTCTGCTAAAATGGAAGAATCACTTAGGTGAAGCCTCATTACTCAGGACTGTAAAATGTACAAATATGAAGATAGACTGCAAACTCTTCTAGTAAGCAATTAAGACCGTCTGCACTTAGAAACTGCTATTGTTCAATTGATTTAATAATTGAATTAATATTCAGTGTTGTTTACCAATGTGGACAGTTTTATTATCTGTTCAGGAGCAGATGACTGAACATGCTAGGCTCAGCAAAAGCACCAGTTAAATGGCGGGACACACACACACACACCCCCCCTACCAGTTTTCAAGTATTCAAGTGTTTTCCTTGAAGTAAGCCCTGACAAATGAGCGGCAAGGTCTTCCTGGAAGCTTGAAGGAAAAAGATTTTAAATAAATAAATAAATACGGCTGTTTCACTTTTTCATGTGTTGAGGGAAGGTGAGTTGCCAAGGAGTGCAGTGCTTTGGCTTTGCAAGACAGCTGCTGGGAAGAGGACCTGGACAGCGCATGCTCAGAAAGAAGCGGCATGTCTTGCATGTGCAAAACCCAGTCTGCAAATCATAATGACGTACAATTTTCACAGAACAATGTGCCTTTTTTTGTTTCTCACGTCCCAGAGAAAAGCAGCAAACTCTGCAACTATTAATGATAAAAATTCCAGATTACCCAAAGGGTTGTGATGCAAGATACACATGTGGGAGTGAGCTGGGGTTTCTGTCAATAGCCTAGATACAGTGCCTGTCTTAAATGCACTTTCTGTGTGTCTTGCTTTGCTGTTTTCCATGTAGTTCCCCTCTTATTTTGTATGTGCATGTGATGTGTCACGCATGTGCTCACAGGCAGCACTTCTACACCCAGCGTGGCAGCATGTTGATTGCTGTCTGCTGTAGGAATGCCAGATGTAACTATTCTAATAGGAAGAGGGCTTATCCCTAGGGATGTTATGTGAGGAGCGTGTCCGCTTCCAGCTCAGCCTGCAAAATACCTAGGCTTTGCTGGAGATGCCCATTCATACTGTCATATTAAAACGTTATCAGGCTACTGGATGCCAGCCTAGTGCCAAGCAGCAATTTCTGACCAAGAAGTGTGCCAGGGGACCCGTCCCAAGGACTGGCTGGAATTACTGCTTGGGCTGTGACTTGGTGCTGATCTCCATGCTGGGGCAGATGATTTTGGTTTTAGGCTGGTGGAGAATTTTCCTGAAGGCTTGACCCCATCAGAGTCCCCTACCTCTCTGTTTTTAGGAGACTGATTTTAAAGACTTTGCTAGTTTGTGGTACTCTTTGTTTTTCCCCTTTTTGTGGGGACAGCAGAACAAGCCAGCAGTAAAGGGGGGGGGAATAGCTCGCTAATCTCTTAAGTGATCCAGTGCTCAACGTTAACTGTTCTAAGACAGCAGCGAGTTTGTAGCATGCAAGGCAAGACCTGCAAAAATCCTTTGAGGCAGCAAATTTCTCTGCTTAAGTGCATCCCACTGATGTGAGGGGGGGCACCCAATCTCGCTCAAATCCTGGCTGCTGCCACGTTTTAAATGATGATACTGTAATAATAAATGATGAAGCTTTTATTTTGTTTTGAAAGGCACGCTGACCCTTGTAGTGTAAGCGCTTAATGTAGCTAATAGTTGTCTGGTACAGTTTCCCAGTCCTAGTTCTGTTTAGGCTATTTGGACTGTTAGCTTCTGTGAAATACGTCTTCTTTTTTTAAAGACCTAATGAAAACAAACATTTGCTATTTCTGGACCAAAATTTGAGGACAAAAATTTTGCACTTTACTGCTACCAAAGACAGTTTGTTTTTTCTTCAACACTGTTCCCAGGGTAAAAGTTGTAGTTTTACCTCCAGCTATGTAAATGATTCTTCATCAGTATGTCTCAGGTGGAAATTCCCCTGTTCACAAATGGAAATTTTGCTCTGGTAACAGTAAAAATGATAATTTTCTTTCAGCCAAAGCAATCTCTCATTTTAGAAAAAAGAAAAAAAAATCCTTTCCCATTCCTTTTTTCCTTGTCATTGATGACTCATGCAATGGCCTTTGCTACTAATTTCTGACTCTTAAGTGATTTTTCAGGTGGCTGCTAAAAAATTCTTAAAGCATTTGTCACTGGCATGTGCCTCATTTTGTAACATGACACGTATATCCTGGTTTTTATGCAGAGAGTGTATTTGTTTGGGTTATGAATGTTGCTTAGTTTGGAATACGCACTTTATGCACCAACTAAAAGTTGACAAACAAAACCCACCCAAATATAACAAATCGTGAGTCTGTGCACAGTATTTGGTGCAGGCAGGCACCTGCGTATGCCTGTCTTCAGTGTGCAGCCAGCCACCCACACAAAAGTTTGCAAGATCTGGTCTTACTGGAAACAATAAGGGCCCCCAAAATTCCCAAACTGGATGAAGGACCTTTTTTCTTTTTTTTTTTAAAGTGCTCTGACTTTATCACTGATGTCTAGTTTTAGTTTTTTGTTCATGCGAGCTTGAGCTGTACTTCTGAGTGTGGGAAGACTGGGTGCTGCTTTTCTTCTGGCAGCAAAGAAAAGGATCCAGAATCCCCTAAGAGTAATTTCAAGATTAAATAGCGTGTTTTAGTTAAACAGGCAGTTACAACTCATAGTGGAAGTTTGTGGTTTTAAAATAACTCAATTGGTGCAAAAAGAAGTACTCCCAAGAAATGGTATTTAAAAAAAAAGAAAAAGAGGAAAGTTGTTTGTCCCTCATGAAGAACCAATAGTCAGAAAAAGTATGTAGCTTCTGTGCACTTGTTTGACATTCTTTGGTTTTGTATCAAGAAAACATCTTCAAGAGAAGTGAGGTTTTGCAAGGCATTCCTTGTGTGTGTGTGAAAATGCTGTGTGTATCTATGCAATTATATTTTGAAGTGTTAAAGGTGTAAATAATAATTTGTGTTGAGACATTGATGCTTTGAACTTGTGTAGCACCACCAGTTAAAGACCTTAAATGATTTGTACCAACAACAGAGCTTTACAAAATGCCCTGTGAAACACGGAAGTAATATTATGTATATTTTGCATGCAGAGAAACAGGTGAGACACCTTATTAAAAGCCACAGCATCAGTGCCAGTACGAGGAGTTGAACATGAGTATTTACTCCAGGTCCTGTCCTTGAAAGCATTGTCTTGGGTTTTTGGAGCAGCGTGTGTAATTTTGGTGGGGATTTTTGTTGGTGGTGTTTTGGTTTTGTGTTTGTCCCCCAAACCATTCTGTCGTAACGTTTTTGCAGTCAGTAACTCAAACTGTATCCCTTACACAGCTGTAGCTTCACATATGTTGCAGAGCTGGGTCAGTAGCATCTCCTCCTATCTAGCATTTGATTAATACCTTCCACTTCATTCTCTGGGATGTTGTACTGCTTGCAACACCCAACAGTTAAGAGAACTTGCTTTTTCCTTAACACAAGATTTTGACACTGACAGAAGCTGTAACTTTGAGATTCTGATGAAGAAACAACTAAGCAGGTATCAAACGAAGCCTCCTGGTTCATTTTGATAACCTCCAAAGGAGAACTGCCTCCAGAGATTTTTCTCCTTTAGAAGTCTTGTGGTGGTGTGGATGATCAAGATAGAAATCTCAGCTGCTTGCTGCAGCTAACTCAGGTCAGTTCTTGTTGCTTGTTTTTCCTCTGCAAGCATTTATGGGGAAATCATGGAGGAATGCATTGCTTTCAGATCTGCAATATCCTTCATTTAAATGCGTAGTCATGCAAATAAAACTTTTTTTTTTTTCTGGGCAAGGACACCAAATTACACCATTCTGGCTTTCAGCAAGAGAGCTGAGTGTCGTTCTCCCTTCTCTCTGTTGTTCAGGGGTCCTGGGATTGATGTGATTTCAGAGGCTCTTTGAACAAACAGGCTGCTCGGGTCCTTGAATCCCACCCCCTAATAATTTACTGTCAGCTCCTGTACAGGTCATGGAAAGGTTTTGCTTAGTGAGTTTTTTGTTTGAATGCATGTTCATCAAATGAAGATAAAAACGTGCTGAGGTTTTATCATGGTTTTCTTCTCTGAAATGTCTTGTGGCAATATCAACAAGCAAACTGGCCTTTTTCTTGAAATAAAAACAATTCATATTATAACCACTCTGCGCTCAGCTGTCCCGAATTCCAAGCTATGAAGTAACTGCCACATTTTTCTTCAGAGAAATATTCTCCTCCTGGGAAGATTGCCTGTGCATAGATGAAGAATAGGAGAGAACCAGCACCTATTTCAGGGTTGGTTAAGGATGTGTGCATTGGGATGTGACAAGCTAGCAGTGTGTGGAGGTGGTCAGCCCAGGGTAGCAAAGAGCTGGTTGCTTGGTGAGGTCCTTGTTCCTGTACCTGTGGTCCCCCAGGTTAATGCAACCCATACTGGGTAAAGCTGGTAAATGTGCTTGTGATCCTTTGAGTTTTGTTCCCCTAAATATCATCCTCCTCTGGTGTTTATCTTCTGCCTTGTCCTCAGCAGAGGACCTGCCATTTTTGTGGGACTTGAGCTGGGGGAAAGTGGAACCTGAGACATGTGGTAGTGAGCTCTTGAGAGAAGTGGTCGTTTCAGTCTTCATTTTAAGAAGGTGGTGTGATTAATTTCTCCTCTGTTTTATTCAACACAGCCTTTTGCTAGTTTCTGTTCTCTCCAGAGACCCATGTCAGGGGCTACTGACCTGCAATCCTGGCACTACAAGTAAATTTGTTATCCAAATAAAACAAGTCCTTTAGTGAGGACACCAGAGATTTAACCTGATTTTTCTACCATTCCCCTATGTAACTTTTGGCCAGTTCATTTCTGTGTCTTGGTTTTTCTTGTGTGTCAACAACAAAGGAGGAAAAGCATGAGAATGCAGGGTTTACAGCAGATACTACTGAAGTTTTTTAAGCAGTACAAATCAAAGTGTATCTATTCTGAATATATTAACACTTACTATTTATTATTAGTACTGCTATATTTCTATAAAACAGAAATTTATGTTAACTTAAGTTTGTGCTTTTGCACTCCCTGTGCTAGGTCAGAGCTTGGGTTCCCTGGGCTGCATTTGTTTCTGGCTTCTGGCTAGCTCAGCGGTTTGTTTGTTATCTCTAATGTCCTACCATACTGCTGGCTGCTATAGAAATAATCACTGGGGCTTGACATGAAAATTCTGAATTCATGTCTTCCTTTTTTCCCCCACAAAGTTTGGGAGATTTTGGATCTGCACTTGGTTTAGATTAGTCAATGCTTTCCTTAGAGCACCAACGCTGATTTTCAAAGTGATGAAGGTCAAGTCTTCCCATCATCTTTTACATTGTGTCCTACTTGAATAAAAATCTGTAAAATGGAGCAGTATTAAGCTGTTTATGAAGTTAATCATAATTGGTAGGGCTGTGGCAGCTCTGGCTATTTGAAGATGGAGAACTGGTATGTTCAAGATAGGAAAATGAATGTGTACAAGCAGTTGGAGGCTGTAAGATGCAGTTTATATATGTATGTATGTTTAAAGAAATCCCAACAAAGAGTGAAAAGCCTGTAGCAGCGTATCATTGTGCTATATAGCACAGAGACCCTTTGTGGAAGGTGCAAGAAGAAACGGCGATCTTCAAATCTTGAAATACTGTTGGGTTTGATCATAGGTGTTGCTCAGCAAAGGGTGTATCCTGTGGCTGTACTTACACAGGTGAGCTCTGCTCCCCGCCTTTGCGATTGCTGGTGTTGATCAGTGTTGTACACTTCACGCGGCTGTGATCCTATTTCAGATCTGATTACCAAAAAAAGCCTCTTTTGACTTTTAAATAAGGGCAAATTACCAGCCGTATTTGCAGACCAGCTGCATAGCTGAAGCAGAAACGCGGTTTCCCGCCTGTTTTGGGTAGTGTTAACCACATGGAGCAAATAGTTTCAACTCTCGAAAAACTGCACTGGCTTCCTGTTTGCTTTGTGGTGCAATTAAATGTGGCGAGTTCAGTGGGGTTTGTTTGTTTATCACATACTCCAGTCAGTGGAGGACAAGAGAGGCTTCTTGTAGCCTTGCCTGTAGAAGTGGTGAATGCAGCTTCATAAATTTTATAATTTACTAAAATTACTGACCCCTCTGTGGTTGGGGGCACAGGAGAACAGGCACAGTGATTTTCTCTCCAGGTGCTCCGCAGGCAGTTGAAAGTGTTCTTGATGGGCAGTCCTGTAAATACCGCTGTGGTTACATTACTTGCTTGTTGTCATCCTCCCCTTTGTGTCCCTGTTCCTTCTCCCTCCAAGAGCCAACCAGCTGTCTCATCCAGGCTATGAACATTGGCTGAATTTCTCATGCAGCACATTGCAGTAGAAAAGGGATTGGAAGGGAGATGGTTAGGAGCTGCACAGCCAGTGTTTCCAGCCGTGTCCATTGTGTAAAGGGATGCTGAGATGATAAGCAGATGTGCAAGAATGGTGTACCTGGAGCACTGCAGAGAGGAAACAACCTGAAAAAAAAAAAGATGTGAGGATAAATGCCAATAAGTGGAGCTATGAAAGACTGATAATTAAGACTAAGGGTGCAGAAAAAGCTTTGTTGAAGGGATATAGAAAGAAGGTATTAATGGAAGTAGTTGTTGTAACTGGAGTACAAGCCAAAAGATGAAAAGAAAATCACACTTTAGATTTGGCTTTGGTAAATGTATAATAGACAGCAGCCCTTTGCTCTAGCCAAGCGCTGTGGGGTTTTCATCCTCATCTGTAGAGAATCCCCCATCTCTCCTGTGAGCTCTGGGGCACTCCTTATCCTGCAAAGGCTTGTACCCTGAGCCTGCAGTTGTGCAATGCAGAATGTCCAAAAACTCATCCCTTGTGTCCATTTGTCTTTCTGCTGTCTACAGTTTTATGTTAACCCTGGATAGTCCACAGTGCATGTCCTTTATAATACAGCCTGGGAGAAGATCCCTTCTTATTTCCAAGTGAATTTGTTTATGCATGGCAAATACTAATTGATTTATTTTTTTTTTTAATGAGAGTCAGTTTGTGTTACCCAACAACTATGTCCACGTTGGTTTTAGACACCGATTTTTCTTCTTTGCTAGATGCTTAGCTTGGAGTCAAGCTCTAGTTGCCACATTTCACCCTAATTGTTATTACGGCAGGGCTCTTAACTGGTGTGGCAGAGACCTGTCCCTGCAATTATACAAAAAGTGACCATTCTTCTCTCCTCTGTGCTCTTCTAATGAGTCCTGCATAAAACTTGGACCACAGTGTGACAGTCATGAATACTGGGGCTGGGGTGTGCATTATTCACCAAGCAGGACAAGGCTGACCCCTGGCTCAGCAGGAGCATGGCATCATGTTCCTGGCAAATTCACCAGAATAAGGGACGTGGAGCATGTGCCCACTGCGTGGCAAGAGAAAGGTTACAGCCAAGAATACAAAATTAACCTTTTGGAACTTTATGAACTCTGGGTAAATTTATACCAGATTGGAATGGGATGGAGATGGCCTTTTTGAACTGGGATGCTGAGCACGTGCCTAATATTGGGTGCATTTGAAAGAATGCCACGCGGATGCCACTAGCCCTTCTTACCAGCGTTTTCTTCACGCCCGTTTGCACTGTTTTGTTCTCAGAAACACAGAGGAAAAACAACAAATTGATCTTTCCTTTCTGTTCTTCCTGAAGGTCTCAGATTTTTAATCTAGCAGTTGCAACTATTTTTCTGACTTTCAGTTCCTTTTCCCTTCCCTATGGTTTCTGTTGTCCAATTTCTCACAGTGTGGGCATATGTCCTGTAAGTGTTCAGTATAGTCCTACATGTGAAACTTGAAGATGATGAATAGAAAAACTGTTAGAAAAAAAAAAAAGCAGAACAGAAACCAAATTCCTGTAAACAGTCTGTTCAACATACCTTTAACATATGTCAGGGCCAATGATTTAAAATAGGCCGTTTCTGAGCTTTAAAAGGTCACATTAAGACATGATAGTAGAGATTCGAATGGAGTCAAAGAATGAATGTTTCAACAGTCACAGTTTGTACCGAGGGCAAGGTATCTGTATTGCCAACTAGTGATGTTCAGGGGGAAAAAATGAGTCAGATTGCAAGAATAATGAGTTTTTCTTGGATAATAACCTGGAAAAAAAATGTACCTTAATCACATGCCTCCAGCAGTAGAAGCTTTAGGAGAAATGGTGATTCTGGGAGTCATAAAATTGCAGGACCAGCCAGGGCAACATGCTGACACTGTGTCCTATACCAAGATTGTTTCCATGTATGGGAGTGAAATAATTAAAAGCACAAATCTAGGTTCACATACTCTCGACCCGGAGTATGGTGGGCACTTCTCAAGTGCAGGAGGAAACATGTGAAAGAGTTTTTCAAATGAGCAAATGGGTTTTGGATATCTAATTGCTGCTGAAAATTTAATGAGACGGAGGAGAGCGATTGTCTTTGAGCACTGGAAACATTTCTTACCCCCATCTGCCACTTCTTTGGAACCGCTAGTTTCCTGTGACAAGTCAGAGAGATGTGATGGCAATGCCATGGAGTGTCTGAGAAGCAGCTGACCCTTGGGGCACCTCGAGGCTCTGGTGGGGGGTCCTTGCAGGATGGTTTGGTGCCTGGGTGGGCTTCCCCTGCAGATAATGGATCTGTACAACCGGTTGGGGGAGGAAAAAAATGGGTAGGTACCCTGTATGTCCTTGGTCCCCAGCACGTAACGGTGTGCTTGGGTCCTCTCTCTCCTGTGACTAGCAGGTGCTAGTGAGACGCCAGGCAGGTTACAGCTTGTGGCTACCCTGCTCTTACTTTGGGCCCCGCAGGCACCTTGTCTTCTCGTCACCTGACTCTCCTTTGGGATTTGGGGTCCTCCCCATCCCTGTCGCACAAAACTTTTTGCAGGTGAAGAAAGTGTAGTTGCAGGGCTGAGGCGGTCAAAGGAGCCCCTTCCAGGGAAAGAGCGAATCCCAGGCTATGCCGGATCTCCCGTGTGGGTGGGTTTACCGTACATGTGGGTTTGGAGCCCACCTTCAACATCGTGTTTCAGCTCTGGTGGTAACGGAGCTGTAACGGAGCTGCTGACCGGCGCTACAGGCGTGTGTCCCCGGCTCACGCACGGCGCCGGCGGCGTCGGGAGGGTGGCAGCCATGTCGTGCTGGGGACACGCTCTGCGCGGCCGCCGGGACCGGCGCTCCCGGTTGTGCATCTCCTCACGCGCTGGGCTGGCCGAGCCGGTGCCGCGCAGGTGACCGGGGCGCTGCACCGGCGGGGTGACCCGCCGGGACCGAGGGTGACGGTGCGCGCCGTGCGGCGGCCCTGCGGCGGGGCTGCTGCTGCCTGGGGCGCGGCCCCAGCTGCGCGGCGGTGCGGGGGGCGCGGGCCCGGCGCGCGGGGCAGGGCGCTCGGGGGGCGACGGCCGCGGGTGGGCGGTGCGCGCTCGGCGGCGCGGCCCTTTGCAGACGGTGCCCGGCGCCGGGGCGCGGGCGGCCCTTTGCAGACGGTGCCTGGGCGGAGCCGGGAGCCCGGAGCCGGCAGCCCGGAGCCCCGCGCCGCGGGCGAGCAGTGCAGGTGAGCGTCGGGCCGGGGGGAGCGGGGCCGGCTGGGGCTGGGGCCGGGGCGCTGCGCTGCCCCCTCGCCGCGGCCGGGGGTCTCCGTCCGGCCCGGGCCGGGCCCCGCGGCTGGTGGAGGGTCACCCTGTCCCCCGTGGCTCGGTCCTGCGTGTGTCTCCGTGCCGTTTGAGGCAAATCCGAGTGGCTCCTTCAACGGGCTGTGCTTTTTCTGAAGAAAAAGCGCTTCTGCTTTATACAAACTGGGTGGTTTAGGATTCGGTAATCTACGTGTTGGACGTGGGGTTTTAGCTGCCTGGGGAGCCAGCCCTCGAAGCCGGGCCCCCGCAGGGACAGATGTGCTGGGGGCTGGCAGGGGCCAGGGGCCGAGAGCGATGGTGTCACCCGCTGGAGAGGGCCCTGCCTGGCCCCCCCGGCAGGTTTGGCACCTTGTCGCTGCCGCGTGAGAGTCACCCAGAGGTTTGTGCAACGTCTGTCCGTCGTCCATGCCTGCGCTGGTGCTCTGCTGCCCGGGTTAGCTGCCAGCAGCGGTGTGGGGCTCTGCGCCGGGTTTGCCATGGGTTGTGTGCCTTGGCAGGGCGCGGAGTCTCCTAAGAGGCCTCTAAAGAAGGTATCCATAACACCTAAGCACGGTACACGGTACGTGCTTGAGGTGGGAACCTGAGAGTAAAGGAAGCTGAATGTAGTGGTGGAGGGTCATTAGAAATGTATGGCTTATTTTTTGTTTTCATCAGCAACACGTGTTGTCCACCCATGGGAGTCTCTTGAAAAAGACCGATTTCAGCAACCTCTTCAGCCAGAAGCTTTCATTTATCACAATTTCCTCCAACTCCCAGCCTATGCCCCTGTTAGCAGTAATAGCAGGAGTGCAAAGATTCCAAATCACTCTGCCAGCATTTAAGAATTACAACATCCTTCGTGAGATATACTTGTGCATAGAGAAAACTGAAACACAGAGGAGATGTTTGAAGTCGTGCATCAAATGACTCTCAAGGTTGGAAACTGAACTTTGCAATTTGTCAGCTTTCAAGCTCTTACTTTAACTGCTAAATATACTGTTTCCCACTAGATGTTTCCTTAGACAATACTGAAAGCATAGTTGCTTGACTGTGACCTTGCCTAAAAGGCTGCTTGAAAGTTTCTACCAGAGCAAGATTCTCGAGTCCTCCCATCGGGTACTTTTCTTACTCCCTGGTGTTCCTCTGCCTCTCTCTAGTGATACTATTTTACTTCCAGAATAAGGTATGGCTTTACGTTGCTATTTCTCTTAAGTTGCTTTACCTGAGCTCCTCTTTTGCTTCCTTTGGCTATTACTAGTTGTGGCTGGATCTAAGGCCCTGCTGAGCTTCAGTGATGGTGTATCGCCCTGTTGCTCTTTCCCTAGTTACTCTGGTGCTGGGAGCCCCATAGAAGTGCTGCCTGTTTTTATCACCACGTGTACTTTCAGCTTTCCTCTCTCTTTCCTTGCTGACAACCCCTTTCATCATCAGCCCTGTACACAAACAAGGTTAGCTCCAGTTCAGATTACATTAGTGTAGTCCTGCTTCCCATTACTTTTCTCTACGAGCCCATTTTATGGGGATGTGCATGTGTAAGGCAGGCATTGAGGAATATAAATGCTCAAAGTAAGGGAGCCTT
Organism: Falco rusticolus; assembly: GCF_015220075.1. Taxonomy (NCBI): domain Eukaryota; kingdom Metazoa; phylum Chordata; class Aves; order Falconiformes; family Falconidae; genus Falco; species Falco rusticolus. Next base: position 112,488,513 of record NC_051189.1, on the reverse strand, counting down.
TATTTCATAAAGGGAAGAGTACAAGCCAAGGGATTCTTTGGATCCAGTGGTTGTTCCAAGCCTGATCCTTGTAGTCTTCACATAGCTAGAATGCTTCCTTGGAAGGTGGAGAAATCCAGGGCTCTCCACTGATATCTCGATGCATGGAGGATGCAGATTTCGGCACATAAACACTGGTTTGTATCGGCCTCTAGAGGGGTGCTCTGTAGCATTTCAGGGTCCTGAAGAGTCAGGCACAGGCATTTTCATCCCTTGCCCATTTTTCCTGGGCAGATTCCACTGCACATCTACCTCAGCCTAATGGCTTGTGTAATCAAAGTAGTGAGTAAAGGTGGTTATTCAGAGGCTTAGAAATCTCTAATAAAAGGCAGTTTCGAACCAATGTAACTGTGTTCTGCTATGTAGAGCTGAATGAACAACAAACTACTGTTGAAAGAACAAATGAATCTGCAGGGAATTGTGTGGCAGGATATGAGATCAGTATACAGAGCATAAGCTGATAATATGCAAAAACCTTTATTTGATTTTTGTATTTGGTGGAGCTAGGAGTCTTATTGCAGTAAACCAAATAAAGGAGATAAGAATATTCTAAACTAGGATTTGAGGAAATGAACCCTGAGATACAAAGGCATTGTTCAGTACTTGAGTGCTTCCCCACACCTGATTTCAAGGGGTCCTGGTTTTTTCCCTACCTGGTCCATGGGCCAAGCCTTACACTTGTGTTTGTGTGTTTGAAGGAGGAGCTGGAGACAGTTGGAGCTCTGGTGCAACTCAGGCCTTTGCTGAAGGTGCAATACTGCCACAGGAACTGAAAGAGAGTAGTGGTGGCCTAACGGCACAGTTGGGACACTGAGCTGTATTTTACAGAAAGCTTAATGGAGGTTGTAAAGGAAACGCTTTTCTTGAGATGACAGCAAAATCTGTGCTATTAATGCCACCTCCAAAATTTTATTAGCAGGTATTCAAGAAGGCAGCAAAACCATTCTTCTGGCATAAAAGGCTGCTGCTAGCTGAATGTCCAGGCTCAGGGTCACTCTTGGTGGCTGTCTGCAGGGGACAGCTGTGAGTTCTCAGTCCAGCTTGCTGTGGATTCCGTAGGCTGGCCAGAGCATCACATCCAATCTGCTGCGTTGAAGGTCCCTGCTCAGCTGGGGTGAATGGGTCAGCACAGCAGACACTTGCACCTCTGCAAGCCGGCATCCCCTGAGGCTGTGTTTCCAGCACCTCCCGCCAGCACATGTTCATTTTTAGGTGAATAAAGAGCCAGGTTGTCAATACTTGTCAACAGGCAGACCTGTGATAGGCCAGTCTTACTGTGAGCTGCTGTTGCATCTGCATCATGGGACTGGCACCTGAATCTGGATTTTTTATGCTACAAGGGAAGCAGATAGAGCACGTTTTTGCTGTGTGATAAGTGGCTGGCACCTAGGTGTGAGTATCCAGTTAGCCCTGCAAAGGGGGGAGGGGGGGCTACAAAACTCCCAAGCCCAGTTCGACACGCTCACCTGCTGCAGCAGGTTTCCCCGTCTGTTCTTCATTCTTCAATGCTTACATGACTTGCCCGCAGTGTACAGTGGACCTGTTTTACCCCTTGATTCCCACCAAAAAAGCAGTCCCAAGCTTAAAAAACTTTCAGAACACTCACTGAAACGGATCTGCACCTATGAAAACTTAGGGTTGATTCAGAACTGCGAAGTGTATTGATTGCACGGTAAAGACATGTCAAGCACGTGTGTATGTAAAAATTCCGGTGGCCTCCTCCCCCAGCTCAGTTGCCTGCAATGGATGTTGACTTCCTGCTGTCTCCCACACAAGGCGCATCACCTGTGAGCTCTGCATCACTCATTTCTTATAAACTTGAAAGGTATTTTTGTAGTCCTGGGGTTTAGTAATTTTGTAATCTGTTTGTGGGCGTTAGAGCTTCTGTGTCTGTCTAACGCTGCCGCCTCACAGAGGTTTGTGGAACACTACTCCACGTGTGATCTTGTTAGCTTGCTGCTTTTTTTTTTTTCTTCTTTTTTCTCTCAATAGCAGTTGTATGTTGTAAACACCAAAGCTGTGGCTGGTAGACTTTGTAAGAAAAGATTTGTGTCAGTGTGTTTTATGTTGACTGCTGGCTTGTTAAATACTGTCTGGATAATTTCAAATGTGTCTGTTAAACTCTGCATAAATTTGCCTTTATGTGCAACTGTGTGTTCCTCGGGGTGTGTGAACTCAAAACATATGCTACCTCCTGTTACTGATGTTGTGCCTGCGTTTGTTATGTGGCATCCAGTAACACAGGGGGTTTTATCTTCCAGCCTGGCAGGCTGGTACACGGCCTAGTCCCACATGCGTATCAGCTCTGCCTTGGTCATCTCTCCTCTTTGGTAGAGACACACATTTATTATCTTTACACCAATTAATGCATGGACAAGCCTCAAGGAGGGTAAAGCAGCCTGTAGCTTTCTCGCGGAATAAGGACTTGAGGCAAAGCGGGGAGAGGAGGTTGAGGATTTGCCTTTATCTGGAACCTGGAATTTTGTCTTGTGATTATTTTCCTCCATGTTTTTCTGCCCAGCTATGAAGAGGTCTGGGCATTGTAAGATGGGTTCATTGCCCATATGACTCTCAGTAAAGAAGTGATTAGTACCAACAGATGCATCTTTCATGATTGCTCCCCTAGGACATGACTCCACATCTCAAAATTGCTGAGGGATTATGGAGCAGTTGCCCACTACTGGGAGTTTTTGCTGCTTGTTGTGCTCATCTGAACCGGAGGCAGGGGTCCACGTGGAACAGGTCCGTGTGTATTTCATTCCTGGTTTCCTGAGAAAGCCTGTCTTGCACAGACTTTCACCTTGTCCTTACCAAAATATTCCACAGAGCAGAATAATGTGTGAAAAGGAGAGTATGCTTCAATTCTCTGGGAACTGTGGGGAATAGCTTCATGTCTGGGCCCATGGAAATCTGCTGCTGGGCACATGCTTGATGCTTTGGGACCTGTGTTGTGTGACAGCATATATTTCTCTTCCTCTTATGTTCTCTGAGAAGTCCAAAGCGATACTGTGCTCTGCAGTTTGAGAGCTTGTTTATCTGCAGGCTGAAGGAAGCAGCTGCGATGGCCCCATGCAGAGGGTAGTCCCAGCCCATGCTGTATGTCAGCCAGTCCACGCACTGCTTGTCCAGCTGCTGGGCTCTCCCTTTGGGTTGTGGCTGGTCACTCCTCACATCTTAGCGAGATCTGAGGTTCCCATCAAGTGTGCTTGCTTCTTTTGGGAAAACAGCTTCCACTGCTCCCTTCCTGTGGGATAGGAAGAGCGATTCTTTAGGGCAGCTGGGCCCTGCCCATCTCAGAAAATAACAGAATAATGTTTTGAGCAAACTGCATCTTGTTTTCCCATGCTCAGCTATGCCAACAGCACTGCCAATGAGACACTGCCCCTGCAAGTCCTGCCTGTGCAGTACCCTTGCCTGGGGACAGTATGATGGCAGGGCTCGGAGGCACGCAACCTTGGGTGTCCTGCCTGGGCACATATGTACCAGTGGGCAGCTTTTAGGTCAAGCTTGTGTACAAGCAGGCCCAGAGGAAGACTGCTGCCAGAAATGAATGAGGAGGTGTTTGAGGCTCTGTAGTTTCCTCCGACGTTCTGTGCTACCTCCAGTTCAGGGGCTGGATGAAGTTCACAGAACGATATACTTGGCCCTCGCGAGGGCCAGATCTTTGAGCTTGGGTTTTCACCTTGCTAGGACTTTTTTGGCCACCCAAGCACATCAGCTGGCCAGCCCGTCTTGAGGTATATCTCTCTTGGATGGAGCATGGGTACATACCAGCTATAGACGGAGAGCTTTGTGTGTTCTGGTTGTCTGTTCTGCTTCTTAGCCCCGGGGTGCCAAGTGCCACGTGCATCCTGTCCTGCGAAACTTCTGACCTTCTGGGAGCTGGAAGGCAGCAGCGTACCTGCCTTGCACTTGAAACAAGTATTTGAGGGTTGTGGGAGATGTGGCTGCTGGGGCAGGAAGTATTGTTATTGGAAGATGTAGTTGGGGGAATGTGGAAGTATTCTAGCAAGAAGATGTTTTGGGCTAGTAGGAGGAGTGAGGAGTGAGGGTGTCTTATAGAAAGTGGGTGGCTACAGCCTGGTGTTGATAAGCAGGGGTCTTTGATAGCCTGTGTATCTGCCCGAGTTTTGTTCTGTGGGTTTGCGTCCCACTAAAACACAAACTTCTGTCTCACCGTTGCTTGCCCTAGCTTTGAGAGATATGCAAGTTGTGCAGTAAACTAATTTCTGTCAAGTGTGCGTTGATTAACTTGAACCTCAGGCTACCAGACCTACAGCTCAGAACCCTACCACAATATGAGATTTTTAACAATAATCTGTCTGTCCACCAGTGTGAAAGTCTGAGGTGACACTGGGGCTTTTAAAAATTGACAGCTGCAACAGGGAATCCCTTTTTCTTAAAGACTGTTGCAGTGAAGGACAAAGAGTCTATCTCAAACAATACCAGCAGCGTAAACCCCGACAAAAAGGAGTGATGCTGTATCTGACTATTCACAAATGGCAAAATGACCCAGAGAAAACAGAATTGTAATTACTTCTGCTGATGAGGTCAAGATAGTGCAAACAAGGTTACACCCTGGAGAACTCTTCCAATTGCCCAGCACAGAAGGGAAGATGGAAGTGGGGTGGTGCCGGAGTATTAATCCATGCAGAGCTCGCTTCATGTAAAAACTCTCACACTGGATCAGATCTGAGGTCCAACTAGTTGAGCATTCTGAATTTAGCAAAGGGAAGGGGAGAGGTTTGGTAAACGAAGTTCCAGAGACTGTGCAAGTCTAGAGTTATTCTCCCTTTGGCATATCTGCTCCAGGTTCTGTTGGAAAAATCCCTCTACGTCAGGAGATGATCAGCGAGTTTGGAAAGACAAGGGATTGAGCAACCTGAACTTCACATTGTAGTGCTAATAGCCTGGATAGGTACTTCATGCATCTGATGGGATGTGGCATTGGGTAGAAATCCTCAGTGGAAGGAAGCAGTTCAGCCGTTGTTGTGACTCCTGTCTCTGCTGGTCAGTAGAGTTGTGGTAGATTGCTGCTTTTGTTGCCCTTGGAAAGGCCGAGGCAGCAGCTGTTCTAGAAACTTGCTGGTTTAATTGTTAATGAGCAGAAGACAAGGCAAGCTTGGTTTGCTTTATTCAAACTTGTAAACCTTGCCTCCTCCCCTTTTTACTTCCCTCCCTCTTAAGGCACATGGGTGGTTTTGTGGTTGCTGTATCCGGTCTCCGTGTGATACAGCGTGTGCACTGAGGAAGCGGGACAGATAAAACAGCTCGTATTTCTGGGAATCCTTACCCTGCAGCTGATGGGGAAGTGGTGTGCTCCCAGGCACTGGCAGATAAGATGCTGGGCTCCTTGTCATTCTGAAGTGTAGGGCTGGCTCACAAGAAGCTGACAGCCGGACTTCATGATTTGGGAGACCCAGATCTTCCGCAGCATGTTGCTCAGTCTCTTTCTAAGTTTGCACGCCGTCTGACAGCTGCAAAGCCATTTTTTAAGTAGTGAATGAGCAAATTTTGTACTGGTGTCACAGGCCAAGGACAAGTGACACTTAGAATTGCTTGGGGCATGTGCAGGGCTGAATTTAGAACCAGGAAATGCAGGAGGCTGAAGCCTGGGTTTCCACAGCAGCTACTAGTCACGGCTGTGGGAGCACCCTCCAGGCTGTGCTGCTGGCGCATCTCTCTGCTGACCTGGGGGAAGAACTCTGGTAAGTGAGAAGGAATTTAGGTGAGCTGGTTTCTCTGCTGAGGTGTTTGAAGAGAATTAGTTACAGCCACTTCTCTGTTGCGGGGAGCTAATGCTAGCAGTCCCAAGCTTTTCCTGCATGTGGGGACACACCACGCGCTGCTGCCCGTCACCTGTGGAGGAAACTGGAGTTCTGTACTGCTGTAGTATTTTGCTTGTGGGCAAATGGATGGAGTGTGAGGGTTTAACTGACTTTGGTGTTACATGTCTTTAAGGAAGAAGATGTACAATGGGTTTGTGGTGAATGCCTTTTGTTTTAGGCATGTGTCATGTGTGCGTTTATTCTGTGTTTGAAAACAGGAGTTTGTACCTGATAGCATTCAGATTCTTTTTCTCTTCTTTGCATTCTTTGGGTGTACTGAGAATAAATTGTAGAGCCCTACCAAGTGAAAGGATGCAGATGGAATTAACAAACTTATTTTGATTTTCTGAGCCTTAGATTTCATTTTTCCTTGGGGAGGGGGATATACAGTGGAGTATTATTTATCTGTGTGTATAAAAATGCGTGCATACTCAGAACTGACAACATCTCTTTTTCCCTCTTGCAGACTGGAACTGAGCTCTGGAAAAACAAAGTGGAGCTTGGAGCATGTGGCCTGAGGATTGCCTTACAAAGCAAGGGGTAGGGACTTACTGGTTTTGTTGGCTGCTTGGTCATAAATGAGCTATCGGGACAAATGCTTTTGTTCTCAAGTGAAGATTATTAATATTTTTGTGTGTCAAATGTAGATGTTAATCCCAGTCTAGAAGAGATTCAGAAAGGGTTGCATTGAGATAGAAGCAAATGCTATAGCAAGGACGCCTCTGTGGCTTAAAGGCTCTGAACTGGAAATCTGACTAAGCTGCATATATTCCTGACCTATGAGGATACACTACCCTTCCTTTCTTTGGGTTCTTTTGCACATTAACATCCCACAGAGCCCAGCACAGATCTGAGGAGATATCACGTAGTGAACAGCAACAGACTTTTTCCCGTTTTCTTGCAGGTGGTAGCTAAGAAGTGAGCAGGATGCCACCAGGCATTTACTGCCCTACGGAATTCTGGGCCAAGGGGGAAAATCAAAACATCCAGGTGGACTTTCTGCTGCCCACAGGCATATACTTAAACCTTTCTGTGTCCTGCAATGCCAGCTTGGGCACCATCAAGCAGGTAACAGCCTTGTTCCACAGTCTTATCCGCAGTCTCTAGGGATGAGGACTCTGTTCTGGGGAACACCTGGGGAAATGTGTTGGTTCTTCACTCGGTGCAAGTTGGGTTTCTTCTGCATTGCTCTGAGGCAGTTCCTTGTAACTCGCTGTGAGAGCCCCTCCTTTGTGACAGCCTCTGCAGGCCACTAAACCCATGTCTAGCCACTAAGACTGCCACAGGGTGCCAGGTGGTGCCATTCTCTGGGTACTTGCTCAACCTCGGGATGAGAATAAGAGTAACTTAAGGAGTGAGGGCAGATTTGAATCGGCCACACAGGGCTTGTGCGTTGTATGTTTAGTTCCTGCTCACCTGAGCCAGCCAGTCCCCATGCTGGATTTTTTCATTATGAAAGCTCTTGTGTATGCATGTGCAAGCAGTAGTCACCCCCAAACAGTCAAATACAAATGCTGGACTGACTCAAAGCAATCAGGATACCATCCCAGCCTTCCCTTGCCTCACAGAAATTGAATACTGAAAATTTGAAATGGTAACTAAAGGATTTTTCTTAGTGCTTCATTTGGGAAATAAAATGCTGTAGTGAAGCCCTGTGTAAACAAAGTGTAGCTGCTTCCTTATTTCCCTGGCCAGAAGAAGGGTTAGGGGAAAGTGAAGGAAAACAGCAGAAAAGGTTTTCTCTGCAGTAGCAACCTGGCCTAGATGAGTCACAGATCACAAGGGACAGAAGCACAGTGCCAGATTATTCCAAGGTTTCTCATGCTGCAATTTTCAGATGAAAAAAACCACACAAACCCAACCAAAAAACCTGTAAGTAGAGCTGATTGTTTCTAGCTGTGAGGTTACAGCTCTGTTTTACAGCCAGTGGGCACACTGGGTCAGATTGGAGGCCCAGGGTTTTGTCTGCTGTAGCAGGCGCTTAGGGTGAGAGGGAAGAAATGGGTTGCGAACAGTCGTGTGCAAGTGCCATGCACTTGGGAGCAAAGGATCTTTGGGAACCGGGTAGTGTTGAGAAGACTTGGGAGAAGTTCTTGGCTCTTGTCACAGATTTTGTGTTACTGGGGGCAGGTTTCTCAACCGAATTTTGCTTCTCGTGGGAGTAATACCTCTGTTTCACAAGGCTGGCAGTCAGCCAGTACTTAGGTGAGGTGTTCAGGTGGGGGCTACGTAAATACCCAGGCTGAGGGATTTACTTTGCCTGAAACAAATGTCAAGCATGAAAAAAGGAAGTCAGTTAATGGCACGTAGAAATGAATCTACCCAGCAGTTCAGCAGGAGCTGGAGCCACCAGACCTGGCTGAAAAGCTGCCTGCGACTGCAGGCGCGGGAATGCCGTGAGCAGGTTTGGCTGAGCGTTGCCTTTGCTACGTGGCGTGCCTTGGGAGAGCGGGGCTGTGGGGCGGCAGGAAGAGAACGTGAGGTTCTGGCAGCGCAGCTGTCCTCTCACCCTGCTGTTGGTCTGGCCCAGGTGGTGTGGAAACATGCTCAATATGAGCCACTGTACCACATGCTCAGTGACCCCGAAGCATACGTCTTCACGTGCATCAACCAGACAGCGGAACAGCAAGAGCTGGAGGATGAGCAGCGGCGGCTTTGTGACATCCAACCCTTCTTACCGGTACTGCGGCTCGTGGCTCGAGAAGGAGACAGGGTCAAGAAGGTTATTAACTCCCAGATCAGCCTGCTCATTGGAAAAGGTTAGTTTCCCTGTTGCTGGTCTGGCCAGGAGTGTGGCAGGGATGTCGGCTGTAGGTGAAGCACAGGCTGTCCCAGGCAGCCTTGCTACGTATGGAATGGTGGTGGAGCCCTGCCTGTGCCAGTGGCAGAGTTAGAAAGCTTGGTCTCTGGTGGACCTGGTAAGGGAGAGCAGCGTGTGTGCAGACCATCTTTCCTGCTGGCAGGGGCTATAGTAATTGAGTTGGTGCAATTGTACATAGTAACAATAAACAATTGCTAGTAGCTTGGCTGACTCTTCTCCTTTTGGCCAAATTAAGCATGTGTTTGGGAAGAGTGTTTCACAGACACTTGGTTATCAAAGGCTCATTTGCCCCATTGGGTGCGGGCGCTTATTTAGCCTTTCTCTCTTACTCTGCACTTAGGTTTGCATGAATTCGACTCTGTGCAGGATCCGGAGGTGAATGATTTCCGCACCAAAATGTGCCAGTTCTGTGAGGAGAGAGCAGCAAAGCGGCAGCAGCTCAGCTGGGCAGCTTGGATGGAGTACAACTTTCCCTTGCAGCTGGAGCCCATGGCCAAGGGCCTTGGGACTGGCTCTCTACATATCTCCACCAAGAACATTTTTGTCAACGTCAAGTTTCAGTCTGGCGGGGTAAAGCACAAACCTTTCTGTGACAATGTTTAACTGGTTTGTGCTTTCCCTTTGGGGACCTTTGGGCATTTGGAGACAGAATAATGTATGCGTGGACAGTGTTGCCATGTGTTCAGTGTTCCATCTTCATTCTCCAGATTCCTTTGCCTGTGGAGATGGTTGGGAGGGAGACTCTGAGCCTCCAACCAAGGGAGCTGTTCCCCTTCCTGAACATGCGTTGGGTCAATGGTTAGCTGGTAGCTGAGGTTGCTGCATGTACATGTGGTGGAAAGCTTTTTGGTTTGGGGTAGGAGAGGACCACGGAATCCAATATGTGCCTGTCGTTTTGAAGCCCAAGAGTCTGCTCAGCTCATGCTCAGCATTACGCTGCTTGCAGGCATTGGTCTGTGTTGCCTATGGGCCCTTGTTCTTGCCTGCTACCCTTGGTTAATGTTATTTTTGCATGTTGTGCGGGGGCATGAAGGCAGGAGCCACCCCCATGGGACAAGGGCCTTCCAGAGCAGGGTGTTTGAGCATGGTGTCCCTAGCCACACTCTGCCTGGCTGGTGGAATGGCAGTGGGAAGATTTTTAGTGACTAGCAACCACATGAACGGGTGATTCTGCTTAAACTGGCCTTGAAGTTCCTGATTCCCAGCCTTGCGCTTGTGCTCCTGCCTAATTTGGCAAACACCCCTACTTATTTGCTAGTGTGTGTATGTCGGGGTGGGTAGTTCTGCCTTCCTATCCTTCTCTTTACCGTCAGCAACAGGAATGTTGTTGCCTATCTGCTGAGCTAATGCTGCTCCTTGTGCTGATTTCAGCCCTTTGCTGGTATTTGACAGTGTGTGCTGTGTTGTTGGGATTGCAGGAGAGCTTCACTTTCCAGATCTCCCCAAAGGAGTTCCCCATCACATTAATGAGCTATGCTATCAAGAAGCAGGCTACTGTCTTCCGCCATGAGACAGTGGAGAAGCCAGAGGACTATACCCTGCAGGTGAATGGGAAATGTGAATATCTCTATGGGAACTACCCCCTGTACCAGTTCCAGGTGAGCCTTGTGTCTTGCTTTATCAATGAGTCTGTTCCCATATGGCCTCCTCTTGCTGGGAGGGTGGATTGAGGTATGTTATCCTCCATCCAGGAGGCAGTGCTGTTTACAGGGACGCAACACATCAGTGGCAAGACCTGGATGCTACTTAGGGCAAGGGATACTTCTGGAAACCTAACAGATCCTTGTGTTTTGAGGGCTCGTGCTCAAAGCCTGTCCCTCGGTTCCAAGTACTGTGTAAATGCATTTATAGACTATGGTTCTGGAAATGTCGTCTTGATTGCATGGTGGGCTGGGGGTTCTCCTCCTGAAAGTTGGGCAAGTAATCCCGTATCCTGTGTTGGCCTGGCAGGGCAAACTGCTGTTGGGAGCGCTGAATCCTTCTCGTTTTTTTCCCTGAATGGAGCCACTTGAGCCAGTCGATGAAATGCCGACTGTAAAAGGCACTTCATGTTCTCAGGTCTGGCAGTGACTGGCAGGTTTATTAAAGCAAGAGGAGATACGTTAAAACTGAATTTGGATTGTTGCTGTGTCCTTTTCTTACTCCTTCCACCTCTTTCTGCTTCAGCCAGTTGTGATCTGCTTGACTGCTCTTGCCAACCTGGTCCGTTTCATCTGTGCTGACTTTATCCTCTCTTTGCAGTACGTTCGCAGCTGCCTCCACCGAGGCCTGACACCCCACCTGACGATGGTACACTCCTCCGCTATCATTGCCATGAGAGACGAGCAAACCAATTGTATTGCCAGCCCCCCAAAGACAACTCCCAAGCCTCCCCCGCTTCCTAAGAAAAAGGTAAAAGAGGGGACAGTGACCCAGTGGGGTCACCCTCAACTCATCCATTGATGGAGATGCTGATCTTCTCTGGGAACAGTAGCTGGTTCTCCCTGCCTCCCTCAGGACAGGTTCCTGGCTAGGGTCTGAGAGCTGGGAATTGCCAATCAGCCTTCCAGCTTCCTCCGCAACTTCCCTGCTTGTCACAGCCCTAAAGCTCCCACCTGCAATGCAATGCTCTGTTCTGTTGGAGCAATAAGCATGCGATGAGAGATGAAGTCTAGCACTGGCTTGAGGAGTCTTGGTTGCATCTATTTCTGATTGGAACCCTTTTCTCTTTCTAGCCAAACTACAGCTCTCTCTGGTCCTTAGAGCAGTCTTTCTACATTGAGCTGGTGCAAGGCAGCAAGGTCAATGCAGATGAGAGAATGAAGGTAGGTACTGACTCACTTTGGGGTTTTGGTTTTGTGTTTTGGCTTTCCCAGTTGCATCTGTCTTGCTTGTGTGGTGAGAAGGCAGGGGCTGACAACTTGATCTCACGTGATCCTCCATTCTGCTTCATTCAGCCTTTGGCCAGTTTCTAAACTGCAGCACAACAGGAAGCAGAAGGGAACTTGCGAGCCAGCAGCCCAGCGATGTGTTCTTAAAAACACTCCACTGCAAAAATTTCTGAGGAGCAAACAGAGCTGCTGCCCTGTGCTAGTATCTGTTGCTTGACAGCGATGTGGAGGGGCAGGGAAGTCTGCAGAAAGCAGAGGAGGGGAAATTGGGCTCTGGAAGGGAGAGCGATGGGAGAGGTGGTGACTGGTAAAGTTAAGACAGGATGCATTATGCAGCAAAGCCCTGGGATTTGCAAGGGGATTGCCACGGAGGGGGAGCAGGCGAAGGAGGAGGTGGGGAATGGCTGCCCTTTGGGAAAGGGAGGAAGCAGGGCAAGAATGTATCGCATACACAGGTGTTCTGCAGGGCAAAGCGCTTTATAAAGAAACAGGCAATTGAATAGTTATTTCTTCTGCCCAGTGCCCCATCATTTGCAGGGAGCTCCTCCTGTTGAGTACTCCTGTAATTCAGACTAGCCAGCAATGCTGTAACAAGAGGTGAAGTTGGGGATGAGCTCGGCCTATCAGCTGTACAGTGATCGGGCAAGAGGAGTGCAGGTCTGCAGGCAGATTAGCACCCGCAGACAGCTCTGCGTGCTGCACTGCAGGCACAGCTGCTTGCATGTGCCCTTCTCCTGTGGTGCTGATGTGCCTGGCATAAGCACTTGCCCAGCTCTTGGTGTCTGCCCTGCTCTTTCGGCATGATAGGTTCCTGAGCTTTTGCAGCTTTTTTGCTTTTTGCATGTGTCAGAGAATTGGGGAAGAGACAGAAGTAAGGGCACCCTGCTCAGGGGAACAGATGCCCTGTCCTGTTCCTCTTCTAATCGCGTGTCTTCAGTAAACAAGTCCCTCTGGATTCATGGTATTCTCCTGTTTCTCCTTCCCTCAGCTGGTGGTGCAGGCAGGTCTCTTTCATGGCAATGAGATGCTGTGTAAGACAGTGTCAAGCTCTGAAGTGAATGTATGCTCAGAACCAGTGTGGAAGCAGAGGCTGGATTTTGATATTAACATCTGTGATCTTCCCCGTATGGCACGGCTCTGCTTTGCCCTCTATGCTGTCATCGAGAAGGCAAAGAAGGCACGTTCCACCAAGAAGAAGTCCAAGAAAGCTGTAAGTAAAGCCAGTGTGGGACTGAGTGAGGCTTACCAGTGCTGGAGGGCACAGGACACTGTTCTGAGCTACATGCCCATTGCTTTCAGAAGAAGACTTTATTAATAAGAGCTTACAGATTGATGACCAGTAACTTCTTCAACAGGAACAGGAAACTGATGAGTGGCTGCCTGTAGGAAAGGTTGTTTAAATGTAATGTCTTATCCAGAAAGACCATTAAGAAACATACCCAGCATCTGAATGCACACACAGAGGAATCATGTATATTAATGTCCCTGTTTTGCTGTTCTGCAACTTCCTTGTTTTGTAGTTGAGGTTAAACCATCTTCTGTGTTGCATCTTCTTTCTAGTAAGGTCTTTTATGCAAATCCCCCATGTAGCAAAGTAACAGCTGAGAAGGGGGAAGAAAATGGGGAATGTAAACACTGGTTACAGCAAAGCTTTAGGTGAGGTAAAATGGAAGTGCAGAATCTTCAAGGTTGCTGTTCAGACACAGCAAACTGGGGACAGGAATCACTTTGGAAGCTCTTGTATTGAGCTTCTGAATGGGACATGTAGTGATATTTCTCAGTTTCTTCACCTCTACTCCAAAACTTCTAGCCCGTTCATAATTCAGTAACTAAAAGCAGGTCTCAGTGCAGCCTGTAACTGAATTGCTGGAACTTAAGCAAGATGCCTCTAGCTTTTTGCATGTGAAGAGCGTTCTTTATGGGCAACAAATGCATTTGTTCCTCTGCAAATTACACTTTTTGCAGCCACAAAAGCACTGTTACTGTGCTGTAAAGATAGCATGACTAATCCTCTCTTTTAGTAGAGTGGAGAGAAATGAGAGACTGATAAATGTGATCATAGAAGATTTTGGTCTCAGTTCTGCTAACTCCTTTTCACTGCTGGGAAGTTCACTGAGCTTTGTTGTGTTGATATCAATAGGGTTCTCAGGGTTACAGAGCACTGATGTCTGGGGAGCAACAAGCAGCCCATGAGTCCTGCTTGTGTGGACCTGTTTCTGGGTTGGAGACTTCAGACAGGAAACATTTTGAGACCAGGACCAGGATCAACCTTTTTATTGTTTTTTTTGCTTAAGAATAGCAGAACTCCAACTCCTGCTGGAGGCTTTTGTTGAACAGAATATCTGATTCATCCACAGGCTGCATTTTTGTGGTCACACTGGAATAATTTTCAGTTTTGAAGCAGTCAGAAGGAAATCTTCCTATTCTGATTGACAAAACAAAACCACCCTGGTTAGCCGAGATGTTAAGAGGATCTTGTTCATGTGTGTTCTGGTACTGGTGAGAGGTGAATAGATTCTGGTGAGCTCTTAATATAAAATCACAGTATTTGCTGGAGCTGAGCTCTGCAGAAATGGATTTTTCCACATGGTCAGCTGCAGCTCTGAATGAGGTGCTCAGATCTCATTTAAAACGATTGGTAAGAGGAAGTTACAGTCAGAGTGCAGCTGATTTTTGTTTTTGATAAATAATTTTTTTGCTTGCTTTGCTTACAGTACTCAGAGGTTAATTACATGCAAGTTGTTTGTCTGTGCAGACTGTCCAGAGCAGATAAGTGGGACTAAATCATTTACAACCACAAAAACTGGCACGTTTGCGGACTGGCTGGGATGAGTCAGAGGGTTAGTGTCGCCCAGAGGGTTGGCTTTCATCTCTAAGTCATGCAGGAGATATTTCTGTCCTTACAGTGCTGAATCGTTGCTTTGCTGGACTTTATCCACCAAAAATCTTGCATTTTGGCAGGTGCTGCGCTGTGATGTCATTTACTCTGTTAGAAAAGGTTATTGCTGGTGGGGGCGGTTGTTTGGCCTTTCTTTATGATCTAGAAGCTGATGTCTCAAATGGGATTTTACTGAAGATACTTAGTCTAATTAAATCAACTCAAAGCTTTGCGAGAGGCCACTTGGAAGCGATTAATTTTGTCGCATTAGAGGAGAATGCTGACTTTGCTACTTCCACCAAGTCCTTTGGTGTACCTTCGGGGTAAGCCTGATCCGTCCTGTAGAATGTCTCAGTGAACAAGATGTCTTGCTGTGGTTCCCTTCAAATATCATGGGTGCGTCTCACTAGAATTTTGCCTTGTGATCTCTTTGCAAGTCGGTCTGTGTGCTAGCATGTGCTTAAGCCTTGGTGTTTTCTGAACAGCTGAGTGAAATGCTGGTGTTGCTCAAACTGTCGTATGAAGTAAACTGTTCCATTTGGGGAACCTGACTGCAGGAAATCTTAGGTCATTTGTGGAATATGTCTGTCTGCTCTGGTGGCAGGGAGCTGGGTTAGAGCAGGGAGATGGATTCTCTCTCTTGGCTGTGTCCCAATTGCTTTACTTGCTGGAGTTTCCCGCCTCCAGATTAAGACTGGCTTGTCTGACTGGGTTGGATTTGTGGGTTTTATTCAGGGGTGGGGGTGGGGGGTGGGGAGAGAGTGGGGGGGTATGGCACTGGCAACATAAAGTTGGATTTCTATAGGTAGGTTTTACTATTGTACAAAGGAGCCAAACCTTTTCTTCCCATTATCAGATATATCTAGTGTTCTTTGCCTAGTTTTTTCAAGTTGTGCTGTGTTGCCTGCTTCAAAATCAAGGTGGTTGTTCTTCCCCTCAGACTGTGGAGTGTTAAAGTATGTGTGTCACAGCTCCTTCAAATACCCAGTGTAGAGTTGCAAGGGCTTACTGGAGACTTAGGCACTCTTCAGCAGTGCAAAATATTGAGTGATGAAGTTTTAGACATAGTTGTGTGCAGCACTACACAAAAGACCCCAGGTTTTGGCAAATATCTGAATTTGATGCCATCTTGTACTCTGATTTTAGGAGAACTTAAAAGGTAAGCAGACAGGCATGGCTGCCTAGGGTGGTATATTCTTCACAGCAACTCTTTGGTGAGGGGGTGCCTACATACTCTGGAATGGGAAGTTACATGCCTGTAGCAATTTGCAGACTTGGAAAAGATCAAGATTATATAAATCCTTATTTCTGGCTGTTGTGAGGGCTTGGCTTTGCATGGGGATATCTCACTTTGTTCTTAGCTCTTCTCATCCCTTCATCCAGCTTTTGCAGTTGTAGCACCCAAGTGAGCTGCTTCCTTTGCTTTGCAGGACTGCCCGATTGCCTGGGTGAATGTCATGCTCTTTGACTATAAAGACCAGCTGAAAACAGGGGAGTGCTGCTTGCACATGTGGTCCTCCTTTCCAGGTATGTCAGGTGATAGAGCTACTGCACTGTTTTGCATCTTCAGCCTCCACCACAAAGACAGGAGCCCCGCAGCGTTCTGCTTTGTGGTCCAGTAGTTGTAGGAGGGGCCGTAATAGTTCAGACTAGCAGACCCAGTACAGTTACCGCTCTATATTGCGACAGCATCTAGAGCCCTGCTGAGGCGAAGGCCTTGTTGTACTTGGTACTGCATGTATGGTGTAAGAGGTTGCTGTTGTCCTAAAGATGTCATGTATACTTCGCTTCTGAGAAGTCAAGAAAATGCAGTGAGCTGCCCAGGGCCAGGTGGTGTCCAGGGATGGAGCTGGAAGCAGTCTGTTCTCTGCTTTCTGGACCAAAGCTTCAGAACATTTGGGTTCATGGGTTTATGTGCTTTGCTTTTCAGATGAGAAAGGGGAACTTCTGAACCCCATGGGCACGGTACAGTGCAACCCCAACACAGAAAGTGCAGCAGCCTTGGTCATCTGCTTCCCCAGCGTTGCATCACATCCTGTGTATTACCCGTCGTTTGAGCAGGTAGGAGACACAGATGCTTTTTTGGGGAGGCACAGAAATTCCCTAGCTTTGCTGGTGCCAGGAACATGGCACTGTCTCTTGGGTAGCAGTCGACAGGGACTGGATACAAGCAAACTTGATTAATAGATAATATTAATTGAAAATTTGACTTTTTTACTTAACTAATGGACCTTTGAGTGAATACTTTTCCAAGCTGTGAATTACTGAGGTAAAGCTGCTTTCGTAGGTGAGCATTTGTCTAAAAAATGAGTTTAACTGAGCCGCCATTAGGTGGCATTAGGCCCTGTAGGAAGGAAGAGGAGTGAAGGGGAAATGGGTGAAAGTAGAAGCTCCTTCCCTTTCAGCACAGTGTTGACATGCTGTGTGGTATGGGGATTTTCCATCCGTCCCTGCAACTGGCCAGACTCTTCAAGTAGTAGAAGAAAGAAAGGAGATCTGCTGTGCCAGGGACATAGATGCATGCTGCCCCACGATGCATGTTCTGGCTCAGAAGCTTCAATGGATTGTGCCAGTGGGCAGCATGGCTTGGGTGGTGCTGTCTGCTTGGCAAGCGCATGGCAGTGCTAAGAATCTGGAAGGGCTCATGTTCACAGGCTATGGGGTGTGCGGATGTGCCCTTTTCGGGGAAAGGGCTCGTCCCTTCATTCTTATTACTACCAGGGACGAGGCTCTATGGGCAGTTAGGTTACACCTCTGAGCAGGGTGGTCCTGCCGAGGATGTGACCTACCCTTGGGCTGTGACAGGTGTGATTCCCTTCCCCAGAGGTGGCAAGTGACTGATCTGTAATGGCCTGAAGTGGTGGTGAACTAGAAGTACAGAGGGAATGAGGAGCCTTTCTCAGTCTCTTTGTTTGCATCCTAGCTGCTGGAGTTGGGGAGGAATGGAGAACAACCCCGTGCTGCACCAGAAGATCCTGAGGAGGTGAGTCTTCTGGCAACAGTTTTTCAGCTACATGCAGGCTATGTGCAAGCCTGATTTCACAGGCCAAGTTACATGTTCCCCTGTTACCCCTAGCCAGCTTTTTTCCCCCCAAACTGGGTCATGCCCTAGTCCTGCAAGGTTTCTCTGGGCTGAGCAAGTTCTCTGGGTTGAGACTGAGCCCTGTGTATGCTCTTTCCTTGTGATTCCCATGAGCAGAGGCTGCAACTGAAGGAGATACTGGAACGGAGGAGCCACACTGAACTATATGAGCATGAGAAAGACTTGGTGTGGAAGATGAGATATGATATCCGTGACCAGTACCCACAGGCTTTGGCAAAGCTGCTTATCATCACCAAGTGGAACAAGCATGAAGATGTTGCCCAGGTGAGAGTGCTGGGGTTGGCAGCCAGGGCTCCCTTTTTGATCCATCTCCTGGTATCTATCTATGTTCCCGTGTTATGTTTGGGAGGCAGCTTAGCAAGGGATGTTTCACAGTGGCCCTGTGAAGGTAGGTTTGACATCACTGAGGCTGAGGAATATTTTCTGTTCTCAACTGGTCACTGTGCACGTACGCTGCGTGGTACCCAGCTGAGTTGAGGTTAGGTTCTTCTGGGCTCTGTTCAGCTCTGTGCACTGTCCCAGACTCATTACTGACCAACAGAGTCTTGCTTATTCCCTCTTGAAACTGGAGGCAAGAAAAAAAATATCTGTTTAATTCCACGGCAGAAATAGGATCTAGATTGTATAGTCTTAACTGATAGAGACCAGCACAAGCTACCTGAGGGGGTCAGTGAATCTCTTCCACCAAGCGGCAGACATCCATTAGGGCTGGTGTTGGTGCTGCTCATTCCTCCTTACTTCAGGAGCTTTGACAGGACCTTCTAAATGGCCCTTTCTAGTCTACATTATTATGCTGCAGAAAAGTGCTTTTTCCAAATTGCTCATTACGCTAATTGTGGTACAGCAAATACAACCCTGCCGTGGACTTAGGTGGCTCCACCTGTCAGCCTTGCTAGAAAATTTGAACTGATGTTTTTTGACCTGGTGTCTGCAAACTTGCTCTGAGGCATCTATAAATAGTGACACAGCCCTCAAAGAGCTGCTTTTCCATCAGTAGAATTTTAGATTTATACCCATTGTCATAAAAAACTTGTTCCTTTTTTTGCTTTTTTTCCTTTCCCCCCCTTACAGATGATTTCTCTGCTTCAAACCTGGCCAGAGTTGCCTGTCCTGAATGCCTTGGAGCTGCTGGATTTTAGCTTTCCTGACCGTTACGTTGGCTCCTTTGCTATCAACTCATTAAAGAAGCTGACGTAAGTGCTATCCACAAGGGATATGCAGAGCCCCTTTCTATTTACGTTTAGTGCTGCTGAGGGGACTGCAAGCAATCTGACAGTCTTGTCTTTACAAGTACATTTGTTGCAGTAAAGATAAATTTGTCTTGGCTTTTTCCATTCTGTCCACAGAGATCACGATGTGTTCCAATACCTGCTACAGCTTGTCCAGGTGCTTAAGTATGAATCCTACTTAGACTGTGAATTAACCAAGTTCCTGCTGGACAGGGCGCTATCCAACCGCAAGATCGGCCACTTCCTCTTCTGGCACCTGAGGTAAAGAGCAAACGTTTTGGGCTTTTTAGTGATCAAGTGAAACCAGCAGTTACTGGTTTCCTCATTGCTCTGTGGAGTGAGGTAGCAAGCATGTCTGTATGTATACATGCCGGGGTATTTATTTAAAGGCTGTCCATCGGCTAGTGTCTTTCATCAGAGCATCAGTGGGATATCCTTGTCACCACCAAAAGCCAGGAGCTGTAGCTTTTGATGTTGGGAGGCTGAATAAAGATTATTCCAGAAGGACACAAAATCTTTGTTTGCTTGTTACTTTTTAATTTTGTTGTGGTGATGGTGTTTGGATTAGGTTTTGTTTTCAGAATTTTTTTTATATATATATGTACACATGCCTGTGAGTTGAAATTTACTTTGGACACCTGTGGCCACCTGCCAGTTCTGGGCTATAGGCTCCGAACTGTCCTTGCTCCTGAAGTAATGTTCTCAAAGGAGTGGTTAGCAATTTAGTCATCCAGAAGGATGTCTCATCACTTCAAGCAATGGTTTTGCTACATCATCTTCTGGGGTGGGTGCATTTTTTTTTTCTTCCCCCTCCCCAGTACATAGAAAGACTAATATATATAAAGCTTATATATGTATGTAAAGATACATATATATATATAACTAATATGAAGTTTATATAGTATATATATTTAATATATTTATTATTCATGTATATCTATAAAACTTATCTATGTATATATATAAAGCTAATATTCTGCACTCTCCTCTTCCCCCCCCTTGTGCTGGCATGAATGGGAGAATTAGTCAGTCACTGCAGTGAGTCACAATTGCTTTAACCTCCCTTCTTCTCTTAGGTCAGAAATGCATGTTCCTGCAGTTGCCTTGAGGTTTGGCCTGATCCTGGAAGCATACTGCAGAGGCAGCACCCACCATATGAAAGTTTTGATGAAACAGGTAAAAATTGCTTTCAGCGATAAGGTTGACTTCCCTCTTCCTTGGAGCTAGTTCTCAGCTTTTCCAACTTAATGTTATCAATAATACAAAAAAAAGCCCTATAACTGCTATGTTGGTTTTGGCATATCCTATTAAGAGCCGAGACTTCCTCATCACATGTGACTTTGCTCATCTCTTACTCACCCACACATGTCCCACGCGACTATGTGTCTGGAATGGTTTGAAGTGTTCAAAGACTGCTGCTGTTATTAGATGAGTTGAATGAGTTACCATTTAGTAGGGGCTGATCACAGCTGGTTGTCTGATCCAGAGCAGTGCACTCTTGCCTTCACTTGCTGTGTGGAGGTAATCCTGCTCTTCACCCAGTCTCAAAAACTAATCTGTTATCCATCAAGGATCACTGTACCTGATTCACAAGTGAGGGACTCGCCTATACATGAAGTCATATCTAGGATGTGCCCACAAACCAGTGCTGCTTCTGTTTTCAAGACCGAGTGGCATTTTTGCATAACTCTCCAAAAGCTTCGAAGGGCAAGGGCTATAGGTCTCAGCTCTCCCAGCCAGTGCACCTCACTTCTTCCTTTGGTGCTTGATAATGTGCATTATTCCTGGTGCAGTCGTTACCTTGCAGTGCATTTGTGCCCAGCAGAAGATCCATGACTGATTATGGATCTCCCTCAAGCAGATACATATTGCAACCAAGCAAATTTAGTAGTGAAATTGCCACAGGTTGAATGGAAGATAAGAGATACAACCAAGGTTTACATTTCACAGTAGATGTTAATAGTTTTTAAACCTCCAGGAATTTCCCTTGTCAACCATTTTCCATCCCTCTCTTTGTTCAGGGAGAAGCACTCAACAAGATGAAAGCTCTGAATGACTTTGTTAAAGCAAGTTCTCAGAAGGCCACCAAGCCTCAAACCAAGGAGATGATGCATGTGTGCATGAAGCAGGAAACCTACCTTGAAGCACTTTCCCACCTCCAGTCCCCCCTGAACCCAAACATTATCCTCGCTGAAGTTTGGTAAGGACGATAGCTGCCTCTCCTAACTTGTGCTGCAGACTTTTTTCAGCAGTAGAGTCAGGCTTCTGGTTACCCCACAAGGTCCTCTTTTCTCCTGGAAGTCACCAGTGTGTTAGGATTTGTAGATGCTGTTGAATTTGCAGCTTAGATGGCCACTTTTTTAATAAATGGAAACTCTGATGGTAATGTTTTTGTTTCCTCTAGCGTGGATCAGTGCACCTTTATGGACTCCAAAATGAAACCTTTATGGATTGTGTTTAATAATGAAGAGACAGGTCGAGGTGGTGTGGGTATTATTTTTAAAAATGGAGATGGTAAGTCTTTAAAGGAAATGTTTTCACAGGCATGATAGTCTCAAATATTTATTATGGTGAGTGGGCCTAAATATGGACCATGAAGATGTTATGTGAGGGCCATCAACATGGGGTTTTTTGACAGTAATCTGGAGATGTAGTAAACTCTTCTCTAGGTTGCACTTGCATTCCTCTTCATTAGAGATTTTAGCACAGTAGTAGCTGCGTACCCTTGCACAGTAAAAAGAAACCTGATGTGAGGTCGGAAGGAGCTACAGCAGTCCAAGCTTTGTAGGGTTGGAGGGGCTCCTGCTCACTGTTGTATCACCTTGACTGCTATGGGAAGAGCTTTGGCAAAGTGAAGTAGCACATACCTCCGTTAGTATTATCGTGTGTGAGTTACGGTGTCGGGTATGGTGGCTTTACGCTGTTACTGCACTAGTAGACATTGTTCTGTGCTGATGTTCTTTACCAGCTAGACCTAGCAAGTGACAAACTTGGCAAAGGTCCCTCTAGCAGCCTGCTTCCTTCAGGGGCAGAACAAGCAGCACCTGCAAGAGCACAAGAGGAGGAGAGCATGGGAGGTACTTACGACCCTCTTTTCTTTTGTAATACTGCACAGATCTTCGTCAGGATATGCTGACTCTGCAGATGATCCAGTTGATGGACATCCTGTGGAAGCAGGAGGGCCTGGACCTGAGGTGAGTCACATGCGCTCACAGTTGTCCTACTGCAACGATGTATCATGTGTGGTGAGGCCGTTTTGTCTGCAAGCTTATTTTGTCCCTGACAGGTCTGTGTAGTATTCTGTGAGCAGCTAGTCAGGTTTTGTGGTACTGAGTAGAAATGCAGAGTAGGTATGGAGCAGACGTGGCAGACAAGGGAAAGCTTAAAAGTCAACACAACCCAATTCTGGGCAAGATTTCAGAGGAAGGGTTTCTTTCATCTCTGCAGGATGACCCCTTATGGCTGCCTCTCCACAGGAGACAAGACTGGACTGATAGAAGTGGTCATGCATTCAGACACCATTGCCAACATCCAGCTGAACAAGAGCAACATGGTGGCCACTGCAGCCTTCAACAAGGATGCACTGCTGAACTGGCTAAAATCCAAGAACCCGGGGTAAGTGGGCTTACCTTTTACTCAGTGCCGTTTTACTGCTTCTTTTCATCTAGAGAAGTTTCTTCCTGCTTTCCTCAGCTTTTTCCTTCAATTATGCATATATTTCCATGCTGTCCTATGATATCGATGGCTGCTTCCCTGCCTGGCCCCATGTGGATCTGTATGGGTCCTGAGCAGAAGTGGAGGCTTCTGGGTTACTGTGTGCAAGCTTTTTTGATCTTCCATAGCCTAAGGTAGCACTGTCCCCAGGCTGGATCCAAGCCTTGATCTTGCCCTTGGCCCTGTTACTTTCTCCAGAAATAGTCAGTCAGCATGGGGGCAGCTGGAAGGAGATGCAGGAGGGGTAATGCCAAAATGGGGAGGTGAAAAAAACAAGTGGCTGTGTTGCTTGGGGGTTTACTAGATACAGAAACACACAGCCACAACACTCACGCTGCTCTGAAGTAACAGGGCGCCAACAGGAATCATTCTGGGAGCACACTCCATCTTTTGGATCTGTGAAGATCTGGGAATGAGTTTATCTAGTAGAGACCAAACCATTTTTGTTGAGGTAGTGGACATCCCCTTATCCAGACCCCTCCAGTTACAAGAGAGTTGTTTTTTCAGCTAGTTTTTGTAAAGCACAGGTGGGAGTACTGCCTCTGGAGAGCACTATGGGAAATTCAAATGCGATTCCCTTACCTTCTGCAGGTTTGCATGGGGGAAGCTATAAAAACAACTGCCCCAGTGGTGAAATACTACTGTTCAAAGTAAAATTCTCTTTCGATCTTTTTCTTACCCTCTTTAGTGATGCATTAGAACAAGCTATAGAGGAGTTCACTCTGTCCTGTGCTGGGTACTGCGTGGCAACATATGTGCTGGGGATAGGTGACCGGCACAGTGACAACATCATGATCCGGGAAACTGGACAGGTACGGGGATTTGCTGCTGTGGTTGAAGTACTGGAAGAGGGGCATAAATGCTGCTTAGCAGGGGACAGACGCATCCCAGTCCAATCCTACTGCTGAGGAGTGTGCCTCACCTTCCAGCTGAAAGGCAGACTGGACGAATATTCTCAATAGCTTCTATCATTAAGAGTGTAAACACAGTTCTGTAATTTGAATTACAATTCGGTAAGCATCACTGGCATCAGCTGCTGCTGTTAATACCTACTTTGAAATTACAGTGGAGCAATTCAGAGCTAAAATTGTCTGCAGATGCAAACTCAAGCACTGTACTTACCAATCTGAGGACTTGGCTTCAGCAGTCACAAATTGCTTCTAGTTGCTAGGTAAGATCCTCAGTTACTTATCCAAGCTGATAGATTTATAGTCTTCCTCCTAGAAAAAATGTTTTGATTTAAAAAAAAATGAATGCAAGTGATCAGCATGGTTTTAATTTCATGTTGATACCTGTACTGGTTCCTCTACTCCTCTGCTCTGCAAGAGTAGCTTGGAAGGAAGATAAAGGGCAAAACTAGGAAAAAGAAAATCCCTTTTTGACAGGATGTGTACTAAACTACATCAATAATGGTAAAGGGGGAAGTCTACGCTGTCTTTCTTTCTTACTTGTGAATTCTACAAAGCCTTGAACAGCCCTGTGCTAGATGGTGCAAGGTAAGTCTCCCACAGGTCCAGTGAAGTCAGCTAGTTAGTATTTAACAGTAAGAAATTGGCTGCTGATGTTCTGAGACTCATCTTGCTCAGGTAGGTGCAGCTGCCTGCCTGCACTCTTTCTATGTAGCATCCTGCTCCTCTACATCTTATTCCCGTAAATCGAGCGGTCATGGTGAAAGAAACCCACTAGTGCCTTCATTTTGGGGTCGCAGTAAGGACAGGGGCGCTGTGTCATTTGCTAACAAGACACTAACGCTGTCTAGCAGCAGCCCCCACCTAGGGCTGCCTCTCCTCCACATTTAGCAGAGGCCACTCGGTTGCTTGTCCCCTTGAGGGAGCCGATGCCCTGCGGTCCGCAGCCCTGGGGTTTGGATGTCGGGGGTTTACAGCAACTCTGCAAAAATCGCCAGGGTGTGCAAAATTGCCATAGTGCGCAAGGTTCTGCACAGGATCCTCCTTCCCACCACTGCACGAGGGGTGCGATGACTTCACTGTGCTTGGTATTTAAAAAAAAAAAAAAAAAAAAAAAAAAGGGAGGGGGAAAAAGCCTTACCTGAGCAAGGAATATTTTGTGGCAACTTCAAGACAGGACATCTTTCCACACGCTGTCTTGGACTCAGGCTGC
Organism: Falco rusticolus; assembly: GCF_015220075.1. NCBI lineage: Eukaryota > Metazoa > Chordata > Aves > Falconiformes > Falconidae > Falco > Falco rusticolus. Next base: position 112,463,910 of record NC_051189.1, on the reverse strand, counting down.
ATGGGTAGGGTGCCCATTTTAGTTCCCTTTCTGCTTCTACTAGTGCCGTGCTACAGCTTTAGAAAAGCCAAAGCCAGAGATTTCTTCAGATATACCAAGTATTGGATAGACAAGTACCTTTTCTGTTCTGTCCGTCACCTAATGAAACTAAAGAGTATCTTGGGAAGTAAACGCTGCCTCTTATCCCAAAGGAGTGCTGTAGGAGAGGTCATTTTTCTCCCTCCCAAACTCCTATGGTCATTATCTTTTGAATACAGTAACTGTGAAGAGAACACAACATCTGTCAGCTATAAAAGATACTATTCTGAAAAAAAAAATAATTCTTCCTTCTTTCCAGCTGTTCCATATTGATTTTGGTCACTTTTTGGGGAACTTCAAGACTAAATTTGGTATTAACAGAGAACGAGTTCCTTTCATCTTAACCTATGACTTTGTGCACGTCATCCAGCAAGGAAAAACTAACAACAATGAGAAGTTTGAAAGGTAGGTGTTAGTAGTTAAATTTGACTTAAGCTTTTTGAGCTCCAAGTTTTCAGAATTTATTTCTGAATCCAGTGATAAGTAGCCTATAGCTGTCTACACACACAAAAATAAATAAGTATCTACCTGTTAGAAAGGGTGAAAGAGCTTGGTAGCCATCAGTGCAGACAGCAGGGTTCAGACTAATACGTAGTTTTGCTTTATGAAATGGTATAGCTTGCAGTCTTCATGCCTTTGCCTCGTCTGCCTTTCTGAACAGATTCAGGGGTTATTGTGAAAAGGCCTATATGATTCTGAGGCGCCACGGTCTCCTCTTCCTGCACTTGTTTGCACTGATGAAAGCTGCTGGCCTGCCGGAGCTCAGCTGCTCTAAAGACATTCAGTATTTAAAGGTAAGAGAAGCAGAGCCCAGATACAGTTATAAACCAAATACCTGCTCTTGTAGCTTGGTAGGAGGAGGAGTTCAGCGGGGAAGGGGCTATTATCAGAAGCAAGTGAGTAACGTCTGGCGTTCGTGGTGAAGGACATAAGAAATGCCGGGTACGGCTGCTCAGGAAGTAACTTCAGATACTTCAGCACAAAAGACAGTAGGTCCCTTGTAGAACCAGCTTGTGGGAAACAGAGCTCTGCGGTTGTGATTCATTCCCTGTTCCCAGCTGGCCTCCTAAAGTACAACCGCCTAGCCCTGGCCAGCTGGAAGTGCAGCCTTCTACAGGTGCACTAAAAATCCTTCTGTTTCCCTGTGCCCAACATAAGCATGTACTTATTCAGCGGAATGAAAAAAACTCATGCAGGTACAGTAACAGTTCAAAACAGTTCACGGCTACTTGTTTCCTACTCGGTGCTCTTTCTATGGAGTTATTTCTTAGTGAGTAAACATCTTAGTAGTTGAGCAGTTAATTGTTCAGTTGCACTTTCAGCGAGGCTACACTGATTCCTGCCTCTTACCTTCAGGATTCCCTGGCTCTTGGGAAAACAGATGAGGAGGCACTGAAGCACTTCAGACTAAAGTTTAACGAAGCCCTGCGAGAGAGCTGGAAAACCAAAGTGAACTGGCTGGCACACAACGTATCCAAAGATAACAGACAGTAGAGCAACACGAGCCTGTCCACTTGCTCCAAGAGAATGTAATACCTGCACTGAGTCTGGCAGTTGTAGACAGGTTTTTAAAGACTGATGAATGTTGCCATGTTGAAGATCCCCCACCTGCGTTCCCAGAGATCAGACCTTTCCACAGGACTGAAAAATTGTTGGACTGTCATCAGCCACATAATCATGTCTGCTGTAGATCTTTGGGGGACAAGGGAGAGACGTGAGGCAATAAAATTACTGCATACAGTGAAAGGTAGGTAGATGTACTGTACCCTTAAGGATGTGTTGAGCTTCAAATACACCTTCTAATGGAAGAGTGCAGGCAGTTGCAACATCCTTCTGGCATGTTCATGTGCGTATTTCTATTTTCTTGAAAATTTAGCTGACCACTGAGAACCTTCTATCCCTGTAGTTCTTATACTATAGCCCGTCTTCTAGGTCCCTACTGTTACAGCTCAGTGGCATTAACTTCACCATGTGATTGTGCCTCCTACCCTGTTCCCATGTACACCAAGGTAGGTCAGCTTAAATCACCACTGGAACAGACTGGGACAAATTGTTATACTCTGCATTGTGACAGGGTGAAAATACCCACGCGGTCACACTGCTCGCGCTCTGCTACAGAGGCCAGAGCGTTCTGAAACTGAACTGGAACCCCAGTATGGCTGTTGAAACACTGATGCCACAAGAACAGGCTTGGATTGGCTGGTGGGAAAGCAAACAGAAACACCTAACCCAAGTCAGACTTCGGTTCAGTCTCAGCAGTTCCTGGGTTTCTGCAATTATTCTGTTTTTAAGCCTGAAAACAGTAAGATTGCTTTTTCAAAATTGGCACGTAATGCTGGTTGCTACATGTACCTCCTGTTGGGGTGCATCAGGGCTGCTTTGCCACCTGGTTTCCCTGCAACGCGTGCGCGCAGGGCGCTGGCCTACACCTACGTAACGGCAGGGACACAGCACTAACTCCAGTGTCAGCTGGGACGGATGGCACCGTTCTGTGCCCAAGTCCTTTGGCCAGCCTGCCTTCCTGCGTAAGGGCAGAGGAGTGCCGCATGAGTGGGTTTAACACTGAAACACACACCGTAAGTTGTATCTCAAGTCTCATCTTCTTACAAACACATTCCCTGTTCCTTTCCGCACTTTTCCTCCTTTCAGCCATGCTACACGACTCCTTGTCTGTTACTGGAGCTGGTGTGCAAAGACTGTCCCTATGGGGGTCAGCCAGAGCGCAAGCTGCCGTCCTCTGGGCTGGTATCTAAATCAAACCGTTGACTCCAGCCTCCTCCCGTTCTCACTGCCACCTCCCTCCCAGGCAGGATCTATCCCATCTCCCACAGGGTGCTGTGATCAATCACCCGTTTCTATTCATGTGTCGTATTTTTGTGTCCAGCTAGTGTCCTCACCTCGTGAGCAGTTCTGGGCACTGCTGTTGCACAGGGACAGATGAACAGGAGCCACTGCTGCGTCACTGCTGCCACTCGGTGCCTCCCACGGTAGCAAGGGATGCACCTCGTAGGCAGCCTACGGGTCCTGCCGGAAGACAGGTGGAGCGGTGTGGTTGGTACCTGCGTCCCTTAGCAGTCCCCTGGGGGTCCACCTCCCCTTTCCCCATGTTCTCCGCATCAGGTTCCTATGGAGGTGCTGCCATTCCTGCCTTTTAAGGAATAGCATAGTGTAATTTTCAAGACACCCCTGAAGCTGAATCCTGTATTTGATTTGTATGCCCTTAACTAGGTTGAGCAATTTTAATTTACTCACAGAACTGTTTTTTAAACTTTTTTTTAAAATCTACATAAGTAAGCCCAAGTGAAAAATAGACATTTCAGATCCTGTTTCTCAGGTGACAAGAGATGCATGTACTGTCAAAAATGATACACTACTTTCTGGTGTAAACTGAGCTTTCATGTCTAGTTTGAAATTCCTACAAAACCAGCAAGGTTAAGGCAGAGACTGAATGGGCCCGTTTATTTTTAATAGATCTTCCCTGTCATGGGATGACTTTGATTAGATGCTATTTTTACATCCAGCATATAGGCACAACTCATTCCTGACTTTCAGCTCTTTTTAATACTTAAAAATTAAAGTAAGTTCACTTTTTTTTTGGTGTGTTAAGAGGACAAGTTCAAATACATTAGCTCTGCAGCTGACAAAGAACAAAGTTAATACTGCCTTAAAAAAAATAACTTCTACCCCAAGCAGAAGTCAATAGTAGTAGGTAACGCTAGAGGTTTGGTCAGTGAACGAACACCTTTAATAAACCCTCCCCTCGTTCCCTTTACATACAAACAGATATGAGCAGATTATGGTTTAGCGTTATGCTGTTGCTAATTTAAATTCTGATTTAAAGTGCCCTTTCCTTTCATAAAAAGACATTATGCTATAAAGGCTATTCTATACTGGTTTGTATACGTCAATATAAAGCTCTCATAGAGCACCTGTTACTAGAAGCAACAGTTATACAGAAGACAATTGATTTTAACTTCACAGAACCCTTGGAGATCCCTTGTTTCTACACCTTTCAAATGATACTGTATGTGACTGAGAAGGGGCGAGAACATTTCAAGACAGAAAGGTGTGTACCCTTCCGAGTGAGCCCAGCTTACTTACCAGCACATTCCTCTAACAGTTCTTCAGCATACCCAGCAGTACAGACGGTACGTTTGCAGCAATTGCTCTTGCTGTATTGGCTCAGTTACAGACCCAGCTTAGCCAGAACTGAAAGCTCGCTTCACGTCTTCGTGTAACTATGCATTTGACCATAACACTAGGAAAAAACCACCGTGTAAATGTGTTCAGATTGACCTGCAGGAAAGAAAACTACTGTCTATCTTGACTGGAGCCAGCACTCTAGAACTGCTGCTGCTTCTAGAGATCAGACTAAAAGAAACTTCCTGCAGCCTTCGCGTGTCGTCCTCAGAGGTCAGCTCTCCGCAGTGGGCTGTAACTGGCCCTCACTCGTGGTTCTCCTGAGTCTGGGGTATTACAGTCGTCTTGCACTGCACAACAGACAGCGATCGCAGGTTTCAAATAAAGTCCTAAACAGTGAATCCGTATTTGCCATTTGCAGTACGGTACTATGAAACTAAACTGGTTAAGATAATATCAGAGCAAACAGTCAGGACCTATTTTTGTAAAGCTGTTTTAAGTATTAGAAGAATAATTTTCCTTTCCTATGCCAGATTATAGCCTCAAGCTTCACAGGCTAGGAGGGTGCTGAGTGTCACGATTTAAACTAGGAGTAGGAAGCTTGTATCTCTTACATCCAATTATAAAAAAAAAAATCCATAACCATGACGACTTCACAAATGCAGAAATTTCCATGAGGTAGCAAGTTACCGCCCATCAGCTGCTCTCCCACGACCGACAGCAAGTCTGTGTCTTCACAGCACGATGCTGCTCTGCACCAGCTGACCACTCTGTTGCTCTACCTTGGTTTTTTTCCCCCAGAAGGACAGGTCACGCGATGCTCACTCCCAGTCAGCGTGCAGGACTAATGCACACCGCGCCTGGTAAGCGCCTTGTTCGTACCACGTTGCCAGCCCTCCAGGACAATGCTTTTAAAAGGTTCCACCATTGTCCTCTAATGATTTGGTGCCATCTTTTGTAATTTGAGGGTTTTGTTAAGAGCCCGATCTGTGGAGACCAAGCATTCTGCAACCAAGCTTAACGGAGTATTTAGAAAACTGGCCTCAGTCATGGAATAAAATAAGGTTGGCGGGGATTCTCCTGAAATACTTAACAGGAAATGCAAAAAGGAACACAGAAGCCCAGCACTCAAGCTCTAACAGTTGGTTTGATTTTAGAAATATGGTAGGAGTTAAGAGCTCTGTTCGTGTTGATCAGACAGTGAGAAAAAGAGTCCTGCACTCATCTAAACCACTGCTGCCCCGGCAGGGAGAGGCAGGCACTCACGACCTCTTTGTATTCCCTCTCTCAGGGGCATGCCCAGGTTTGCTTCCCTGCAGCCACACATCTTTGCTCCATTTTAGAGAACAGATCAATATTGTTATTTCCTTCCTTATTAAATTAACGGAGCAAAAAGTATGCAACAGTATCAGGCCACGTGCAGGCTGAGAAGCACCAAACCACAACCACATCAGTGGTTTGCACATTCTTGTGGAAGGGAAGAAACATGCTACAGTGAATGGAGAAGCAATTCTCAGTGTTGCCACAAACTGGTAACTCGGGCCGCTGCCTGTTACACTGCAGCGAGGCAGCTTTGCCCAGTCATCTCCTTCGTCACCCTCACCTACTTGGTTTACAGGCTGGCAGCCGTACATGCCCTCAGCCCTTGTTTTGGTAACGTTTCCGGAAAACTCAGGCCCCAATACCATTTTAGAGAAGCACAGCACAGCAGTGGCTCGTGTCATCCACCCTTCAATTTCAGAAGTGCAATAATACAAGTTGTATCGGTGTAAACTGCAGGAACTGCGCAATTCCAAAGGCGTTTCTCCACCCAGCACGGTTTTAGAGAGAGGTTACTTAAGTCTAGAAAATTGACTTACCTACAAGAAGTAAAAATACCAATGAGTCAAGTGGACCTTCTTCCTTGTACACCCCTGGAGCAGCATCCTGAATGACACTCCTGGTGGCTGTATCAGGTAGCAAAGGACCTCCGACTCCAAATGTCCAATGCAGCAGCTCACCTGACAGTTTTCAGCAAGTTGAATTGTACTGAAGATGGAAACTTAAATCACTTTTGAAAATATTAATTTCACTATAAATAGCTTCTGATTTTATAAATATGCTCAAAATGATACCCCTTTCTATTTATTTAGAGACGTTTCTGTGATTATTTTTTTTAACTCTGTACAAACTGATTGTGCTTATTCTGTTGCCTTTGAAAAAAGAAGTATTTTTTTAAGCCAAGCCACAGTTCTGTAACAAGAGAATGTTTACATGTTTAACGTTTCATTTGCTTTAGGTACATGTTTTGTAAGTAAAAAAATAAACTGATAAATTGTACATACATGCTGCCGAAGTCTTAACTGTGCTTTAGAGATCAATGAGAACAAAACTCTTCTACCAGCGGAAGCAAATTAACACAGTTAATATAACTTGAGTCAACTTTGTTCCATTCAGTAAAAAAATAAATGCAAACAACCTTTAGAACCAGAAATTTATTGTAGCTTATAGACTTTCCAAACTGACCTGTTACCAATATACACATCTGAAAAGTTATACCCACAGTGGCTACAACTGCATCAGGATGTTTACAACCTTTCAGTCATGATCAGTTTTGGTCTAAAATACAGCAGCTACAGCAACAGTATATGGAAGGATAAGTCTTCTACACATTAACACAGGACAACTGTCAGACATAAGTTAAAAGTTTCCCAGTTTACTTAAAACTAGCAGTTATATTTACCACGTAGAGTAGTCAAAACCATTTCCCCATTTTAGAAATCTAAAATTTTACATAAAAAAACAACCCCAAAAAACGGTAAGCTAGTTGTGTGGGTTCTCTTCCCTGCTTCCAGGTCCATCTACTATTGTAAAAGGCACTCCGCAGCCAAGCGTTACCCCAGATAAAACCCACCACTAGATCCCATTACACACATCACTAGATGAGAATAGGTCTGCTCTGGAAATCAAAACTATAGAAACATTTGGATCCATCCTTATCTTTTAGCTCTTTGAATTATGACCCTTTGTGCCCTCACCCGTTGGCTTGCTTGTCGCTCCTCTAGCACGCGTGCCCAGTGCAACATCTCCCTGCTGCGTCCTGTCAGCCGCCCAGCAGCCTGCGCCGCGCGCGTGGCCTGTGCGCCCCGGGCAGAGGTGGGCTACACTCAAGATCAAAAACCGAACTTTGCTTACCATGCTGAGGAGGGAACGGAGTCCTAGTCCCCTGTTACAAGCAAAACAAGTTACTCTTTTTAATCCACCTCCAAACATAAAAACCAAGTGAGCAGATACTCATTATTCAAGGCTCTGCGTAAGACCAAATAAAGTTAAATAAACAAGACCTGCCTTACAAAAAAACTAGCACTCTCCACCATGGGGGTCATTCACTGATTTTTCGTACCTTTCTGCTACTTCTTTAGAGAAATCCTTTGCAGTTCCCAGTTGGAACTTTGATCAGAAACAACCAAAGTCATCTGGACTTGGAATAGTATTTTACCATGATTCCCAAGGTCTTCCAGTTGGATAATGTATGCTATAGCTTTTCACCAGCAGGTAAACACAATTACTAAGTGTAAACAAAGGCTTAATACACCGACAGTCCAAGTTACCGTACAAGAGGCTACAGGGAATGAGCAGGAGTGTGTTTAATAGAAATGACGCCAGCTATGTCCCAAGCTCCCCCCCCGCCACCGGATTAGAAAAACTGCACAGCCAAAAAGCCCCCGAACGCCCGTCCGTGTAGGCCGGTCGCCGAGGTGCACAGGTACGCAGGGCTCGGGCTTTCCGGCTTCAGTCACCAACGTAACAAATCCACCGACTACATCAACAGCCCGCCCTGTCAGCGGTACGGACAGACCATCGCTGTGCTACAGGCAGCCTCACTGTAACTAACAGCAGCTGTGGCAACACCCCACAGCAACTGCACAATAATTCGTCCACCGTCCAAGTAGTGTTTTTTCCCCCAATAACTTAAAAGCCCTTTACGCCAAGACTTAATTGGAGAAAAGGAAAAAAAAAAAGAAAAAGGTAAAACAGACCACTGTATTGCACAGGGCAGCTGAGCCTCTGCAGAGGTGCCTAAAGCCTTTACTATTTCTCACAAGTTTGTCTGTTCCCTCTGCAAAAATAAAGGAGATTAAAGAAAAGGAAAGAAAAATTAAAACAGAGTGGGGCATGAGCGAACATGGCAGTCAAGGCCAATGACACTGTATTACTGAAACATCTACACTAGATAACTGTGCCCGTGCTCCTGCTGCAGTAGTATGAGCTTTGTAGTATTTCATGCTGCATGGTTTTTTACTTTAGCATGTTTTAAACCCCAGACCCTGTTTTCACTACCACAAATGACATAATTACATAATTCCAATATATTTACAAAATATTAAAAAGTCTGTTAATCTTCTACATATTAACCTCATTCTGCCACTTTACACATGCACTAATTTTGGGAAAAAAATTAAAAGAAATCAACAGGCTGAAATGAGCAGCTTTACCCTCTGTCAACAAGCAATCTTTGCATCTTTTAGAAAAAGGAACAAAGCCAAGTTTGCTTCACTGAGCAAAATGACAGTCCAGAAATTCATGTGCAATGGCTACAGATCTGTAGAGTCACTTAGCTGACATGACATGAAGAAAAAAGTGCAAGGTGGTTCCTCACATAGCGTAAAAAAAATCCAGTCACTGAGGCATGGCTGAAGGAAAGGAGGTGCTAACCACAATTCTAGAAACAGCATCAGGAACTAGCTGACATAACACAAACACTGGGATGTGTGTGGCTTGAATCTACTGGCCAGAATGAATTTTTTTTTTTTTTTTTTTTTTTTTTAAACACCATGAATCCTTGGTAACAATGGAGTGTATTACAGTGGAGTCTTCTAGAGCAGAAACAAAGACAAAGGGAACAGCTAGAATCAATAACTGAGGGTAGAGTCATCCCATTCCAGCTGTTGCTGTCTGTTAACATTCTGTTGGTCCTCCTCCTGCTCGCCCTCTTCCTCCTCACTGCTTTCAGACTCTGCACTAGTGATGTCGTCTTCTTCTCCGTCCTCACTTTCTTCTTCCTCCTCCTCCTCTTCCTCTTCACTGCTGTGTTGATCCTCATAAGTCTGTTAAGACAGAAATTAGCTGTTGAAATCATACTGGCCAAAATTCTTTTCATTCTTTGGAATTCAGGCACCAGGCACTGTATCAAGAAAGAGCTGTTACAGCTGCCTTACTGATTTTAGGAGTTCAGCAGTAATTAGGCAACCAGGAAAGAAAAAAGGAAGGAGCGCTCTTTAAAATAGCTTTGTAACATTGCTATCAGTCCTGTCACGCTAAACACTTCTGATGTGTGATCCAGTATCTCAAATTCTACTGGAAAAAGATCCTTCAGGAGGGCTGCACAAAGAACATTAAGGTCACACATCTCTCCTCTTCCTGATTTTCTAAAAACGCAGATGTCAACCACAGAAGAAGAAAGCATCGTAAACAGAGATATTTCAACAATAAATTCTTGCAACTTTGGAAAAAAGCAGACCGTGGTTAAGGTAGCACGCCGCACAATCAGCGCTGGTGTTGGACACTGACCTGTAAAATCCAATTATGCAGCATGACGCTATCACCCATGCAAGATCCCAAACATAACTGCTCTCAGCATTTGTTGCATTCCTTAAAAATTCACAGCTAAGGTCTCTAGTCCGCGTTCAGTGGTTGGTTTTGCTCTACTACCTCTGTCCGTGTACAATCATACCCATTACAGCTGGAGAAGGGCATTTTATTGTTAAAGTGCTGAGACACCAGCTTTACCTCCATCGGGTTCACAGTGATGGTCAGAGCAGAGTCATCCCAGTCCATCTCATTTTCCTTTCCAGTGTCCTGGTCACGCATCGTTCTCTGATGTGCAGCTCTGATTCGGAACACTCCCAGAATAATCATAAAAACCAGGAAACTGACACAAACTACAATCACAACAGTGGCTGTACTTGGAACAACTGTGACAAGAAAACAAAAGGAGTTTCTTAAATGACACTGGTAACTCATACACGATGCTAGTAACTAGTCCTCTGTTTCCACCACCTGCAAGAGGGAAATGGCATTATGCAAGTATTATATGTAGCTTCGCAGAGGCAGCTTGGCTAGGGCCACCTAAAGAGCCAGTTAGAGAATTAAGAACTAAAACTTTTTTCCTTAAGTATAATTACATCAATTTGAAGGACTGACAACACATGGAAAGCAGATTCCACCACACACGCAGACTCCTCTCTAAAATGCCTACTTTTCTTCCTCTCACATCCTACACCCACGCCAAATTAATATAATTAAAACAGAAAGGACAGACACCATGACTTATCAAGGGAATACCGCTGTGGTTCATTCCTCGCGCCAATTCAGAAGAAATACTGTCCCAGTTCCTCAGGGTCCTTTATCCAAGTCTTACAGCCCCCTTAAGACTAGCACACCTCCCATTTTCCAGTGTTCACCCCCCAACAGAAAGCTCTCCTGCTGGCAGGAAAACCCATTTTACTACAGGTTCAGCCAGCCACCCCTCCCTGCCTGGGCAACAGCAGAACAGGGCTGAGCAGCTGCAACCATCGTTAGTCCAACATACCCATTTAAAGTCCGGGGGAAAACCTCCCTGCAGCAAGAAGCCTCTGTGACATTTTAACACCCAAAAAAAGGCAGCTGAACTTCAGTGACTGAGAATTCTTACCTGAAAACGGATGAGGGTTAGCCAAGTTGTGACCAGAGAGATCAACAAATGTGTGATGCACGGGATGAACAAACTGTGGCTGCGCAGCTATGTGATTAGCGTGTTCAGCCGGGTTAGCCGTGTGGATAACGTTCACCTAGGAACAAAAAGAAAATGTTAAACTCCCGAAATGAAAGTTTACATCTGAAGAGATAGAAACAAAAAATAAAAAGTAAAATAAAATAATTTAAAATCCATTCCCCAGAGCAGGCATCTAATTCTCCTTCAACACAGCAATGGCTTTTCACAGGGGACAATCATTCCAATCAGTAGCTCCCCACATGTTACAATTTCTTGTCACAAAACCCTTCAGTTTCACAGTTCTCAAATCTATTTTGGTTAGTCTGGCAAATTGGTGTACAGACACCAGTACTTCAGAATAAAACAGGTAAAGCCAGTTTATTATCAAATGTGACGGTCAGCTATTTTAATCCTGAAGTAACAGTATATACAAAGATACGTAATACATTAATTGCATTTTCTTCATTCCCATCTTTTCTTATTCTGCTGCGTAACTTCAGCTAACAGCAAAGAAAAAAAAATCCATATAGCAGCCAGAGGGTTAAGAAAACCCCTATTTTTCTATAAAGTTTAGCCCACACTTTGCAATAGCTGGCTTTTAGGTACAACTGCAAGCTCATGATTTGAAAAGCACATTTCCCTTGCCAAACAAGCAGAGCTAAATATACCCCTCCCGGGGTGGAACACTGCGATACAGGTACTGACCAGCTGCACAACAGGAAGAGAGCGTGTCTGCTACAGAACCAGGAAAGCATCTGCAGTTCAACAGTTTGGTTAAGATCCCAACTCAAGCTCACAGAATTTCCTCAGGAAACAAAACCACATTACTTCACACAAAAGTGTCTATTCTGCGACACAGGAGGCTCCCCAGCCCACCATAACCAACTAGCGGTAAACACCATTAACTTTACTGTCATTCCTTTGGTCAGCTTTAAAATGTAGAGAATTCAAGCTGAGAGCTGAAAGATGCAGAGAGACAGGACAGTTCCTCTCAGTATAAATAACTTCACATTCCAGCACACGAAACGTTAGCGCCCTTTATGTTATCTTCTGCTGTACTTCCATATATTTAACTTAAGTGTACAAAGTAATAATTAACTTGCACTCTGCTGCAGAGGAAATCAATTTTAGCCCGTCTACACTCTTACATAAGCCCTTATTGTTGTCAATTTAAGCATCACACAAGCAAAACAGTAAATTTTTGAAACCCAGAAGTTAGACATGAAGGCCAGTCAAGTCTCTGGTAGCACTACTCTTACTTATTTGCTAATTTTTTGCTAAATTAATATACTGTCTTTCCAATTAAATCTCTTCAGCTTCACACTTCCATTAGCCATGCCATTTCTTCCACAACACGACAGTTTCACCTCTGTTTAGGCAACCTTACTTAAGAACTGCAGGATTAATAACACATTTATATGAAAAACACAGCCTGAAATGCATGTTTACTAGTATTTATTTACAGGAAAAAATCTAAATCAATAATTGATCAATTATCTATCAGTTGAGGCAACAACTTCCATCCTGTTAGCCATCCATGTTCTACAACTTCTTAAGATCAGTTTACGTACCTCCACTTTAAACTCATTGCTGACATAGCGTCCATTCAGCTCAGAACAGACTAATTTGAACTTTCTGTCAAAGAGAGAAACTGTGTGCCAGTTTCTGTAGTGTATCAAATGCAAAACTTCTTCGTAACTAGCCATAGTATCCACTCCTGTAGAGAGAAATGAACAAGTAAAACAATTACTTTGCAAAAGACTAGTTCAACATCATATACCTGACAAATACTGCTCTCTGTCTGCAATTAAGTGTTCTTGACTGCAAGATTTACAGTTAGTAGAAAAAAAGGTAACACCACAGACACACACACACGGCTCCACTGAAATTCTGAGGATTTTGTGATAAAATCCTAGACCCAGTTAGTCTTTGAAGGGATTCCGGGAGTCCTCCTTTCAAAAACGTTACCATATTCTGAACACAAAATGGAAAGGAATGATGCGTGCTCCTAGGCACTGGATTATCTATCTGTGCAAGGAACAAGCCCTACCCAGGGCAAAGAGTATTTCACTTCCACAGTCCAGAAGTAACCTGCAATATGGGACATCAGAGAGGAACAGAAAGGAGGTTCTAGAATGATGTATTTTCTAGAATCACAGCTTTCCACAAAATAGTTCTAACACCTCTGAGCTTGAAATTCTAGTCAAAAACAAAAGTAACTGGAGTAAGGTTTTACAAACCATTTCTTTAGCACACTGTTCCCATTATCACGGTCTTTACATCCTTCCTACAAAAAGACGAAGAGTAGTAACCCCTACCTGTGATTATCATGCCCAGGTTGGAACTACTCATCTCAATGCCTTTCTGCTGTAACCGTGTCATGTCGATCTCCAGGCTTTCTTGTTCCTGATTTAGTTCCTCTCCTAGCACTGTCACCTCACAGGTATCCAAGTTATGCATGATCTCTTCAGATACCAAAGACTCTTGTACTAAAAAGCAGAGGAAAAGCCAGAGGTAAGCAGATATAAAAGGTGAAGCAGACAAGAGCACAGGAGCTATCAAATGTCACATGCAAACTCAATTCTTCTTCCAGAACAAATATTAAGATCTGGGCTTGCAGTAAAGAGAGCAAGTATTCAGGAAATAATGACTGAAAAAAGCCCCAAAACTCAAAATACAAACAAGAGATATTTACGTGAAGGTAACGGCCTGGACTTACTACCATTTCTGGAGAAATTTTTGTTAGCCCAGAGCACAGTACCTACACCTTCTCACAGGAGATATACACCTTCCTTTCCCCTACTAGATTCGATACTAGAAATCCACACCGCTTTGCAAGAGGAAGATCCTCCAACGTGATCACTGAATGAGGTGAGCATAGCAACATTCCTAGGCAGAAAAGGATGTTACCTGTGGGATCTTCATCTCCATCTCCCTCTGGCTCCACCTCCCGAGTAATGGTGCTTATTATGCGAAGCTCAGGGAAGAGGGCAACACCCTCAGAACTCTCAAACTCTGAAGCAGAGCGGGCAAAATGGTTGATGCCACTAAGGCTGATTTTTGGTTCCTCTGGCTGCAAGACCATCACATATCCCTCCACAGAAGGGATGGAGACGCAGGCCTCTTCACTGAAGCATCTGTGAGATACAGAAGCAGTTTTGCACAGTCAGGGAGGCTATTTGAGAGGGAGGCACAATTATGCAGAGTAATTGCTTTATGAATTTTTTAAAAGCTCTCTCAGACCCAGGAGTCTTAGATAAATTCATCAGCCACGTTGGAAAAGAAGAATTACCTACCAAGGGAGCAATCTCACAATTAATTTTTACTTACAGTTAACATTTAGCCCCGTTTTCTATGTTATGGCTAACAGCCACACAGAACACCTTTCCTGAAGGCTGTGATGCTGGAGACATACAGAATACCCCTGCAGTAAGCTACTCCCTTCCTTACACACTCCTTACTACGTTCTCAGGAAGAAAACGGAGTGCTGGTGTAGAAAACATTTGCCGTATTCAAACGCATGATGGCTGCACACAGCAAGGCTCCTTTGTTTACCACAACTGAGACACATCGTTCCAGGCGCGGCACGATATTGCAGCACTAGGGACGTACTTGACAACGCTGGAGATTTTCAGCCTCCGAATCCCAGGTGTTGGGAACTGGCGGGAGTTCAGATAGGAGATGTGCTGCATGGCCTTATCAACTCTGTCAATATCATCCCCTTCTAAGGTCAGCGTTGACTGACTTGGGTTCATGTGGATCTGAAACAACGGGGGGGAAGAAGAGCCAAACAGTAACATAACCTGGCATTTAAAACTGGAAGTTCAGCACTGCTTAGCCTGGTAAGTGCTAGGATAATTACATCTGTGTTCAAAACAATAAGGCTATTTTTCACTGGTCTTGTAGTACACACAGTCTGACTTCCCATCTCACTTCCTTATTCCAGTGGAATGTATTTACTGTTTTGTCCTTTAGGAAAAAAATCTAGGGACTTATGGTTCTGATGTCAAGACTCTAGTAATATGTTAGAGAAACAGCCAATACAAAGAGAGAAATTTAGCTCTGTCCACACAATCTTGCTACTACAAAAAGGCATGCAAGTCAGTCCCATTCCAAGCTGCCTGCTAAGAATCGCTGTCTTTCGTTATACAGCCGGGTATAGCTGGTAAAACAAGAGAGGCTTACAAATACAGGATTTCTCTTCAAGACTTACAGAGAACACAGTAACTTTCATCCTTAAACCCCACTAAGACCACATCTAGGCAAGAAAGATTTCCTAGTTTTCATGGAATTTTAATGCAAAATGTCACAATAGATTAGCTTGTTCTATTTGGGACACCCCTAACTCTGCCAGCAAAACTTGCAACTATTACCAGCAAAGCAATAAATGTGATCCCCTTAATTCATGTGCAACTTTACCTTCACACCTTTGCCAACGCCATCAGTCATTTGCAAATCCAGTCCCTCTTTGCAAGTATACAGGCAATCTATCACTTTCTTGTTTTCCAGTTTACCAGAACGAATCATCAAACCTGCCAGATTGCCTCGGAAAAACTGAGCCATGTGGAGTTCACCACCTTCATAAAGGGAGGAAGGAAAAAAACCTTTATACATTTTGATTCTTTCCACTTTTCTTTTCTTTGGTAAAACAACAAATATGTTTTCTGGTACCACAAAGTATTATATACATGCGGGTTAGTTTTTATCCATTCTGGGTGTTAACCTTGTGATTATGTTCAAGCATAAAGACAGGATTAAACAGTTCACCATGCATATGGCCTTCAGAACAGGTGTGGCCATCTGGAACTGTGAAACTAAGGCTAATATTTCCGTAACAAACATTTCAAAAGAAATCGCCCATACAGCGAGGTGGTGTTCTCCAGAAATGACAGACAGAACCGACGAGATGAACTATGAGAGCTGAACCTTTCTCAGGTTCAGGTAACGCTCCCACCGGTCGGCTCTCTACAGCACAGGCAATGCCCACCAGCAGACAGCACCCTTCCTCTCAGTGCTCGTTACCCACATCTAAACTGATCATTACACGCTCTCTTTACACTCAAGGAACAGAAAGAAACGTCACAAAGTGATTAGACTCATTCTGAAAAAGATGTCTAAGAGGGAACTGCTCCCCTCCAAAGGTGCTGCCTCCTCTGCAGGGATCCAAGCCAGCAGTTCAGGCTCAGGTAACTTATTTCCAGATCGCTGAGTGACGTCTGAAGAACTGCAACCCAGTAAGCCCCTTCGCTGATCAGACTTTTTGAAGATGACATCACGACGATCACTTAGTCAGTCTTGCTAAATAACAGGGCCACAGACCAACCCCCAGAAATTTGCATTCCAAGGTCATCACTTACTAAGCTACCCGATTTTTAGAAAGATGTCTAAGCTTGTTTTGAAGATTCTAAGTCCTAAAAGACCCCCAGCAGAACACAATATAATTTTCAGTAGTGAAATCTCCTGTTGGAAATTATATAGTTTCCAGTTCAGACCTGTACAGCTCCAGCTTCTAGCCCCCGGACTGTTACCTCCTTGCTAAATCAAGGTGTGATGCACACCTAGAAACCTCTAGTCAATTCTATCTAGACTATCCCAAGAATTCTTACACTTCACAGAAAGAGTACTTATCTTGAACACGTTTTTAGAAACAAACACCGGTTTTAAGCGTCTCGACTTGAGACACAAAATCCACCAAACTATCACTAAACATTTCTAAGAAAATAAAACCCTGTAGCCAACTTGAAATACCTGGTAGCCAAAGCTTTTATGCCCATCCACTGTAATTAGAACTTCATATAAATTTCTGATCAAGTGAGTATCCACTGTAAATTACAGGCCTGTCTTTGAGTTATATACAACCAACCTGAACTAAGTATAAATCAGTCTTCAAGCAGGGAGCAGAGCTACCTGACTCCCAAAGGTCCTTTCCAACCCATGGAATAATTCTATAATATGCACACATACCTACATACCAATATTTATATAGGATGAGGTGCATATGTTTTAACAAAACTCGGTGAAAGAAATTTAGCTGATATTTTACATCAGTAACTTATTTTACACCACTTCACTGAAATCACAATGGTTGTAGATTTGTACATGGATGTGCATTTGGATGCAACCAACCCCCACCACCCCCACCCACCCCCCCAAAAAAAAAACCAACACAAAAAAGAAAGCAAAAAAAAAAAATCAGCTGATGAAGCTCTGGAAATAGAAGCACAATGAAGAAACAAACAAGCCTAGGAGAGGATTATGTGAAGGTCAATGGGCCAAATGCAATGCCTGCATTTCATGCTGTGTGCAAGATGAAGCAATGTCTTGGCTTAAAAATGAAATAAAACAGTAGGGAAAAAACTCCAGCAACCTGCAGAGGTCTCAGGCACAGTTTCATTGTCATTTTCATTTCCTGTATATTCTGTAGAAAAGCAAGACAAAGAATGGGACAATAGGGAAAGGACCAAGTAGTTACAATTTGGCAAACTCTCTTATCACAAAAGTAGTACAAAGGAGCACTTCCCCCAAGAAGTCTGTTTATACTCAACCCAGCTTCTCAAGGTTTATGAGTTCTTTGAAACACGCATAGCTGCAATGCAGGGAAGGAACATCACTGTGTTGTTACAAGAACATAACATTCATGACAAGACAACCTGAAGAGCCCCATACAGAAGCTGCAGTAAAAACAGTCACACCAGAGAACACTTCAACCACAGATACTCAATCTCACACAAACCACTATTAGTAACGAGATCAATTGGCTCAGTATTTTCTCCTCTCCTAGCTACTGAAGCGGAAATGAAGGTACAATCCAGCCTACATCAGCAAATCACCAAAAGTTATTAAATGCTGATCAAAAGGAGCTATTACCAACCCAAATCTTTTCTCATAGCAATAGTATTTTATCTATTAAGCGGTCAATTTATCAGATGGAAGCATGGGGAGACTGGGATGGATGGACCAAAAATGAGAAACGGCTTTTAAATCTTTTTACAATAAATGTTAAAAGAACTTTTTCAAGAGCATAAAATCTCTTTCCTCTTAAGAGGCGAGCTGTATATATAACTTAGAGCAGTCTGGTTTATTTTAAAATCTCTGTAAGACAAAGAGGATGGCCTTAAGCACTAACTTCACTTCCTTGACATACTTTTTCCCCCATGTTCTAACCCCCTAGAAATCAGGCTTTTGGTGGAATTTTTAAAACATACTGCCTCAAGTTCTTGTATTCCAGACTTTAATGCTCCTATTTCAGTCTGCTGTCATTAAAAATAAAATTCACGTCAGAAGAAATTAAAGAATCATACAAAAGGTGCCGGTGTGAGAGCAGGAGTTTTTAAACTAAATGTATATGCTTTTGTTAGGATGCAGAACATACATGGAAGCCATCATACAATCCATACACTTAGCTGGAACAGAGTTTCCAAGCTCCAGTTTCTTGAAAACCAGCTACTATAGCTTCCCTTGAGCTAGAAGAGATAGTTGGAAAGTCACAAACAGAATAAGACGAATTATGGAGAAAATAACTGACTCGAAGGGACAACAGAATTAATTTAGCACTGAAAAAAACAGTAATACTGAAAGACAGTGAACTTGTTGCAAAACAGTAAATTTGATGGAGAGGGTATTTTGATAACGTAACTTTCATTCACACTTGAAAGCCTTAAAACTCAAAAGAGAAAAGAAACATTTTAAGACAGAAGACTGTTAATTTGATTAAAACGTCTCAAAGCTTTCCATTTGTCATTCATTCACCAGCTACTTCTCTGCATTGCTGCAGACTGCAACTACAGTTACATTCTGAACTACAGTTGAAAGATGAATAATTTAACACTTTTATCTCTGACCAAAAAGATCAGCTTTATACCAGCTAGGGTGAATAATTTAATCAGCAAGCAAGCGTTTCCATTCAGGACTGTGAAGCAAGAGCTTTGTTTCAAAGATCTCTGATAACCAGCGTCCATGTTCAGATGCATTCTTCTCCTTTTTCTCAGGCTTTGAAGAGTAGGTGTCTCAAGTATTACAGCACATGAATCAGCATTTTACAGCTTGAAGAACACCGTGTTTTAAGCCACAGTCTGCATACAATAAAGCAGATGCTTTTTATATTTATTTTTATAAGCAGAAATGGTACAATATCCAAGAGACAGCATCACTTGCGTTGCTTAGCTGAACTGTCTGCTGGTCATGCTTCCATTTATGAGAATACTTTTTCTACAATATGCTTGTCAACCTACTTGAAATTAAGCATTCTGCTTAGTAATATGAAGTATATGATGTATTCTTACAACTGTTATTAAAAATAAGCTATCTATATTCCAACGGTTACCACAAAAATCACTTGGCTGAGTAGCTTTCTATTTCGTACGCACCTGTAGCCAGCGAGCAAAGAAACACTCAAGGAAAAAGACTAAAAGAGGAAACGTGATACTAGCTAGGACCAAAAATAATCTGCAAAAGACAAAACAAGTGATCTTTCATGCCCTGAAAAGATCTGCTGTGTACTTCTAGGGTAACCACAAAGATCTCATTTAAAATAAAATAAGTTAATTAAATATTAACAATTGTAAATAGCTACCTTGCCAACATGCTCCAACTACTAGCTGCGTTTCTATCTTTGAAGGATGAAGTGGGTAATCTTCCGTCACCGGGAAAGGATCATATGAAACACCATCTACATAAAGAGTTACCGCAGGAAATTCAACATTGAGGACATAATGATGCCACTCTTTGTCACACACCTGAGTAAAGAAAGTTTTAAAAATTGTACTTTATTATTTTTTTTTTAATTTCAGTTGAATAACTGATCTGAAGCACATTCTGCATACACATACATGCAGACATATTGACAACCTATAAGTCTGTATAGACATACTTTATGTTTCACACATATGGCACGCATCTGAAAAAAGCAACCCAACTGTCAAGCATTTATAAATAGTTTCTTTTCTTCTATTGCCAATATAGAAAGCTGCATGTATTTCCGTTCCTTTGATTTTTAAAATATCTAATAACAGCATATTTCAATTTAAAAATACGTATCTACATGCAAGCACATTCTGAAATGCTGTTGTAACACATCCTTACTTAACAAAGGACCTGTCTTATTTTCAGAGAAAAAATGTGACCATTTTGAACAGAAGAAAGCCTCCGACAACAGAACTATTTATAGTGAAAGCTGATTAGCTTTTGGAAAGTAATAGTCTTCCTATAAGGGCATATATGGGCATTTTACCATTAAAACGGTATACACTGCCCTGCACAGAAAACAGGATATAGAGATGTATGTTAAAATGTAACTCACTGTTAGGTAACTGGCAAAACAGACCCGTAATAGTAACTGTATGGCAGTGCGAAAAAGAATTAAGAAATTCTTCCATTATCCTGTTAACACTTTCCTCTGCAAAAATGTCGCGTGCTCAGAAGTACTTTAATGCTATAACCAAACCAGAACACCTGCTCTGCTCTCATGCACGCTACCTTAGTGCATTTGGTGAAGGTACCTGGCATCACAGCTAAAAGACCAACGCTGTATTTTCACATATAAATCCACTTTTTCCTACCTTTCAGGACAATGACTTGTACTTTATTTCATGAGTATCCCACTGGGTTTAATAAAATCACTAAACCAGTATTTTATATTTAAAATGAAAAGGTATAGCTGGATCTATCTCTGATGCCTGATCACAAATAAGAGTCAGCATTGCTGGGTTCTATAAAACAAGACATCAGGAGCAAGGAGTTGCAAGAAGTATTTATTAACAATTATACTACCACGAAGTTTAGTCTCCAATGTTTTTCACTGCATTGTAACAACCTACCGGCTGTCCTTCCAAACTTACTTGATTTAATTTCCAGTGGAATTCAGCAGGTTTGTACGTTTTTCCCTCTGAAGGATCTTGGCGGAAGAGGAAAACAAGTCGGCAGTTGTGAATATAGAGTGTGTAGTGGTGCCGGTTCATATCTGCACAAGAGTGTTAATTAACATTATTTTCTGTAAACCTTAAGACCTCCACAAAATTCACCTCTTCTGTAATTTCATACACAAATCTCCAAGTAACTGATAGGAAGAAACAAATGCAGAAGTAAATCAGGCACGCTTAGAGGAATGTGATAAATGTTTGTAATAGTAGTTAGGGCAAACATTCTTGAAGGATCTGTGAGTAATACGCTGTACAATAAATAAGACATGTCTATCTCGAAATCCAATCTAAACCAAGGCACAGGACTGAAGAGGCAGATATAAACCTGCCAGCAGGAGAAAGAGAGCTCTATTTGCAAATAGAAGAGCTTTTTTGTTACAAATGAGTAGCTTTTACTGCATTTAGTTACTGTTTTAGAACACATACACATGATGGCAGGTGGACACGCTTTCCTAAGAGAAAACTATGCAATTGTAGCTCTAAAGGATTTATCGTGGAAAATAAATACAAAGGTGAGATGCTAGAGAAACAGGTAAGAGTAAGGAAAAGAAACATTTTAGCTGCATCATCCATTCCATGGCATGGGTGAGTCAAGAAAGGATGGAATGAAAAAATACCCAAATCATGTCAATCTTTCAGCCTGACAGCATTAAATCCGACTGTATTGTCCCAGTGCAATATATTCAGAATTGCCTCCCTCCAAAAAATCTAGTTCCAGTCTTTCAATATTGCATAACGTAAGACTGAAATGAAGGCAAATCGTATCTATACTACCAGAAACTATCAGGTGCAAAAGCTACGTGGTTAGGTCAAATCAAGTAATGAAATAGGAAAACTTCTTTTTAAGGTCTGCCTACTGTGTACTTTAAACCAGCTAAAACTGCATTTAAATTTGCCTTTTTTCTCCAGTTTACTTACTTGCATGCAGAGTCTAAAGCTTTGGGTTTTGATTAACAGGAATGGGTGAAGGTAAGGAAAAGAGAAGAATATTTGTACCCGGTTCTGAATGACAGTCACTTTTCTCCTGTTCAAGGAAATGCTTTTAGGGTATTATAAATGCTGTGAAATCTTTCTTATTTAAAAAAAACCAGTAATTTAAAATATACTTGGCATAGCTTCCATTGAAAAACCTAGCAGCACTTTCAACAAAGTATCTTTCTAATACACTGGACAAATTCACTGCTCCAGCTAACAAAGACAAGAATTATTTTACCCCCATTAGACAGCAATTATGAAAACAGGGTTATCAGATTTCCCTCTTATTAATAGTGTCTTCAAAATGATTGTGTCTGTAGGATTCACAGAGACATAAACTAAGCACAGGGTGAAAAAAAGTTTCATCACTGGAGAAAGAGAAATCATCTCTTCCTAGAAAAAAAAAATACAAGAGCAAATGCCGTCACCAAACCTCACATAAGTATCTTAATGATTTTAGGCAGCATCAAGAATAAGGCTATCTCTGGAGATGCAAAATCAAGACTGCATTGCCAGAATAAGTCATCTACCATGGCAAATAGAAATGCGTAACGTAAATTGAAACAGAATTAGAAAAACAAGTCTGTCTAATGTGAAGCTAGATAATCTAAGGCCATGCCTACAGGTAAGCATAATAAAGAGTGACTTTTACAGTCCATTTCATTTCCAAGAAAAACCTAACCCAGAGAAAAAACTTAAGGTCCCACATAAAAACAAACAAAACTCAACAATGAGACTACTTATAAGTGAAGTACTGACAAACCTGTCTTGTCTGAATTGCACAGGATTGTCTCTTTCTCTTTGGTTCCAGGCCCATGCCTCATCCATACAGAAATCATGAAGGGCTCTTTTAGATTGAGTGTGACAACACCATCTGGAATCTTCACAGCTTGCGTGCCATTAAACTCAAAGACTTGGTCACTGTCATGACCATTATCAGTAGGAAGTCCTATTGTCCAGTTAGCAGCACTACTTGGAGGGGGAAGTAGCTCAGCTGTGCCAGAAGAAGCACCTACAACAGAAACACTCAAATGAAAAAAGGCAGAAACTAGAAAATCACAGCTCGTTTCAAACCAAACTGTTTTTCTGAGCACTACTTTTTCAGTACCGTCAGGGTTACGCGCTACCATCACACACCAAGCAAATCTCCTTTTAAATAATGTGGCACTAAGAATGGACACCTGATGTCATGATGATTTCCATAAATTTTACTTCTGGGTAGACAAATAATCTCACTGAAATTGTTTTGCTTACCATCTCTACAGCTGTAGTGCCTCACTCTATCTCCGGAGCCATTACATTAATACCACTTGCCCCTCAGGTCCACGAACATGATGCCTTTCTCCTGACACTACACTAGTTGTAAGACTCACATCCATCCAGCTGAAGAGGACTGCATGAAGCATCCCCTCCCAGATCACTGTCTGATAATATCATGGTCAAGGAGCAACAATACCCGCAGGTACTCTGCTTGCTGGTTTTTCCCCAATTCAAGCTGAAATCGTTATTGTCACAGTGACCTCATCAGGGAGCAGCTTAGGAATTGCCCAGGTCTCTAGGGTTACGCTGTATTCACACTTCCAATTGACTTCACCTGAAGTTGAAGACATAAATCACGAGTGGTGTTTTGTCCTGTAATCTCAAATCTTCCCTACTGACTATGAAGGACTCAAACTTTTCATCAGACCTTTAACCGCAGCGTGTGTGTATGCCAAAGTGCCCTTTATTCCTAGGGCAAGCATAGTGTAAGTTTAATTGATACAAGTAACCTGTTTTTTTTCCAAACCACACTTCCTTGATTTTCTCATCTACCTTTTCACCACGTATTTCTTACATTGCATCCTTCATATCCATCACACCTCAGAAAAACAGAGAGGTTTTAATGGCTACACCCTTCTGCATATATAGCATTCTTTCAGCTCTTGAACATGAACCTCATGTGAGGGAAATTATGAGTCTATATAAGCTAGCAGAGAGGCAGAAGAGATTCTTTACTGCATTTGGGAATCATTTCAAAAGTCACCTAATTTTATGCTTTTTACTGTCTGCTAGGAAAAAAGTTGGATGAAACTACATGCAAACAAAGACTGTATCTACTCACTGATTTGTGGTCTAACATAACATTCAAAGAAAAACTAATAAGCAAGAAAGACCACTTTATTTCAAAGAAAGCATTCTTACCACAGAGTCTGTGAATGGATTTCTCAGAGTAGGTGTCTCTGTCACAGCCTTTACCAATATGGTTGGTTTCTAGTTCAACTGTTGCTTGAATGGAGGTTATTGGCTCATCACACGTCTCCAAACGCATACCGGGGAAGAGAGCTAACGAACCAGTACCAGGCTCATACTCTATTCTTTTGCTCCAACCTGTACATTTATCCAAAGAAACAGTATTAAAAATCTCTCACATTTATCTGAAGGAACTGGCAAATGCTAAAAGCAGACAGGAAGGTGATCGAACTCACCTTGCCAGCCAGGCTTGCATGTTGGCTTAAGGCTAATTTTAACCAACACATCCTCAGCAGCTCTCTTCTTCCCACAGTCGTACGCTGTTACTGTCAGTTTATACTGATGTTCTTTACCATAGTTTAACTTTTCTGTGTTTTTTATATAACCTGACACACACACACACACAAAAAAAAAAAAAAAAAAAAGGAAAAAGGCAATCATCAGACATCAATACCTACTCATTTTCCAGCGTCACCACTGCATTGAATGCATCCAGGTACCACATATGTACTTCATATAGGTACCAAGACTTTAGCAGACACACCTGCAAGTGAATTAGCCCTTCACTATTTGACCTTTCAATGCCAGACATCAGGCCCAGATCCTTAAAAATTAAATAAATCTAGAAATGAGCAGACATACAAAGAACAGCAGGTATATACTAACCTGGCTCTTAGTAGCATATTATATTACTCAAAATGAAACTGTCCACAGGTGGCAACTGATACATAAATTGTTTGGCACACGTCAGGATTCTCTTAACTATTTTAAATTCACACATCCATGAAAATTATCCACTGGCAACGTGGATCCCCAAAAATCTCAAACTGAAGCCCACTAAAAGCTGTCTGGCTTTGTTTCATTAGCTTGCTTGAACCCCTCTGAAGGCTCCACAGATCACTAGCGGAAATTACCTAAACAAATCGCTACACTTCAAAACCAATAACCATGATACTGTCATCTCCAGAGCACACCTGAGCACCTCAAATATGAAAAGCACATGCATGGAATCCCATTTCTGAAAGCTAATTAGCAAAATCTATCCTAATACAGAATAGAAAACTACAGGCAACTAAAAAAAAGCCTGCTAAGAGCTGGTTTAAAATAAAACATGGCTACCGTATTTCCTTAATTTTGAAAAGCATTTTAGAAGAAACAACACACATGCAACACACCATCTGTTCCTTACATCAGTAGATAGCACATGGTATCGGCACTGAAAGACACCTCACTTTTCATCATCAATTCAGATAGCCAAAGTCAACACCTCCATTTAACTACACTGTAGGAAAGGGTTAAAACAGGGCTTTAAAATTTGATGCTGACCAGTCTAAAGTCCTGTTCTTAGGGCAACAAATTATAGTAATTCCCACTCCATCTCGCATTGTGTTCTTACCATCTTTGTCAATAGCAAAAGGTACGTCCGGAGTTACAATTTCATAATTGCAAATCTGGCTGAACTGAGGAGAACAATCTGCATCCACCGCTTCCACTTTCAGGATGTTGTCATACCTCTTCCCTTCAATAACTGTTGCCTTGTATGACTTCTCTTTGAACACAGGAGCATACTCATTAACATCATTCACCTGAATATGTACTGTTGCTCTGGGAACAAAACACAAATGTCAGTTCCCTACACATTGCAAAACTTCCATTCATGCAAGGAAGCTGGTAAAACAGCTCCCTCTTTTCCAGATGAGTCTATCCTGCAGAATTTAAGCTCCCAGAAAGAAGTGATCAATGACTAATAAAACTAATAATCTCAACTACCCTGACTAGGAAAGCAGCAGATGCTTTTCCAGCATGTTGCAATATAATTAATTCAGTGTAGTTCTAGGTTATTGCTTACTATTGCTGTTTATTCGTGAATAAAATTCAAACACTTGTACTGTAACTATTAAATTGCCACCATTTTACAGAAATACAAAATACAGCTGTGACAAAATAGGCTTTTACTTCTGTTAAACCAATACAATCCTTTTAGTTCCTTCCTGCTGTCAGAGTATTTGATATAAACATCCAATTTTTATTTCATGTGAACAAGTATGACAGTTAAGACTGGTCTTGGTCCAAGAGCTCAGTCAAGTGCATTTGATCGGCCTTCTTTTGCTAATAAAGTACTAAGCTGTGCAAGTCAGAGAAAACTGGCTTGTTTCTTGGATGTAGGAATGACAAATCAGCCAATTTAAATGGAAGAATCACAGAAGTGGAAGATACACTTCAATACATTGTATAGCTAGCTAGACAATCCTAAACAGACTGGATCTTGAATTCGGTCCTTTCACACTTGTCACTGATTGCTGGTATATACAGAATAGGAAAATAATGCAGTTTCTGTCACCGACCAAGAGGAAGAGGTGAATAATGAATAATGAAAAGTATCTGGAATGTAAACCAATAAAGAATTCAAATACTACAGTCCTTCCATAAAAGCAAAAGTTTTCTAATGCTTATTCTAAAAAAAAAAAAAAAAAAAAGGAAAAAAAAAGTATTTAAGGTTTTATTTTATCCTATGCGCTACATAAATGCCACCAAAAATGGCCTTCTGTACCAAACAGACTTCATAAAAACATTAACACAGACAGCCATGGGCCAGGGAAATTTCAACAGTGGTTTGCAGGTGCTGGTCTTGGAAACCCATCAATCTGCTGAGGGAAAAGAGATGCAGAGCATGCTGCTTCATCTGTACTAGTTCGTTCCATAGCCATGAATATGATTAACCACAATTTTTATCAGACCCATCAGGAAAAAGCTTCTACCTCAATTAACCAGCACAGGTAGAAAAATACAGTAAGTTCTACAGCGTGGAGAAGGAACTGTATACTATCAAACTGGACAAAGAACCTAATTCCAGCCAAGCCAACAAAACATTTGTTGCCATCTTACTCTTTAAAATATTTCTTCAAAAGTCAAACTGAGTATCAAACAGAGTTTGAGGGCACACCTATTTTCTCTAAGTGTAATCCTTCAGAAGGTAACTTTCTGCTGCCTTTTCGAAGCATACAGCTCAGCGTAACAAGGTTGCATTCCTCACCAAGGTGACTGCTGCTAGTCTAGTCCTCATCTTACTCGTGCCCTTCTTTGCTTCGTGCAAATGGTAATCTTCCGTATGCTCTGCAGATGTTTACACCAGGGTGTTAAAACAGTTATTCTCAAGTGGATTTTCTAGAGAGCGTTTCACATTGTGCTTTTTTCTTTAGATAAAGATTAGCTAAAGATTGCTTTGTTCCCATTCTTTCATCTAGGCAGAGACGAACCTTATGCCACCGCTCTTGCTTTTTTTGGTGAGGCCATCTGAAATAATGGCAACATGTAATGCTTTTCCATTTTGTCAACTTTCATATAGACTGACTTCTTGAACCTCTTGAAGTTCTTTTTCGTTTTTAGAAACCGAATTCTGAAGCAATGTCCAGGCTTGGTATCCCACGCCAACTCTTTAAATCCACTCAAGCCAGATTTTAAGTATAAGAACAGTTTTCCTGCTTCTATCCCCACAGTATTTTCGAAGGTAAATTCAGCAACACCAGGGGATAAAGCAATATCATCTAAAATACGGCTAAAGAGATGTCAAAACAGTTCACGTTCGTTTTGCTGCTATTTATACTGCCATTATATGGAAGTCTTAATTCCAGTATTAACACTTGGTTTACATTTCCTCTAACTACACAGACCATAAATCACACAAGCAGAAGACTGCCTGAAACCAAACTTCCCCTCAGCCCACCACAGATTTACTTACTTGTGGGATTTTTTTGCATTTGCTCCATCTGGTCCCTTTCCGCAGTCGTAGGCCTGTATGGTGAACGTGTAGTCCTTCTGTAGTTCACAGTCAAGCTTTTCTTTAGAGCGTATTATTCCCTCACCAGTGGATTTATCCACTACCACTGCTTCAAAGGGAACATTTTGCCCGTGAATTTTAAATCCACAAATCTCACCTACAGATCCAAAGTAAGAGAGGTTAGAACTGGTCAAAATTATTACACATGTTAAAAATAAATGACCGACTATTTTGCAGCCAAGGGTTTGTGAGGGTCTGTGGACAAAGCAAGAGCACTGTGCTTTAAAATGGGTGATTTCTGGGAACTTTAGTAAAAAGAAGCATACGTCTGCCTTCCAAGCAACTTGTTTACTTTACATCCATTCATGCAGGAATACAAAAGAGAAAAAGAGAAATGTAGACAGGCATTTCACAGGAGTACTTGAGATAGCTCTAGGGTAACAGTAGATCTTATGAGAGCATACAGCCAAGGCCACTGGTAATATCTTCTATGCCAAGCTACTGGGAATAGCTGGGCAGCTTTGTTTTGACCAGAGCAAAAGGTTAAAAATGCACAGTTACAAGTCAAGGGATGAAAAAGCTTCAAGTATAGGTTCAGCACCATAATTACAGAAATTCTGTCAACAGATCAAAGAACAAAGTCTTCCTGTGCAATGTACCTGGCTAAAATTAGGGAATCAAAATAAACTACTGAATGAGAAAGGTAGAAATACCAACTTCTCAGGCATCCATTTCAACAGCTATCTACTAAGACACACCAAATATGTTAGCCGAGGAAGCTCTCACATGGAATGATTTAGTAGGCTTTCCTTTCTGTTCAAACTCTTCATCCTACCAGACTGGCAAGAGAAACCCCTAGTACATCATTTCAAAACACACCTAAGCCCAAGCTTACACTACAAGACCTCTTGCTGGCACAGCTAGGTCCATCTGTCAGCAGCAATGCGGAGTGAGCCTAGCATACCCAGCCGGGCTAACAAAAGCCACTCAAACAGCTCCATCACCCACACTGTGGTTTTACCTGTGTAACTTGTTATCATTTTGAAGGTGATTTTCTTACACCATAAAACACTACTTTGCTATTACAGTTGCAGTGGTATCATAGTACCAAGAATGCACTCCTCCTGTAAACGTGTCTAGAGGTATTAAAAAAAACATATTAGATTTAAAACTACTGAGGTACGTACTGAAGGATGTGTACTGCAGGGAAGGTGATACAATGCTTCGGCAGTTAAATGTTACTTTACAAAGCATATGACAAAACTTAAGTTGCCCCAGCGAAGTAAGCTATCAGTGAAAATATCAGAAAATGCTAATTCCCCCCAAAACAAGTTCTTCAGTGTCTGCACAAGGTACAATAACCCCAAATGGTTCAAATGGATGTCTGATTTACAGATATTTCTAACCAAGGGTTTGGTTACGTAACAGTTTTTATCAATATATTTTAAAATATAAAAAAAAACTGGGAGAATAAATGGGACAAAAGAGCATGACAGGATCTTCTGTTTAAGTGCTGATTCCCCATTTCATAACCAAAGTTAGTAGGTTAATATTCATAAAAGGGATAGAAAGAACCCTTTATCACCTTCTTTGGTGACTGTCACCTCAAAACTCTCTAAAGGGAGAAAAGATAAACCCAAGTCAGTAACAGGAAAGGCTGAAAGGGAGCAAATAAGGAAAAGGCAAAGATGCACACATCACACAGAAAAGCTTTGGAAAAACTGTATTTTAAAATTCCAGTGGTGTTTTACTGTAACTGTTATAATTTTAGAGGTTTAGTTATGTTAAGTATGATTTAATCTTGTAACTCCAAGTTGTCATTCGTAAAACTTTGAAGTATTTAGTATGTTTCTCAAAAGGCTTCTTTCTTTTTTCCTTTTTTTTTTTTTTTTTTCCATAATACCAACTGCTAAGGAAAATATATTTTCAGAATTCCATGTTGATGAACTATCCATAAAGTGGTATTTACCAGATTTATACTACTCTATTTAAAGAAGACACATTAAATATTTTAAAGAAGCTTTTATCTATTATACCAAAACCACTGTATTTCTACAATTAAACAACTTCATACTCTCCTTCCAAATAACAGAAAAAAATTTTAAGCGGTTACGAGATTTTTGTATTTTCCACATAATTTTTTTATCAGTCTTGGATAACACCTTGCACTTGCAAAATTTGAATTCTACATCAAACTTGACAGTAATTCATTAATAAAAAACATACCCATTAAATTGAGAGTCTAATGAACATAAAAGCTGTAATGTAAGAAATGGGGAGGGGGGAGCTATACATTTTCCTAGCAGTATACTGCTTTTCCAAGTTAAACAAGCAACTACCAGCTTCTATCATTTTATTCTACTGCTGAAATACAAGAGATGCAGGTACTCAAACATATTAATCTGCTAGTACTGAGGATGCCCTGGAGCAGCCTGCCTTGCCCCCTCCGGCCACTCCAGAGAAGAACAGGCTTCCACAGTGCCCTGGATCTTCCACACTTCAGAGGAGATCTCAGACGTAACAGAGCTTTACAGTGTATTAGATGGCTCTGCCAGGCACCTGGAATGCCTTCACAGTCCTAACGAACAGACAGTTAATCCTATTCTTCACTCCCCTGCAAATCACAATTTCTTAAACTCCCAAACTGCCACGTTTTACATACCATCCAGCATACCAATTATTTTTTCCTGATGACCATCACCTTTGACCTAAGCTCCAGTACAACAAAGCAGACCTGTACCCTTGAAATCACTTCTGGCAGATCTCCTGTTCCTTCTCACACATTTCAAACAACTTGCAGTCACACAGTTATTCAAGTCTCCATTCTAGAGTGGCCTTAAAGAGAGGTCAGGCACTACAGTTAGAGAAATGCTTCTCTTAAAAAGGCAAATTTACAGTTTAATAATGAAATGGAAATATATAATTAAGGAAAATTACCTTGTAATGTATTATGATTTCTAGTCCTTCATTTTAAAAGGAGCCAGTTTCTGAAATAGCTCTCTAGTGGTTCTCCCTGAAACTCACTTCAGGTAATCCCTAGATTTATAATCAGCTCTTTATTTTAATGCACCAAGTATGCTGCCTCTTGGGGCACCCACATAATTTATTTCAGTCTATTCTTACACAGGATATAAATATAACCCCAGATTTTAATGTGTTTTGGCAATAGGATCATTCAAGAAAATTTTACACTGCATAAAATTTGTGGCCAACACCACATCAGTCAGAAGTGACATGCCCTCTGCAAGCTTCTAAATATTCCACCTCCCCTCCTCCTGTACACCCACCTCCCTGCTCCCTTCCAGTAACTCTAACCTTGAGAGTCAAGTATTGTGTGTGAAACATTGAGATTTGGGGAGAGAGCAGGGAAATGGAAGGTAACATTAAAGCAGAAAGCCTGACAACGGAGAGAAGAGGGAGAAGTATATTAACGGGGCAATTACCTATCTGGGAGAAGGGGAGGTTGTTTAAAAACTGGTCAGTTCTTTATCATCTCAAGTGACCTTTAGCTCTGGCACCAACCCCAGCTTGGCTGCTAGGACACTCAGGCATTGTATTTTTGGCTCCTGGGCATAAGACGTAAATAAGCTTTCGGGTAAATATCCATATGCCTCCAGATGCTTTTTAAGGTGTACTATAGCTCAATTCCTGCCAGCTGTTTCTCAGAACAGTAACTGACCCGATACAATCGTATTTTCCAGTTCACACGCTAGTAAGATTACCCCAAAAAGCCCTTTCAGTACTACACAGACAAGGTTCTTCTGATTGAAAATGTTAAAATGCACAAAAAACCCTATGGTGTTACTTATAAATGCTCTAAATAAGCAAATGCAGAGCTCCCAACCTAACAAGCTTTTTAAGCTCCCTTCTTCAAAGTGTCTCTGCAATGACAAGAAGCAAAAAGGAATAATTCTCTGAAGTACAAAATATTTCAAAAATTAAAGCTCCCCTTCCTTTCTCCAAAATGTATTAGACTGTTACAGAGCTGCTTCAAGCCAAATAAGAAAATTTTCTGATTAACAGTCCCATACACAGATGATACTAACTTTCATCTCAGTTATGAAATGCATATATTTATATAGTATAGGTAGACTCTTCTGTGATTACAGAATTCTTGGCAGTGAATTTTTTTTTATTGCCATTAAGCAAGCTTAGCCCCATTCCATGCTCCCTAACGTTTCATGCTATGCCATACATACCTAATACTTTTTCTCACTTCATTCTGAAGTTGAGATACATTACTAAAATAAATTTCTACCTCTCCTAATCTTAGAACAGAATGATGATCAATCTGTAAATTAGTTTGTATTTGACATACTGGGAACTGTTCAGTTAAATAAACTGTAACTAGGATAGCACTTTACAGTGCTTCCCTCAGCTGTAATTACAGTTGAAAAAACATTTCATTTTACAGGTAACACAGGTCTGTGGAACTTACGTTAGCCAGAAGACATACAGTAATCTTGTATCCTAAAAGCATTCTGTATTTCCCCTTTCTAGTGTAGCACAATCAAACGACAGTGAGGATTTGGTAGAATTTTAAGGCTTTGTTGTTTTTTACTGTTTTATCTCTTTCTGTACCGTTATGATACAACGAGGTAAAATAATTATATTATATAGTTTAAAAAAAGCTTTGCAAGATATTTAAACTGCACATACAGTATTTGACTAGACACTCTTCAACCTCTGGAGTCAGCTATCCCTCTAGATTTCCATTCCACAGGAGATGAAGTATGTCCTCCCAGCTCTAACCCAGCAGCAGTCTACATGAGGACCATGGAAAGCCTTCAGGAAGAGCCTCTCATTTCAATGTGCGTACAGTGCCTCCTAAACAAGTATTGCTTAATAGCATACAAAACCGATAAAAAGCAAACCAATTTTAAATTCCACAATTAGCGATAACTCCATGTCAGTTTGTATTTGTCTGCTGGTAAGTGCATACCAAAACGTCACTTCACAGATGCCTTAAATTTGATGCAAAAATGGCTGAAATACTATTTTATAATATACATGTAATATAAATAGATGTAGAATTTTTAATAACAAAATTTCCTCTAAGGTTTGCCAACCAGCTGTGCAACTGAACCACTCATTGGATGTGACGAGATCAAAATTTTTATCTGTTTGCTTACACAGCATCATTCATCATCTCTACACATTAATTCTTTACAGGCGTCACTGGCTGAGCGCCGCATGACGGAGGCTGCTGCAGCCAGGAGCCAGCACAGCTCCCTGCCCCAAGCAAACAGGGCTGGTGGGCAGCAGCACTCGCCCACCGCCACCTGCGAACCCCACACGCCTCCGGGCAGAGGCTGACAGAGAGGCTTGGGGGATTTAGGGGGGGGTGGGGGTTAAAATAAATGAATATAGATTGTGCGAGATCATTTTCACAGCTCTATGCATATTCATGCTCTAAATCAAAACATTCTTAACTCCCACAAAAATACTTCTTGCATCCCAGATTAGTAAGGGGAGAATAAAGTATTGTGGCTGAGAAGTGGTTTTCTCTGGGGGGGGGGGGGGGGGGTGGGGAAGAGGGATTAAAACCCTGTTACGGACACATCAAAAATCCAAGGAAACACATCCTTCCACCAGGGAAACATTTCAAACCTCTTGCTAGCAAGACCCTGCGTTATAATCTTACAACAAAACACATTCAGCTAAGCTAAGGCATCCAGATATAACACTGTTTGTTTCAAATGCAATAAAAATTCAGTTCCTTTTTGCACAGTAAAGGGGAAATCCATACTGAGAGCTTCAGACATCAAAATTATTTAAAACGTGGATTACTGTAATGTACAACAGAAGATGTAGCTGCCCTTTATTTTATTTTTTCAGCAAAACCATTCAGAGCTAAATTCCAACGTGACTCAATGTGAGACGCAGAAAAGTTTCACTAAGGAATAAGAATGGCCACTGTCTTCTCAAGCAGATCTGAAACAACCATGGCACAAAAGACCGACTCGGTAGGGCCTCTCTACACATCAGGCAGTATGGCAAGGCAACCTGCCATGGCTATACCAATTACCCTAGAAATAAATGTCTACATCACTCTACTTACTTTTGCACATCTGAATGTTAGGATCCTACCCACAGCACGAAGTGGGCAAAGCAGTAAAACGCTACTTTCACTTGCCCCACAGTTCATGTGCTACAAAGTATTTACATGAACTAGGTTCAAGAGGTTTCGACATGCTCAATATTGAAATAAAGCAAAAAGCTCTATTTAAAATATTTTAAACCTGCAGACAGTTCAGAAGTTTCACAGCTCAGCCAGTGGGCCCACTTAATTAAAATATCCAACTTTTTGAAGCATGAATAAATCTGATTTATAAGTAGGAATATACCAGTTAGGGCTGAAACAGCCATTTAATCCTGAAAATGCTTTGGTTTGCTGTGAAAACATGTCACTGATCTAACAGACTTCTCGCACCTAAAACACCCACGTAAGATGCTGCTGGACAATAACAAAGCCATTCTCCGTTCTCAGCCATGACTACAGCACCACCAACGGGAACTGGTGACGCTCATTCAACACGCCTCCTTACATGTGGTCTCCTCGAAGACAGATTCAAGTATTGTTCCATTTAATGGTAGACAAATACTTCCACATATTCCCACAGCACAGTCATTCAAAATGTGTGTAATTCAAACCCAACAGAGTCATATCAAGGAAAATTTATTTACAACATTAGCGTGCTACACTCTGAATTTAAGGTAACTATTTTAAATCCATTGTTTTGCTGCTGCTTAAGAATTGTTAAGTTTTTGAAAGCCGAAATATATAACATTTATACAAACATTTAATAAAACCAACTTCCAGTTCATAAAAACGTTCATTGAAAGAAAGGAGGTTTAACCACTTTAGATCAACACAATGCAAAAGCAGTCTCATCTGAAGAGATACTCTGACATTGGATTCTCCTCTGCAAATCTGACAATGTATTTGAAGATACTCTGCCAGTATTTTCCTAAAGCTTCATGATAGCCAGCACTCAAGAAAACTTCACTATTCACCAAGAGGTATAAAACTGCCATTTGCAGAATCTGTTCAATGCTGTCAAAACCACCAGCACCACTTAAGCACTACAAGAGATGATTCATATTCTCCTAATTACCAAGTACACAAGTCAGCCCCCCTATGCTCCTTTTACTTAACAGATTTTGTGTATCCCAACACAAGCTTCTTCATTTGGAAATGAAAAGTTTTTTTGTCCACAGACAGCAGTTTTATTTCCAGTTAAGATCACTTAAGAGCCTCTGCCATATGTATCTAATACATGAGAAAGTGTTGAATTTCAGAGGTTTGCCATTATCTCTGAACTTCCTGAATTTGTAAGGCAGCCTTGGAGATAATTACAGCCTTATAGTAACGCAACACAACTGTTACTTTAAGTACCACTTTAAGAAACTGTGACCAAGCTGCCATAATGCTGTAGCACACAATGCAGTCAGCATGCTGAACATTTCAAATGGCTGTTAATTTAATCACTCCCTTTTTCTATCACTTCCTCCTTGAAGCCAGGCTGAGCAGTGTTCCCAAAAATGGCTAATATCATATCCTGTAGGTATTATACTAGAATTCTTAACTCTAAAATTAAACTTAACCAAGCAAACTTCTGCAAGTATCTCATTTAAGCTTGTGTTATCCACTACAACTGATTTAAATACCTGCAAATGCCCAACAGTATTCTTCAAGCACAATTTTCCAATATTTTGTCATACCAAAAAGATACTTTCCATACTACTACATCAAATTAATGAATACAGTATTGTTAAACAGTAGTTTCCAGAAAAAAAAAACAACAAACTACTGTGGAAGCTTCTAAGAAAACTGTCATCTGTCAGTCCTACGTTGAAAGTGAATTAGCCATTCTGCAGATATCATGTATCATTCTCCATGTTCTTTGCTAAAGAAGAAAAAGCCTTTTCTTCAGGTAGAAGAGGCTGTCCGCTTTTAAAAATACCCCAGACTGCTAAGCAAACTTAATTCTACTAATTGCTGTTTTCAATTCTATTAAGACACAAATCAGAAACACCAAGAAAACCCAAAACTCTCTTCAGAATGTTAAGAATAGTTTCAGAACTCTCAGAGTAAATGCTGTGAAATGCAGAATCCTGAGGATCGAGAAAAAGATTAACTGGAGCGGGGGTGGGAATTAACATACGCACATGAAATTGAAAGCAGCATGGAATACCTGCAATATAGAGTACTCTCTGGTTTGGATATTTGGATACAACTGTGTATACAAAATAAAACTCTGGTCCACGCACAAACATTTCCTAGGGTCTAAAAGCTTTGAAATACTATGCTAGTGTTAAGGGAAAACACACTAAAAACACACAAAGCATTTGCTCTCAAGAAAGCATTTCCACTTCTTCAAAAAGAAATGCAGATTAATTCCTTACCTGCAAAACGCAGAGGCGCATCTTTGTCCAGGGCTATTAAGGGGGGGTCCAAGAGCACCGTGTTGTCATTTTCTGTAACTATACCATGATAGGTTGTTTCAATCCATGGCTTATGCTTGTTAACTGAAAGGAGAACAAAGTACAAAGTCAAAACATTTGAAACTGACTTTAAAAAATACTTTACAATACTGATTTCACCATTTTCCTTTTTCTGTATCTGAATCAGCATTTTACAAAATTAAAAAATTTGAGACACAAAATCCTGTTTAAGTATGTTCAGAAGAGTGCAGTGTCCCTGTAGGCTTTCCAAAAGTAACTCAGAGAATCTGAATTGGTCTCTTAACTATGCTGGGATTTAAGATGTCCCTAAAGTGCAACTCAAAAACCTTCTAACAGCGACAAGGAGCCGTTGACAGGAGCGTCAAGCATGACACCAGAAAAACTGATATTCAGCACCAAGTGAAAAAAGACTGGCCAACATGAAACACAAGGGTTTATTTAACTCTCTCCAACATGGAAAACCTGGAATCCAGTTGGTGGACTATTTTTCAAAACAAGAAGTCTTTTTCTAGTTTCAGCATTTTGTCCTGTATGGGGTTTTTTATTATCATTAAGAGAATAGGCAGAAAAGAGATCAAACTTCACTAATTTCTACACAAGGCCCGAAGACATTTGCCGAGGAAACAAACGGGGAGCGACAGACATTTCTGTCCCAGCGTAAGACCTACACCTAGAACCTTCGGTATCAGTTTCACCAGTCACTCATACAGCATCCCAGGTGAAGGAGAAGCCCAGGAGTTCTGCTCATGCTGGGGAACTACACAAAACGCAAGACAGGGAGAGAGAGGAGAGGCAATCGGAAAGGGGGAGACACCAGCTTTTGCAGCCGTGCACCTCAGCAGCAGGGGCACCAGGCAAGCCCCTGGCCCTGCGGGGTCTAGTACTCTGCTCTTTAATCCAACATACGCCTGGTGCAGATTTCAAACACTGCTGGAAGAAGTGATCACAGTCTTCCGGACTTTTCTGTCACCTAATAGAACGCCTTGAAATCTGAGCAAAATACTGACTATTTTTTGTATCACTTATTTAGTAGTGACTTTAAGAGACTGGGAAACTCCACTAAAAAATCACCCATAAAAGCACTCTTCAACTCTGCACAGAAGGATCTGTAAACCGATCACTTGAGCATGTGTAAGGTGACGGATCTCCTTCCTCTGCTGCAAAGAAATGCAGGATCTTCCCTTGTCAGCTTGCAAAAACAGTTTTTTCCAGTACATCACAAAAAATGCAAGACAAAATCATATGTAAATCACATGTTATCTACTAGGCTATCATCTACTACATGACAATCCAGTGTGAGAGTGCCTTTATTATTAAATATTTACCTTTAATGTTATGCTCTCCAAAGATAAATACAGCTCATAGTCTGCAGAACCAGTGGAAGTGGTGTAACAGCTAATTCTTCTTGACAGTTCAACATATTGTTTCTCCTGGTCTAGCTCTCTTCATGCTGAGGTTCTACATGCATCAGTTTTACCTAAATTGTTTTGGGCAATTTCTATCTGCTACTTAAAAAAACCTCTCAAGGCTACCACATACTTGTGCTGCTTAAATTAACGCTACTTCCCCGGATCCAATTCTGGAGGGTTGTACATACCCAGCTGCTTAGAACCTATGGAAAACATTCATCTAGAGGGCCAGAAAACCGCTCCTCACCAGACAAAACCCAAGTCAATCTTCAGCAAATTATGTACAGGAAAATATCAAAAAATGCTTTGCTAGAGGTTATAACAAATACACCACACTATTCAATAACCAAATTCAATAGGTGACATCACCCAGATTTTGGTCTTCATGAGATCAAGTACTTACAACTTCTGAAAGAAAAGCCTGTGCAATCACAGCGAAGAATATACTACAGCTAGAACACAACAGTGTAGTTATACTGTACTGAGACAGTTGAGTGCTGCTAGTTCACCTCTCTGAAGAACTGTATCAAGCAGATTGTCAAAAGAGGCAGAGATGTAAGGATAATCTATAACCCAGACTTTCAAATCCTGCGTCTCCAACAAACTAAAGTGCATTCATGATGTCTGTCATAACGCTTACCCAGGAAAACTGAATTCACTGCGATAAAAGGACACTTAAACAAATGATTAAACCTAGAGGTAAAGAACTCATATAGGAAATGATAACACACTCCCAATACGCTTTCATCTGCAATCTTTTCCTGGTTAGTAGTAACAAACTGGTAGACAGGATATAATATCTTCATACGTAACAATGCAGCAAGAGAGAACTCGCAACAAACTATTTTAACGCAAACAGTGTTTAATTACAGCCATGTGTGGTTTTACTCAATATGGCAATGCTATCTTTCTTGCCTCAATACACTCACATGGGCATGCTTTCAATATTTGGCATACCAGCTAGCCAGCTCAACGCCAACCACACTTCTATTTGCCCGAGAAGCACGCTGCCGCAGCACCCTCCCAGGAACCTGGCGTTTTGTAACGACTTTGTCACGCTCAAAGGGACGAACACACTGTTCCTCCCTCAGAGGGAAGGAAGGTGCCGGTAACTGCTGAAGCATGAGTCTGACTGAAACACACCTCTCAATTCAAATCTGTCTAAAGGAAAGCATTCCGCTAATACAGCTACGGCTGGCAGGGGCACCAGGAGGACGCAGGTGTGTGTTTTTCTGTCCACGCATCTGGGGCAGCTGCACCCAGACTGAAGATGTCACAGTCCCTTCATCTGTTCGTCTTCGTCTTTGCAAGGACCTAGTAAAAAATACTGGAACAGATCTCTGCTGGAGGAAACCCCATCTCCCTCCTAATGCTTCTGAACATAGATTACGGTTTTGGGTTTTTAAGCACTGAAACACCTTCTCCTAATTTAGCAACCTACAATAAATCCCACTACTGTAGGGTAGGGAATTCTATAAAAGCCTGAAGTACTGTAACCACATGTGAACAGAATTATGAGTATGCTAAGCATCTGCAGAGTCTAGTGAACCTTCAAACAACAGGCCCAGTTAAAAGCAAAGTCATGTCCTTTTATTGTGCTGTAGACAATAAAATCATAAAGCTTAAACCCCTTTGTCTTTAGGAAGGCTAAAACATCACCAGATTTTAAAACATAAAGCTTAAATCCCTTTGTGTTTATCAAGGCTAAACATCACTGGATTTTAAAAACCAAACTTACTGCTGAATGTCCAGGAAAGGCCCATTATCCATGTTTGTGATCTACTGACTCTAGCATAACCACGTACTGTAAGAAATTCCCAAGCTAGCATTTGAAATATGAGGCAGCTCACGAGTGATACACTGCTGCTTCCCTTGAACTGCAAAACTGAACCAAGTATTATTCTGATCTCAGTCTGCTGAGAGATTATTAAAAGTTGGACTGAAAACTATCCTTCCACATTTTTTTCCCCCTCTTTAATGGTCAGGACACTCCTGAAACCCACAGAGAAAGTTGTTCAAAGCCAGACTGTCAATTTCAAACCAGAACAGTTGGCCTATTCCAAGCCTGACACTAACAAAGTGCCCTGAGCTGTTAATCTCTTGCCATTTAACTGGGATAAACTACTCGGGTTTCCTTGAAATACAATATTCACACTATTTGTAAGCGCCTCAACTGGAATCTGTTGTAAATCCCAACTAGCATTTAATCTAGTCAAGTGGGGGAAGCTACCCTGGGCATGCCACAGCAAGCTGACTTCTACTTAGTTTTTAGTGGCCAAAAAAAATTAAAAAGGCAGCTAAGCACAGCTCTTTCTCCAGGTAGCAAACTGAATTGTAAAGCTCATGCTAGAGCCTTTACTGCAGCCAAGCAATGACTGAGCACACACGTGCAAGGTGAGCACAAGCCACCTTCTAACTCGATTATCTAAAGAGAATTGCTGCTAAGCTATCAGATGAAAGGGAACCGGTGCCTGATGTGACGTGTCCCTGGAACACACGGGTTTAAAACACCACTCGCCCTAGGTAAATGTGCTCTGTGTCTTGTGACACCCAACAGACCAGCTCTCACCAACACTGACTGGAAGTACTACTGGCTGTTCTGCAGAACAAGGAATGCGGCCTCAAAGAAAGGATGCTTCACCAAGAGCAATGGCTGATGCTGCAGAATGCAATCCATCAGATCAACCAGCAGCAACTTTTTGCTGCTATTTAGAAGAATTAATGACTGTAAATGAATGTGTAGGCAGGGCAATGGGGTTTAGCGCTAGTACAGAAACTTTAATCAAAAGCTATAATCTTAAGACAATCAGAATTAATTCAGTTCTATTTTTTGAATGTGAACATATTAAAATTAAATGTACTTATCAAAGTCCTTTCTGAGGACTTCCATTATCTTCTTACAAGTGGTCAGAAGTTCATTTGACTTAAATGGGATCTGGCATCTACATAACTGAAGATTTAGACACACCTCAACCAAGAAGGCCCGTAAACTGAAAATAAGTTTTCTTCTGGATAACTACTTTAATATACAGTGTTGTTTAGCCACGCTGCATATCTTTAGAACTAGATCATTTGTGTCAAAATGAATTCTTAAGAATTAACCTGTAAAACACACTGAACGAACTCAATAACAAGTACTAGGCTTTGAAAGCTAAATATTCAGTCAGTGACAGTAAAGATAAAATACTCATTTTCAAAATCCACCTCTGAGACTTTGTGAAAAATCTGGAGATTGCCTAAAAAGAAAATTACATTCTCTATTAATTCAAATGAATTGCACTCAGTGAACTGAGTAAAGTCCTTCACTCCTGTCCGAAGGTCCAACAAAAACTGATTGCTGTACATCTTTTGTGTCTTCCTCTTGGTGCAAGAGAATACAAGTATGCCTTTCAGTGAGACAATAAAAACCCTAAAGTATGTCTTACCTTCAATATTCATAACTTAGTACTCTTCTGATGAAATTTCAAGCAATATTATTAGAAGTTTGTGTAGTACCTAACAATAGAAAATTACAGCTCAGCCAAGGAGTAAACATCTATGTGATAAAATATGCCTTCTCCACCCTGAAAGTAAAGTTTAAGGAAGGCTGTAGCATGGCCTAATTATAATGTGTGTTCTGTTCCTGCCCTGGACTCAACCAGCCTGCAGTTCAGAGCTGTGCCTCTGATTTTCTGTTCGAAAAGGGTGAGGATTAACTTTGCATATTATCAACTTGAAATATTATCAGTGGTAATGAAAAGATTTATTGTGTTTGTTTATTTAATTAGGTCTTCTCATACCTAGAATTTTATCAAAAATCATCATCTTACAACCAGGTACAAACAATGGGATACAATGGAACACAACCTTTACTCAAACATTGAGTTTCTCGATAGTATGGGACTTACCTATAGTACAGGTTTCCAAGGCAAACTACAATTGCCATTACTGGGACACAAAACCAGTAAGCAGTAACAAAATATAGGGGGATGAATCTGCTCCAAGAGAGTGATTAGGTAAGGGTGTGAGCATCCACTACCGCTAACCTCTACGGTTCCCAGCTGAAAGGAACTCAGGTGGTTGAAATTCATCCCACATTTTCAGACGTCTGTCTTGGATTCTTTGCCACAATAAGGAACACTTGTAATGTGTGCTCTGGAAGCTCAACTGTCACACACTGGGAGCATAAGGTAGTGTTTATAAATTGTCAGGTGCCTACAGTCTGAGCCTGCACAATTAATACTTTCTCCAAACACCACCTTCAAACTAATGGCCGCAGGAATTCAACGGGTTTTATTAAATTATATTTTGCCTAGGGAAAAACCTCTGGTTTATCACCACTTACAGAGTTTCCTGTTCTACACTGAACCAGCCGCCTAAATATGATTTTATTTGTACACAGACAGATGGAAGTTTTGCCATTAGCTGAAACCCAGGTACATGCAAATGACTGATTAGAAACTAGTTGCAGTATTATCCACAGCTGCAGCAGCAACAACGTTCAGAGTGCCAAAGACCTTGGACAGAGGATATGCTGACCAGATTTCAATTTGGATAAAAGCCTGTCAAAGAAAACAGCAAAACCGAAATATCCCACCACAAAACAGTCTAAACAGGATTAAGGCAACAAAGCCTTAATTTTTGAAGTGAAATTTAAAATGTTTTAAACTAAACAGAACACTGAAATAGAAAACATAAGCCTCTAACTGTAAACACTCATTTAATAAATGTTCTTTTAAACGTTGCTAATTATAGTGCAACAGTAGAAATCACCTACTTTCTACCTGTTGTCATATTTATAGATTTCACTCCTTGAAAGGCAGTCTTACTTACAGCAAACATCATTTTTCAGTATAGCCAGCACTTGTTGACTCCATTTAAAAACAAGGGAAACCAACTGGGAGCAGTAGCAGCAACTTGTTTTCAATCTGAACACAAAGCAAGTGAGATGAGACCTAATACTATAACCAAAGGGCAGACAGAGAGTTCTTCAAAGGCACTGAGGTTTCTAATAATCCTTTTTAAAGGCTCCTAAGGAGGTTTAGTCCCTACTGAAGCCAATGTGAGTCAATCAGTACGAATCAAATAAATTAGAGTGCAACACAAGATTTATTTAAGACCAAGGCTTCCAACAGTAAACTCTCCCATGTTTTGAGGAATTGCTTCTGTCTGTACCAATAATGATAATGCTACAAGATGTATGCCCTTTAATATCATAAACAAAATTTCAGAGAGACTTCTCTGAATACAGCTAAATAGGATGAGAGATAAGGCTCAGACAAATGGTAAAAGTGCTTTTGTTCAGAGAACATCAATGACTACAGAAGTTTTTTGTCCCCTGCAGAACAGTTTCATAGCCATGAGTCACTAAGCTATCAGATACTTACGACTTTCATGGCAGAAAAAGCCACTTTACCCAGAACAACAGAATTATAATTTAATCTGTTTGAGATGTTCACATTATGCTGTCCTGGGGTCTGCCGTGGGTTTAACTCCAAGCCTTCTAACTTCCATGAGAAACGTGTCTGTGAGCCTAGCTTCCATCCTGCTTAAAAAAACCCACACTCTTTCCAATAATCTGGAACTGGTGATTTCAAGTCTGCAGAATTATTAAGGCCTCACACCAAAGATACATTTGCAAGTTTAGAAAAGTTTCTGTTGATGAATTTTTCTGGTAACCTGGCACGGACATTACAACATACAGTTTAAGAATACTGGAGAAGACAACTGGCATGATAGTATTCCAAAGACAAAATAAACCATGCTTGCCCAGGCCATCTCTCCTCCATTTCAGTTTCCACAGCAGTGTATTATTTTATATAATATAGAGAGAAAAAGAGATGAAAATAGCGTGCATGAACAGATGGCTTTCCCAAGCATCATGCATCATAGAAAGGTCTAGCACTGGTTAATTCTGTCTCTTCCTTTCATAAATCCTTAGAGGAGAAAAAATACCCAGGCCCCATAAATAGCCAAATTGTCTCTTCATAATGCTTTAGGGTAGTCTTGAATTTCCTTGCCTCTAAAAAGGAGACAGAAACCTAACCACCAGCCCTGTATTCTGAAGGCTGTTCCCATGTCAAAGAAACATCTGCAGTACGACTGTGGTAGTGATGAGAAAGTGGTTTGTGGTTTGGATTTAAGACATTCATAGCACCACATAACTTCCTGAAGTAATCACAGATCAGCAAAGCTTCCTCAAGATACTATTATTTTGATCAATACCCTTCCTAAATGATGGTATGTTGGAAGGGACCCAAGGCAACAGAGGTATATCGCTCTACCTGGTGAGTAACTACAGAAGAAGCAGCCATTAGATGCACTGCCTTCTCGTCTGAAAAGTCAATCCATTCCCCTCCCTTTTCAGCTCCGTTGCTAAATATCCAATTGCTTCACTACGACAAACACTATTCGAA
Organism: Falco rusticolus; assembly: GCF_015220075.1. Classification (NCBI taxonomy): domain Eukaryota; kingdom Metazoa; phylum Chordata; class Aves; order Falconiformes; family Falconidae; genus Falco; species Falco rusticolus. The sequence continues at coordinate 112,419,787 of NC_051189.1, read as the reverse complement.
CACACTGCTAACTACTGCTTTCCACTGCAATGTTAGCCCAACAAGCTTAGAACTATTTGGGTCAACTTGACCAATTACAAGACAAATCTAATTAAATTAAGAGTTCTGCATCAGCTGGAGAGCAATATGCCTCTTTAGAACCCGAAACCACTCTTTGCACTCCTTAAAATAACTACAGTGAAGACAGCAGGTCAGCTAGCTCACACTTAACTTTTGTGTAAGATCACATCCCCAAAAAGCTATTTCCATCATCAAAAAAGAAGACAGTTTTCGCTTCTGCCCCCCCCAATGGCTTCCACCGACCTCAAAACCAACCACTGTTACTTGCTGTATCTTAAACATAAATGTGTTCCAACCACAGGAATACGCAGGACTGGAGAGTGGAACCCCCCACTCTAGTGGAGCCTTTCCAGACCCTTTCCGCGCGTTACTGAACCAAGCACAATTCAGTTTTGACTACTTAGAATAAATGTTAGCAACCTCAGTAACAAGGACTTTCAAAGTCAGAGATGAAAAAAAATGAAGCTGAACTTAGGGGGAAAAAAAAAAAAAAAAAAAAAAAAGGAACTGATAACACAGCACAAAACCTGAAAGCTTACCATAAACGCTTCCAAACCAATGCTTCTAACAACAGGGAAATGAAAGCAAGTTGCCTGAGCAGCCTTCCAACTGTTTTCCAGAGCCTACCTGCCATTAAATGCACCTTCACGTAACATTATTAACAAGAGTACCTAGAGCAGCCAAAATGTCATCAGGACCAACGCCAACTGCACAAACCAAACCAGACTAGGCCTCATACTGTAACTGTGTTACACGTGATGAAGTTTGACAGATCAGGACCTGCAGCCTAGCAGCTCTGTTGATCAGACTGAAAACAAATGCAGCCTGTAACTGCAGAGGAGCTGCCTAACAGAGCCGTCCTGTGCAACACCACCTAAATTTGACATTTGTTTCCAAGTACCTGTCCACTTTCTTTGAAAATGGGTTGCGATCTTAGTTTTATTCATCACTTCAAATGACGGAAAAGCCTAGCAATCCGATGAAACTGTGCTTCGCTGTTGGTGTGGGGTTAGCAATGTAATGGTTCCAAGAACGCTAATAAATTGGTGGTTCTTAGATCTTATACAGGTAAATTACAGCCACCTCCTGAACAGCTGGCACAGGACTCACCACAGCAGCAACTTCTTGATCCTACCCAGGGCAACTGCAGCAAGACTGTGTGTCCTTAACGTGTTGTTTTTGTTTAAGATCAAGAACTTCCCCTTCAATGTATCTGCAAGGCATTTTATAGCCACGCTTCTATCTACGTTCAAGCGCAACACAAGATCTCAAATCGCATCATACGATCAGCTAAACCTTGCAAAAACGGCATTCTCAATTCAAGGGGTAACCTTCAGGTAAGGAAGCGCTTGCAAGCCGCTTAGCGAAATCTGCTCAGGAGGAGACCTGCAATGCGTATGCTTTTACTCCACAAGATCAATCAATAGCCACAAGGCCAACGTTTAAACACGCCGTATCGCTACGGTTTAGCGGAGCTGCGCGTTTCGCTCGCAGGCACGCCGGGGGTCTCCGCCCGAGCCTCGGCTCCCCGGGGGCTCCTGGCCCTGGGCTGCTACGTCCCCCTCCAGCCCGCCGGCCACCGAGGCTCCGCCGCGCCGGCCGCCCCTCCGAGCCCGCGGGGTGCGCAGAGCCGCCCCGGGCAGGGCCCCCCCCCCGGGCAGGGCCCCCCCGTTCCCCGCAACAAGTGCCGACCCCCGCCCGCCGGAGGCAGCGCTTATGTAACGCGGCGCACCCCGCCACGGCGGGGCCGGGCCCGCAGCCGAGGCCCGCCGGCTCGGCGCTGACCTTCGGGGAGGGCGGACGGGCTCCGGGGGCAGGGGCCCGGCGCAGGGCGGCGCGGAGGACACGCCGCCGCCGCCCCATCCCTCCCCACCGTGCCGCAGGTGCGGCGGGTCACCACGGCCCGCAGGTAGCCCCGGCAAGGGGCGGCCAGCGCCCTCCCCCCCCGGCCGCGCCGCCGCGATGTCCTCCGCGGCGCTCCCCCGCGAAGGGCGGCGGGACCAAGGGCACGGTCCCCGCGCCCGGCGGCTCCGGCCCTCCCCGGCGAGCGGCCACGCCAGCCGGGGACGGGGCGGGGGGGGGGGCCAGACCTGCCGCCCTCCCGCTCCCCGCCGGTGCCGAGCAGCCTCCCCCGCCCGCCCCGGCGCTGTTTACCTCGGGCGGCCGCAGCTCCCCCGCCGAGGAGCGCGGCGAGCAGCAGGCAGGCGGCGGGGGCCGGCAGCGGGCGCGGCATGCCCGGGCGGCGCGGCGGCGGCATGGCAGCGCGGAGCGGTGCAGGGCAGCGCGCACCCCGGCTGGCGGGGCGGCTGTGGCGCCCCCGCTGGTCCGGGCCCCGCTCTGCGGAGGGCTCGGCCCGGCCCTGAAGAGGAGGAGGAAGAGGAGGAGGGAGGAGAAGCGCTGCGCGGCCCCGCTCCGCTCGCCTTTTCTCTCCTCCCCCCTCCCTCCCCCGCCCCGCAGCGCGGCGCCCCGCCAGCGCCACCTAAAATGGCGACGGCCGGGCCCCCGCGCCGATTCCCAGGCGGGGGCGGGAGCGAACCAACGACGGGGGGGGGGGGGGGGGGGAGGGGCGGGAGAGCCCATCTGCGCGCCGCGGGGCCCGGCCGCCTCCCGCCCCGCAGCCCGGCACTGCGGCAGCAGCCCTGCCCGCCGCGGCGGGGCCCGGGGGCGGCGGGAGCGGCGCTTGGTGCCGTGCGGCTGCGGGCGGTCCGCAGTCAGCGCCGGTGGCGCGCCCGCAGTTGGGGTCGGCCCGGGCTGACGAGCCCCCCACGGCTCCGAAAGTGGAAACACGTGCGGGGCCGGGCCGCGCCGCAGCGCCAGGGCAGGACCAGCTGCGTGCGGGGTCGCCCGGTACCACCGGGCCCAGGGCCTGCACCGGGGTCCCCTGCCCCAGGGCTGCGGGGCAGGGGGCGGGGGTGCAGTGCAGGGTCCCTGGCCCCGTTGCAACAAATGCCCGGCGGGGTGGGAGGCCCTTCTCGCTGTGGTTCCGCCGACTTCCCTAAGGCAACAGTCTGCGAGGTCCGTTTGGAAAAATTCACTAGTCCTGTCTGAGCCGGTGCCACAGCAGTGATGACGTTGCAGGGAACCTGCCCCACAATAGCAGAGTAACTTGCTCTTTCGTCGACAATTTCAATTAGAAAATGCTTCATCGGGAGAAAAAAATTCCTTACTGTAATCAGGGTTTTGCCAACTGAAATGCAACCAGCTTATTTTACAATTGGACAACCAACTTATTTTATAATTAGATATGACTACTCATGCTTTGTACCTATTAGCCACTTCACTCCCACAGTGAAATAAAAATAAAGTCCAGAATGTTCAAGATCCTAGAGATGTGGTATTTCTTTCTTTTAAAACACTATGCAATTTCAATACCAAGATTGATCTGTTCCGCAGAACCCTCTGCCTCCCCAAGGCGAGCTGACAGCACTGCCCTCCCCGCCACGACCCGCAAACCGAAGGGGAGACACCAACTTGGCCACTGCCCTCGGCCCCCGCTGAGCCCTCTGCCCAGTGACACAGTGCGACCTGCAGCAAGCCAGTGCGCGGGGGGGCCCAAAGCCGTTCTGCCCCCCAATGGCTTCTGCTGACCTCGAAACCAGCCGTCGTTACTTGCTATATCTTAAGCATAATTGCTAATACGAGCGCGTGCAGAGCGGAGAAGGAATGTGAAGAGAAATACACCGTGGTGCAACACGCCCCACCGCTACCCCGTGATACGGAGCCATCCCTTAACCAGCAGCCAAGTCAGTCCCGTTTCTCTCACCGACCGCGCGCCGCAGGCTACCTGCGCTACTGAGAGCTCAGGCATCTTTCTTTTTTTAAATGAAGCTAAAGCCTCAGTCTAAAACCCCTTGATTTCTCAGCCTGTCTAACATATGCTGGATGGCAGATCATGTCAGAGGAAGCCTGTAGCCCATCTGTTGCCAGAGAGCTGAGTCTTTACATTCTGCCAACGCAGCTTCAGCTGACAGTATGCCACATCATGTATTTTTCTTTTGTATGGAGAGCAGAAGGACTGTCCAGCTCAGGATGACTCCCAAACTAGGCTTACTAACTTAATGCATGAGCAAGAACCACCCCATTATTGAAGATCTGCAAGGCAAGACATCATCAGTTAAAAGATGATCACCCATTGACAAGTACCTGATATAACACAAATCAGTTTGCCCAAATAGTGGATATTGATTAGGAATATAACCGTGTACAGAGCTTGAATGTCAATATAAAAGCAGATAATTTTATACTAGGGGGTTTGTAGTCAGTGGCCAGCTGGCATGCAGATATATACACATATTCTAAAACATTTTCTGCCAAATAAGTCATTATTGCCTTTAAACCGGAGAACAACCAAGGTTCACTAGGTGTGGCAGAAAAGACAGTTTAGTTTCAAGAGCAAAATTTGCTCTGCAGTCCAGTTGGTTGTTCTGACCCGTTTAAACACTTCTGATTCTGCAGAATTAGGAAGGAGAGACATTTTCAAGAGAAGAAATGCCATGTCCAGGTAAGCCTTATTTACTGCACAGTGACACCACCAGCTCAGATTAATTAATTAATCAGCTGAATCAGTCATGATGAAACTGGGACATTGGCAAGGAAGAAGGCACCGACTGCATTTCACTCCCCAAGCACAACTCCTCCGAGTCAGTTGTGACTAAGGCACTGATTCAGTAAAGCTGGTAATTCTTCAGTCTGTATTCTAAGATCAGTTAGATGATTTCTTTAGTTAAATGACTTAAGTGGTTTGAATTGGCAGTATAGTGATTGGAGATACGATAGTATGGGTCCTCTACCTGTGGTGGAGAGAGCAAAACAAAATTCTCATCCACGTCACCACCGGTGCTCCTCCGGCACTTACTCTGGAAATGTGGCTCATACAACATCCTCTCAGACACCTTCTGTTTCACAAAGCTAAACTTGGTTTGAATCGAGCAGTGTGAGACCTGCTATGCACCAGTCCCATTTTCTGTTAAACAATGGCTACACTGTTTGCCAGAGGTAACCACATTTCGCAAGCTGACAGAGATTCTCACTTTATCTGAAATGCCACATGCCATTATTTCGGAGAAACTCTGAGAACTGACTTCAGCACCTTCATTTTTCCCACCTATCTCCCTCCTACTCTCTGACCTGCTTCTCAGGCTCCAAAAAACCATTGATTTTTATTTTATTGGTAAGCAACAAAACTGGAACAAATGGCTCCTGGCAGAACATGTTTTCTGTTACAGCTGAAAAACTATCGGACTGATGTCCTTGAAATGCACAGTGTGACTAATGCCCAGCCTGCAAGGACCCAGGAGGACACATTTATTGCACTTGTCAGAATGGAGCTGAGCAGCCAGAAATGAAAAGATAAGGTGATAGGTAAAAATGAATGCCTTTGCTTGCTACTTAACAGAAGCCAGTACATACCATAAATACAGAGAGACAGAAGGGAGACACGCTCAGTTAAATCAACAGCAGATCTGGATCCAATTGTTAAGAGCTCAGGATCATAAATGATTTTGAACACACACGGAATATGCACTGTTTCTTCTAGGTAACAGATTTGGACCCTTGTTCAAAAGGTGAGGGATGGGCAATGGGTCCAAACCCCAGACAGTCTAGAACTGGGTTAGGAAAATGGTCCAGTCTTAAAATACAGAAGCTAGAGCTGGGTGTGGGCTTATGGCCATTGCAGGACAATCAGTGCCTGCACACTCGTTTGTTTCCAGATTATGACTGCTTTTAACAGGGCTCAGAACCTAGCTTTAACTCCTCTGCTGAGCATTTGGTTTATCGCAGCTGCCCTGGAACCACTTCTGAAAGGGGACCAATTGCCATAGAGACTATGCAGTAACATAATTAAGCTCATGAGAGAGTTGCGTGCACAGCCAAGCAAAATATTAGATGAAGGCAACAACAGACCAGTTTCTGAGAAGCTGCATTATAGCTCCAACTAGAGAAAGCAATAGGAGAATCCCAAAATATTCTGGGAATTTGAAATCTAATATTTTTTTGGTTCTGATATGGCTTTATCAGGTTAAGCCAAGCAGGAAGAACGAACAATAATGACATGAAGAAAAAGATAATCCAAGGTGAATAACAAAAATATTAATTCTGCACAACGAGATCTATGAAACCAGAGAGTACTCTTGTAAGGCAACGGGCAGAAGTGGCATCTTTTGGGTCAGTCAAAAGAGAACTCCACAACAAAACGCTAGAGCAATGCCCCTACCAGCTCTAAGAGAAAACATGCTTAGATGACCTGTTTAACACCTTCTGTAGCCTTGCTGTCCCTGATACATACACAGTTGCAATCCTCTGAACACAAAGAGGCATAAAATTCATGCATTTTTAAGATTCGGTGGATGATTTTATTTTTATATAATTTTAATGCTTTGGAACCTGACTGCATATATTAGAGGAGGAAAAATTAGAGGACTGGTTTTCCCCACACTTGAAAATTTCCAGAACTGCTTTGATCATGTGTGAGAATTGATTTAGGGGATGCAAATGAAGGCCTTGGCAATCTGAAGAAGAAAATCTTTTCCCCTGACATTTCTGAACGTTCAGAGAATTCTCAACAAGCCATTGAAGTATGGGTTCATCAGAGAGGCAAAAAGAAAATTCAGTAAGCACAGAAGTACATAAAAACAACCAGCTTCCTCACAAGAAATCTAGCAGCATTAGCAATCTTTCTACTTTGTTTAATCCTTTTTTTTCCTGTTTAGACTTACCTTCTATTGCAAAATACGCATCTAGACACATGAAAGCAATGAAGGAAAGATGCAAGTCTTTCCTTACAAAGAGAGAGAGACTGAATATTCTGTAACATCATTACAATATTTTACAACTCATTTGCACTTTCCATCCTAGGATCTCCAAGCATTTTACAGCGTTAATTAATGCACTCTCACAATACTTATGTGAAGTAGAAAGGCAGGTGTCTAGATATTGTGATGACAGGTGCCTCACAATTGAATAAGACTATTTCTAGGCTTTTCATTTGCATATTTAGGAAAGCAGGGCACAAAAAGGGTAGGTACAATTAAGAAGTACTGCAATACCTTGAAATACCTTGAACAGACTGGCTTTGAAGCACTTAGCTAAAAAGCAATACTTGACTTAAGAACCTCAAAATTTAGGCTTTATTAACCAAGCCTTTGCATCTAATACTACAATGGGTATTTTAAACTGCGTTATATAAATAGAAGTGGAGTCTGAATGAAACTGGACCTGTTTCTTAAAAATTTATTTCCTTATTTGAAGGCTACTGAGGTCTCCGAAGTCTTTGAAACCACTGTGGCCTCTGGAAAGCATTAAATACATTATTTATAAAGCTTAGTAAGACACCACTGAAGGCAGAGGAAGAAAATACAGAAAGTGAAGCAGCATCAGGAGTAAGTTATTTTACTAATCATTGCCTAACTCAATAAAATAAGAATTACAGTCAAATGCTCTGGATGAGTCTTTCTACAACGTGTGTCCACAAAACCCAAGGACTTTGGTGGTCTACGTTCTTTCTTTGTGTACTGTACTAACCTGTTCTGAAGAGCAGCACAGTGGGCCATGCCCACATCAACAACTGCTTTGACTCCCTAATTTATATAGAAAATTGAATTATTATTTATTTATCCGGGGGGGAGGGCACTGAAGAATTATGGGTTTTCTTTCCAGTCTTATCACAGATGTCCCTTTGGGTTAGTGACTAGCCCTCGCCCTACCTACTTCCTTATCTGACAAAACAATACAGTAATGTACCACATATAAAAGGATGGATGGATAAACCAACCCAAATATTTGCAGCAGGTACTGGTGACAATGTTTAAATTACTCAGATTACAGATTTTTTTTGTATTCTTTAGGATCATGGTATTCAGCAAACATCTGGTCATACAATGAGGTTTTCCTCTTCTCGTTGCCTGCCTTCCTGCAAGGGAGAAGAGCCACGTGCATGAGTATTCCCCTCCCTAAGAGCCATAAGGGAATGTAAAGGCATTCTCTGAATTCATTACCCTGCCCCACAATATGATTCCGGCTTTGTACGGGCAAGAAAATGGATGTTAATTTATTCCTTATTGCTAATTTGAAAAGGAGCACAAACACAACAGTTCCATTGCAGAGACTTCTACCAAGGGTGTAGTTTAAGTCCAATTATGTGCTATTAGTACATTTGCTCTTTGTTCCTGTGGCATATTAATTACACGTCTGGTATTCTGATAATTAACACAATTATACTCTTTATCTTTCCCTTTCATTAGACATTATTCTTGCATTTTATTCAGATAAGTGATTTTCTGTAGGTAAAAGGAGCCAAATTATTACATATTAATAAAATCAAGCAATGGGTGTGGGGTTTTTGAGTGTATAGAGAGAAGTTCCAGAAGCGTTCTTCAGCAAAAAGAAAAGCAGATGCCCTCCTGTTGGGCTGCAGTCTATCTCAGAGACTTCTAAAAGGAAACCAAATTACAAGCCTCCAGTTGTGTATCCAGCATTATAATCACTGGCTGAAGCAGCGGGGCCATAAGGACTACACTAGCCCTGCCACACTTTGCTCTTCCAGCAATGCCATCGCTGCTGTTCAAAGGCTCACTGTTACCAAGATCTTTAGTCTCCCATTGACATCCATGAAACTCAATGACATTTAGCAAAAAAACTTATGAAGGGTCAACCAAGACCATTTACAACCGCACAGATCATCCACAAATGAACACTGACCAGATATTCCAAAGAAATACTAAGGAACAAAATAAAACAAGCACTCTTACTGCTGTGAGACAGTAAGGCGGGTAGATCTGACTAAATGAAGCAGGTATAGATGTGCTCCACGGACACCTCAAAGATCTGTTTTTTTTTCCTCCAGGACAAATTATTGTTGTCTGAAAAGAAGTTACTGTTTCTCTGTAGTTTTCTCCAAAAGTGTATCTCAGCCTTCACTAGGTTTCATATGCTGCTATGGCTAAAAAAGCCCCACCGTGGAAAGGAAGATATCCACCAGTTTCCTTCCCTATGTGTTTTGGGAAAGGAGGAAAAGAAGCAGCAAAAATATTACGTCTTCATGCACCAAGGCAGAAGCTCAGGAGAAGGTTGTTCAGCGCTCTGTCCCCGGAATCCCTCGTGCCTGGACCTCCAGCCAGCCTGGCTGCGACACGGGTGTGCATGCACCAACAGATGTCACCCAGCGCCACCAATGTCACCTGCTCCCCCCGGAGACAGCAGCGAACATCCATTACCTACTGCTATCTGGTGTGAGTTTTACCAGCAAGGAAACGTGAGGCTTGTTTATGATGGCAAATTGCCTTTAACTATGCCTGCCTCCTTTAGAGGGGATTCTCCCCCCTCGTACTGCACTGCCTTCAAGCCTGTTGGGGAAGAAGAGAAATAAAACCTCAGCAGGCAAATACTAGGGTTGAAAAACCTTGCGCTGCCTTTCCTGAAAACACCATCTGGAATATTTTTTTTTTGAGTGGCTGACTAGTAGAGCAAAATTATCTAAGGGCTCTCTGAAGCCAGTTTTTATTATTGCCTCTACTGTCCAAAAACCGCAACAGCCCCCCAGAAGCGATCTTGGAACCCGACGGTACCAACCCATTCGGAGAGCACAGAGCTCTCGTCCTCAGTACTGGCAGAGGGATGTTTTGAGACAGGACAGGGCTGCTACGTTCTCTGCCTGATGACACCACTGACATTCTACCCACGGACAAGTCCCTTAATCTCGCTCTGTTTCCCTTATCCTCTCAATTTAATGTAACTTGCCTATTCCACAAGGAGATATAAGAATTCATTAACTGTTTGTAAAGTGCTTTAAGATCCTAGGATGGCAGCCTCTCTAGAAATTCAGAGTATTATTATTTTCATTACAAGTGTGGCATTTATAATTTCCCTGCTATTAAATGACCATATGCATCATAAACAGTCAGTCCCAATTTCCAAAGAAATCTTGAGAAGCACAAAGTCTGATACTATTTTAAATACACTATGCAGTAAGAAATATTCAGAACCAAGAATATTACAGAAGAGCACAAACATGTTACCATGATCCCCACCTGACTGTTCACTGGCTTTCAGTCAAGGTCCAGATTTATCTGTATTTTCTTGAGAATGCATTTTTAATGAAGACTGTAAACTCTTAACCCTACAGCCTAGAAGAAAGGTTATCACAATTAACTTTTTTTCTGGTATCCATGACCTCTTTATTAAACTGTACTAAAAAAATTCCAAAGTCACAGAGTGCAAAGCTGCTTTTGTCTTTCTTGCCTAAACACAGATACTTTTTCCCTGAAAATGTGCAACACTTCTTAGAGCAATTACTCATCTGCATCAAATGTTTAGTCTTCAGACTTGTGCTTGAAGTAGCTTTAGAACTTACGTAGAGCATGGAGAACTGGGAGCAGCGCAATGCCAGAAAAAGATTATTCAATATTTGATTCTTTCTTCAGTACTGCTCCTTTCCAGTCCTTGTAACCAGTGCTATTAGCAGACCAAACCTAATAATAACCAAGACAAGCAGGCACACCACCGCTACAGGGCAACCAGCACCGGGCTTCCCATTGCCACGGGAATGTTGGCATTCTCATGAAATTTGGAAGCAGGTCAGCACAGAAACCAGTTTACGAAAGACAGTGGAAAGGAGCTTCTTAGGGGTAATTGCGGGCTGTTCCTAGGCAAATGAAATAAAACTATTCTGCAGCAACTGAGACACTCAAAAACTAGATGGCTCAAAAGACAAAAGGTCAGAACTCATTTTCTTTCTTTGCCCCACACTGCCCAGATTTTCTCAAGAGCTCAGCCCTTTAAAAAGAGGGTATTTTTAAACAAATTCCCACATATGTATTTTAATAATGGTCTCAAAAAAACCCCCACAAAAAAAAAAAGGTCACTATGTTCATTAACTGTCTATACAGAAAGAATTTAGAGTAAAGGCTTCTTATTGCCCATGCAATTCTACTTACCACATTTATACCAAGATCCCGCTGTGCAATGCATGTCATGCAATAGGCCTGTAAAAGACCCTGTTACACCTCCCTGAGTTTGGCTTGCTGGGTCAGAGGTGCAGGCAGAGGGGCTGATTTTAGCGCCCTAAGAACTCCGGTTCAAATTCCCAGCCCACCGGGAACAGTTCTGAATGCCCACAGCTTAACTCTGTTGTTTGTCCTTCTGTAACTAACAAATAGCCAGCTCCTACGGTTAATTCACAGGTCACCCAGCCTGTGTGTGCTGTAACTGCTGCACGCCCACTAGTTGTGCCTGGATTTAAAAAGTCATCCACAATTTTCTTCGCAAGCGTGCATAGGGCTCCCTCGTCAAGCCCCCTACTTCCTCCCCTGAAGTGCGCGGGGTGCTGAACAGATGCTGTTTGCAAAGAGCCCACCTAAAGTAGTTGGTATCAGTGACTTGATTTCCAGGATCTGGACCATGGATTGTAAGTCTCCCAGATCTCCCTGGATCCTGAAGGTGTAGTCTGAATTTTCATCATGCAGTACTGGGTTTCATATCATTACATGCAAGTGCCTCCTACTCTTGAGAAAACAGGGAACTGCACTGTGCTGTAAACTGGCCCGACCCTGCTGCCTCTGAAGCTGATGGGAACACTATTATTTAGGTGTGAGAAAATGGAATCAATTTTACTAAACAGTTCTTCTGAGACAGAGTTCTAGTTGCCATATTTTCCACATCACATCGTTTTTTTAGAGACAACATAAATAAGCTAAAAACATGACATTGTTTGTCTTGCAATTGGCTTCAAGCAAACAGTCGTTCTTCCTCTACTTGTAGTATCTGACAGAACTCCTCTCCCCTCCTGGCTCACTCATATTCGTCACACCTGGCAGTAACAGTCAACAGCTTTGCTGGACCTTCTCCACATAGTCCCAAAGCGCGTCACACACTGAAAGCTCCGCAAGGCATGGTCAGCACCGCTGCTGCCCAGCTGCTACAGCAAACGATCCGGCTCTGAATTGATGCAGACGTCCCAATTTCTGAGGCCGTGTTTTAGCTACATAAACTACCTCTAGTGCTTTAAAAAGTCCCTTTCAGAGTTGCCTGGTCCAGGAGGAAAGCCCCCTTTTGTGTTTTTTGCGTGGTTTGTTATTTTTTTCTCCTTCTATAGAATTGCCGTGCTCATAGCTTCTTCCTAGCAGTGCCTCAGCTATTTAAGTTACAGTTGCATCAGACAGACGAGTGCAGCTAAATCCTTTGTCATTTCACATATTTATTTCTGTTCTGAGAGATACCAGTTGTGACCCTTCCTTGCAGTAAGCCACTGCCCTCCTGGCCTTCACTCTAATTGCAGATTTGCTAATCGTGTTTTGATCACCCACCCATCTAATCGCTGTCTGCTGCAAGCCACGGAGCCGGCCCTATTTTCAGTGAAGAAGAGCACAGCACGCAAACGCGACGCTTGTGTTCTGGTCCGTATGGAAGGGATCAGAGGATTAAGAGGAACAGTCAGCCCTGATTAATGCTGCCGAGTGAGGGGGAGCTCCTTGCCAGCAGCTGGGGCCGGTTGCCTCCCCGTGGGGAGCTCCAAGGCAGACAGTCTCCCTACAAGGACATGTCAGTCTCTGTTTTTGAAGCTAGATGCTGCTTTCCATTGCTGCTCTGCAATAAAAAGGAGGTTAAATGCTGACCACAGACTGTCCCGGGTTGGGAAGGTGGTGTTCAAGAAGTGGAATACTGTTCTGGGAATGTTCTGAAGGTAAACAGAGGTTTGTTTCTATCACTAATGTCTCAGCCACAGACCTACCACCAGTAGGAAACCAGCAGAATTCCATACAGTAGGTTGTACAGGCTGAACAGGTGTTATGAACGTATTAACCTTAAAAGCGAGCCAACAAAGAGCTGTATTAACAAAGCAGGAGACAGGCACTTGGAGCCAAGGTTTGTGTACCCGGCAGAGCCAATATCACTGTGGTCTGTACTCAGCACGAAGGTAAGGATGTCCTAACCAACCTGAAGCATCCAAGTCAATCTGAGTGATTCAGAATAATTACCACATCCCAAGGCACACTGCTTTGATGTATCCACTAGATTGTTAACCCACATTTTCCTTCACTGAGTAAAGGAAGGTAAGACATTTCTAGTGAGTTCTTACGTAAAGGCTGCGTGCCCACTTCTTCTGTTGGGATCAACTTGTGCTGGACCCCACATGATCTCAAGGAGCACCCTACTACCTAGACAAACATTCAGCTGCTGTGAATTCCCATTCCACCTGTACCTTTTAACATTTCAGGTTTTCTTTTGTTTTCGGTATGGACAGCGAGCCTCTGATGTAAGGCTTCTGAACTTTTCTCCTTCTAGTCTACCTGCTGTTCTTTTACGTCTGTCAAAAGTGGACCAGCTGCACAAGCGGAATGACACATCTGCAAAGGCAGTGGGGAGGGGGCTGTAAATCCCACGTTGTGCTAAATGGCTGAAGTACAGCGCTTTGCCCTGCATTCTAACAGCACACGTTTCTCCATGTTTACTGCTGCTTCAATGACACATTGCCCATGGAGTGGAAGTAAAAAGCTTATGAGATGAGACAGGCATATCATCCTGTCTGAAGCCCAGCTTACAGGCAGCTTCGTGCAGTGCGAGGAGCAGCCTCTGGGAACAACCGGTGTCTGTGTAACATTACAATAAAACACAACTCACTACAGGTCAAGTATTTATTGACCTGATCTAAAAATTAGTCTGAGTGCCCAGTTTTCGCTGATTTGAACAGGAGGTATATGACGACAGCTAAAACTCCAGAGGCTCTGCAATGACCAAGTCCTCCAAGTGAGCAAGATGCACAGGAGCCTGTCTTTCTGCAGCAGAGTAAACAGGATAAATGGAACAATGGGCCATCTCTTCCATTTGTTAAAGCCATGGCTTATGTAGAAGATTATCATATGCCATTCTACAGCCTCAATCCTAGACCCTGAGGTAGCAGTGTGGATTAGAGTTTTTGACCATTTTCTAAAGTAATGTCATTAGTAACCAGCAAGACTTCTCAGTTAGAAAAGGCACTTGAGCAATGGAGAGGGAAAAAATAAAACCCTAAATATCTGCAGAACAGCCATTTTTTTTCCAGTGAAAGGCACACAAAGCCACACATCATACACTAGATATGCACAAGAGAGTTCAGCATTAGAACATCTCCATAGCCTTTTCCCTCAAGCATCTCTGTTCCCTTTGCTGCCCAGCTCCCATTCTGCCTGACAGCTCCTTAATCACAGTATCTGTCACATGCATAAAATATTATTTAACCTCCAGCACAGAGGAAAACGCATTTATAACCTACTGGGTTTTCCCCTTTAATCTCTCTCTTTTCCCCCCTTACTGCTCCCCCTCTCTTTTTAGTAGCTCTAAGCAAGAATGGTGCTAACAACCTTCATAGAGATTTATTCAGGTCCAGGCAGGAACCGACTCTCTGCACTCTGCCAAGACAGGAAGCTAAAGGAACACCACACATGACCCCTTCTTGCTACCCAGGTGGCAGAACACACTATCCACCAGATCACAAAAGCAGCGTGGCCTCTCCTGCAAAGATGTTAGTATACATCATTTTTGAATTACAGAACCAATTTAATTGTGGCTGAAGCTCAACCAAGTCAGTGCCCAATCCTGCAGACTGAACATTGCTTATGATCCCTAAGTGGCATCTACCTAACAGGACTTGTATTTCAGCGGCATTTTTGCGGCTTTGCTCTACAGCAACCTGACACAGTTTAATTTCACATTCCTTCCATCTGAGCTGAATTAGAGGTGTTGGGTTTAAGCTGTAAGCACTACCAAGTCTAGGATCTTACTTGTCAAAGACCTCATTCTGTGTTATCCATCTCACCAGTACTTAACCACAGTGCTTTTATTTACACCTCTAAGGACAGAGAAAAGGACAGCCTCTACAGAAGGAAAAGAGCTGTGAATCTTTGCCTACATAGCAGCTTACCGTGCCACTCTACTAACCAGAGCAGGTACTTCTCTGAGCTCTGCTGTTTTGGGGGTCTGCAAAACCCTTAGGAAGCCCTTCCTGTTTGTCACTAGTATGTAGTGAATCTAAACACTTCTCAGTTATCTAAGCCTTTCCTCCTCCTTTCGACAATGGCACTGAAAGTGAAAAGACTTCATTTAATTCCCTGCACTACTCCAATCCTCTGACATCTAGACCTTGCTACATTTAGGGAGAGGAGAGAAAAAGAAAAAAAATCAAGTAAAAATGATCATGTAGCTACACCAGCCAGGGTAAGTCCATATGTCCCATTTAGTTTCAGAAGACTATGACCTCAAGGTCAAGGCCAGACTAAAACAAAAGGTTGTACTGTACACCCATATGGTACAAGCAGCTAAGCATGCTACAGAACCAGCATGCAGCACAGTTCCTTTGGGAGGGAGACTGTGAAGTCTGGTGCTGCTAACAAGCCAAATCAAAAGCTTAAGATTCTGTCTGGTTTAATTATCATCTTTCTCCAGGGTCAAAGAAGCTTATAAGAATACAACAGAGAGGCTGAATCCTCCACTTATGCTTCCACCTACAGAAAGTCATCCATTTCTGACCTGCCCCCATCTTCCTCCTCACACACACCAGCGATCTAGCAGAATCCAGCCATTAAAAAACAAACCACAGAGGACAGACTATGTTGTGGACTGTTCTGCTTGCATGAGAAAACTCCATGCCTCACTGTGACCAGGCATCAGACACACACTTCAGGCATTAACTGCAGGCATCCATCAGGCGACAAACAGCTAATGTCCCTCTGCTGCAGGCACTTGAGATACATGACAAAAGACTGAAGGAAAACGCTTGGCTACCACTGCCCACTCCAATCACTTTCAATGCAATTTACCGTGCCCTCCAATTAGAAGGTCACGCAAGTAAAGCTGAAAATGAATTACTGAGCACAGTCAGCAGCAACACAAACCTCTATGTCATTCCATGATGGACTAACTTCATGCATGCTCCTACTCCATGGGACAAATGTATGGCTGTAAATTACATCCCAAGCTGCTCTCTTCTGAGGCAGTATCCCTCCTCTGAAATCACGGAAACTTTCCATGCCTTCACAGTCAAAAAAAACAAAACCAAACCCTCAAACCTGCAGTGGCAAAGCAGGGAGACCATACTAGGCATGATGAAGCTGTTTCAGTTCCAGTCATAAGTTGCTCTGCGCTCCTGGACCACAATTACGCACCTAGCTTCCCTGAAGGAACAGGCCAAGGGCAGGAAACAAAAGCAACTTCTGAGCTCTTGTGGCAGCTTGAAACAAAACCCCACAGATAGAATAGCTAGAGAGCAAGGTTCCGGAGCCACGTTCTCATTCTGGTGTATCTCTCCCTCAAACCTTGACATGAACTTATTAACCACGCTCATCTCAAAAAATTCCCCTCATTTCAGGAAAGATATTTTCAGATCACTCTTGTTTCTTCCATCAGTTGGAATATTGCAAGCATCTGGAGAGTACCGAATTATGGCCCTATCCGAGTAGTAAAATTACTTTCGCCTCACTGTAAAACAGGAATGTGTTCTATGTGGTAACATGTGGACTGTGGTGTAAGCAGCAAACTCTGCATGCTTGAATAACTTAATTATGATTTGTGACTTCTGAACTTTGAAATTAGCTATACAGAAGTGGCATGTAATGCAAGTAAAACACAGAAAACCGACACTTTGCTTGGGGCTAAAAACCTAACAGTTATGCCAAGAACACAAATAACTAATCAAACATAAATCTAGCTAAATGGGTCCCTAATATTTTGTCTCAACTTAGAACGCAGATAGAGACTTAGGATTCAGCTCAACCAACTTAAAGTAACAAGGTTAATCGGAAGTATTATACAACCTTGGAAAAATAATTAGTTATTCATCACCCTTATTACTTACAGAGTGGGTAAAGGGACTTTTTCTCTGGGAAGGTCCAAAGAGCTCAGGTGCTGTGTAGTCAGCACATGCATGACACACTGGGGGAGCTGTGCTGAGCGCCTCCAGCACCTCCTGGCACGGGCACAGACAGGATCTTCATCAGACCCTGCAGGGATTGCTCTCTTTGTAGCTGCATCAGAAAAGGGCAGCAATGACCGTCTAAGACGATAAAGAAAAGTAGAGATGCATCGGTCCACACCTGGGCTGGAGTTAGTACTATCACTGTTAAAACAAAGGCTGAAAGTTTATTTTCTGAGTTTCACGGGCCCCTGGTCACAGATTAGCATTTAGTAGCAAGGGGAATTAACCTAGAAAATGTCAAGACAGCAAAATGCTCAGCGCATATAAGTATTTCATGCTGATACATGAGGCAGCTTGTAAGCAAGCCAGATTATAAGCTTCACATTTTTTTTTCTTCTGTTTTCCAAAATAAACAATCCCCAAAACTGAAGTGCCTCAGGCTGCAAAGGAAACTAGCCAGGCTGTTTATAGCATACCGCAGGAATTCTGCTCAGGGCAACTCAGCTGCAGAGAAAATGAAAGCAGAGCTCAGAGGACAGTAGGTGATTTCTTTTCTGTCTTTGTATGGGAACCTACGGGTCCAACAGGGGATAGATCCAAGCTCCTCTCCTACCTTGGTAAGTAATAACAATGCTCCTCCCTGTTATACAGCACTTTTATATCTGTAAAACTGGGAGAAGCATCAGTAACGAGGTGGCTCAAGGGCAACTGTAGCGCACAGGGTCTGTACAGACTTGCTGTATTTACGCAGCAGGTCCAAGGCAGGTCCAGAACCACCACAGCGATCAAGTGCCCCATTTCCCGCAGCTCCAAAGAGTCAGATACGCAGCGCACCACATCTGCAGGATGCAAGCACTAAGCAAACTGACGGCACTACACCTGAGGCTGCAAAAAAAGAGTCTATCCAAGAAACACCCATCAGCACTACGCCAGGCTCACGATTACCAAAAATCTGACATTTTAACACCTTTAAAAGCTTGTTTTGTGTGAGGCCATTCATATTGCCTTAGTTTACTGAAATAATTCATCCAGGCCTAACGGACAGGATCCTTAAGGCTACACCGCAGCAGAAGGTGAAATAAGTGAAAACATTTCACCTAAAAGAAATTTAAAAATAAAATTTATTTCCTGTTGATGCTGCGAACAGGGAAGGATTTGCCTGGCATACACCACACACCTCTGACTGCGCCGCCGAGGAACAAATAGGTCCAGTTGCATTCAAGTGTTGAACGGGTTGATGCTGAGGCTGGATGTATACTGTACTGCTGTCAGATGAAAAATCAACTGCATCCAGCACATGTCCCACCAAGGCAGCAGCTGTGCAAAACTGTAGTGCTCCTGTTACTCATACACCCGAAACAACTATTCTGCAGTTTTAACAGAGCTTCTTAAAAACTCTTCATTAATAACTGAGCTTTGGAACACTTTGTTATTAATGAGTAGCAGGGAAGAAAAGATGCTTACTCACTAAGGACTCTTTCTTTTGTAGAGACTGAATACAACTGAAGATTTCTTAAACCTCCAGAAACTGTGCTTACTGCACTGTTAGTTTTGGCTGGTCCCAGTGCCCTGCAGCCTTTTTTGCTGTCGGCTCTGCCACACAGTCCTTTAGGAGGCAAGAGGTGAAAAAGAAAGATGAAGGACTCATGTTAAACTACTCCAAATCATACATTCCCCTCATTGCCCAGACACCCAGTATGTCTTTCATAAAATAATTTCTAACACATTATATATATATATATATATATAAATAAAATATCTATTTGATTCAAAGCTTTCAACTTTTGGTCTTTTTTTCTTTTCCTTCTTCTTGCATTATAAAACATTGATAACTTTAGACATGGCACCGCTCTTCTTACAGCGGATTCTCAATAGCTGTAGAAATTTATCCCACATACGACCCTGAAGTCTTATTTAGGACAATCTCTCCTATAGGTGACAGGGGTCTTCGAATTTCATGGCCCATTTAATCTTTTGCCTTCACCAGAACTCTTTAGGCTGCTGCTGAATTAGAAACACAGATGTTAGGGAATTGAAACAGATTTCATGGCAAAGCACTAGAAACTTTCATACAAGCCACCGAACAGCCAAGAGGACAACTCACAGTAACTACTCACCTTAGGAACAGGAACAAAAAAACCTGAAAGGCTTGTTTTATTTTGTTAGTGGTCCAGCTTCCTTCAGGCAATAGCTCCTTCCAAAGTGTTCCGGTGCCACCAGCTCACATGTTCTCTTACTCCACGGCTTACTTCATTCAGGACTTGGGAGACTCAATCTAAAGGCCTAAAGACTGGTGGCATCCCAGTGGCAATGCTGGCAATCGCTACCCATCTGCAGAGAGGCAGAGGAGGACCTGACTGGGCTCTGCATCTTCTCCTCAAGCTGTCAAAAACAGCGTGTTAGGAGAGGCAGGGGATAAGCTTGGTAAGAAAACAAGTACAACAGCACATTTTGAGTATCTAAAGGACCACGTCTCCCAAAAAGACCACCCAAAGGATGTGTACTTTTTTGGAAGATGCCTCTAAAGCTTTTATGCTCCCTTACTGAATGCCTTAAGCACCATTCGGTTGGTAGTTGAACCATACAGCCTTTTCCATTTACAAATGTGTTTCAATTTAGACCTGTACTTACACCTCTGACCTCTAAAACAATGGATTCCTTATTTTTATTAGTAATGGTGTGCTTGAGAAAACAAAAGCACAAAGGTAAAGAGAAATTTGTATGTGCAATAAATAAGTCAACCATGCTGATGTACTGCGTGCAGGTTACTCTCCCAATTAATCTGGGCTCGGCAGTTGTAATCGAGGTTTAGTTTTCACAGCAAGAAGATAAATACTGAGAATAAAACAAGGGAATATTGGAAAGCCCCTTTTGCCACTAATTTCTCCCTGATTTATACACAAATGGTTTATGATAACTTCAAACCAGGGCTAGAAGAGTTAAGAAATCACCAGTGGGGAGGGGGAGAGCACACCGGTAACAAAGCAAGCACAAATATTCCCACGAGACTACATCTCCTCCAGTTTCTGAATCCCAAATCATGTTGTCATACAACACGTGGCTTTTTTCAATATATCCTTCTCAACATACTACTCCAGAGTCCAACTTTGGAGTCTACATGGAAGTCTTCCACAGAGGCGAAGCAAGTATTTTCTTTCCATTTGATGGTTTAACAGTATAATAAATCAATAAGAAACAAGAGTAGCTATTAAAAACTGTATTTCCCCCCCCCCCCCAACAGTTACATTTTTAGTGAAAAGATCAAACGACATAAACACTTCACTTTTCTCCTTGAAAAGATTTAACAGCTCAGAAATGCCATAGATACACACGGAGGATGCATGTTAGCTTGACAATTGACAGGCCACCACAATCCAGCCCATTCATCCCAGCCAGCAGAAATACACGTATCCCCTTAAATTAACCCTTTAAGGGCTGCCCCCCATTGCACCGAAGATAAAATTAAAGTGCCTTTTAGGCAACCAGGTCAAAATTCAAAGAATCTTTTGGGCTCATTCCTGGTAAAAAATAAATTTCTTATCCGGCCACAACAAACAGGGGTAAAAGATTTACTTTCACATTGAACTTTACAAAGCTGCACCTGAAGCAGAAGGGTCTTTTTCATAAATAGATGTACAGTTGTTGTGATTACACAGAATTTATTTGTTCAAGATAATTTCCCTCCTTGTGCTTGCAAGTCCGTTCTTCCTTTTGTATACGTATTCCATGGTTTCTCTCAGGCTTTTTCCCCATTTGGAGACCATAACAGCATCCTGTCATCATAATTTCTTGCCATGAAAACGGTCATGTTGTCACACTCAGATTCTGGAATTGTTACTTCAAATAATTAACAACCATATGAAAGAAAGCAGAAACAGGTGAATGGAGTTTCATTTTAATAGAGTTTTGCAAACATCTTAAAGTCAGTGCAACCCACAAGAAAAAAAAATATCTTAGAAGTACTGTAGAAATTACCTGCACATATGAGAGAAAATGAAGTCCTAGGTTTTAGGCAGCAGTGCGAGAAATTTTATGTGCAGATTCCTGAACAGTCAGTGCACTTCGGGAATTTCACTGCAGGTTTTTCAGTTTGTAAATGGCGCGTGTGTGTTTTAAGGCCCTGCAACTAGGAGCGTTAACCTGAGCGTTACCTGTACACTCACTACTGGACAGCTTAACACAGCACCACTGCCTCTTGGAGCAGTGCCTAAAGAACATGGTATTATCTTAGGATCCAGACAATTTCCATATCACCAAACAGCTGCAAGGAGCCAAACTACATCCAGTTTTTCAAGTGACTAGAAACTTAAGTTTATTAAAGCCCAGTGCAAGTTGGATTTAAGTTAATGACCGTTATTTTTTCCTTACGTGAGAGCTAGTCTTGTGCAGCAATTAAAGGGTTAAAGTGGAACCATATGTAGTATTTTAAACAAGTTCACATATTCTCTATACAAATTTGGCAAATTCATGTCACAGCCATAGACCTCATTCTTGCAATTCCTGCAAAACATCTACAGCTCCTCTGTCAGAAGCAAAGAGAGAAGCCACCTGAACAGCCAGGTCCACCAGGAGTTCATGGTACAGCCCACGCAGTAGCACAGAGCGGCTGGTGATCTCCGTGTTCCAGCTTAAACAGGTAGACTTATTGAACTAAATATGCTTTCGACACATGCTCCCGAAAGAGCTTGAGGCCACAGAGCAGATGAGCATGGAAAAACTGATTGCATCAGAAACACTGCAGCCAACAGGAAATCAAGAACATGGTTTCAAAGCCAATCAAAAAAACCAAACCAAACCCCCCAAAGCAAGCATTTATAGGTGTGTAGGTGTAATAAATATTGCAAAGCACATTTGTCTTTTCCCCCAAGTCAGTAAGTATAAAGAAATAACCAATGCACCAAAACATCAGCTTTCTGCAGTGAAAACGCTGAAGTCAGCAAAATACCTGCAAGCCAACTGAAGAGAAAGCATTCGCATCGCCATCCAACCACAAGTTGCTTCCAATTCTAGGCAGCCAAATCAAACCCTCCTCAAATTCACAAGTTTGACCTAAATAAGCACCACAGCATGAAAAGCTGCTTTAGAAGTAGGATGTCAAGAGACTTTCCGTAAAATATACAATAAAATGCAAGGTAAAAGATTTTCATTGGTCAAGTTTGAAAAAATCGTCTTCCTTTAGCCAATCACAGCCTGTCCCTTCAAGCCAATCACAACTACACCTTTAGGTTTGTCCTTAATTAACACAGCCCAGCTGAGCAGCAAAAGCTTACAGGAACAGATGGCTGTGAGATGCATTCTGAGGGTTGGGCAATGGGAAACAAAATTACAAAGGAGAAGGAATACCAAGGAACAATTAGGGTGGGCAAAGAAACATTAACGCTCAGCCATCCTCCTCTGTTATCTTCAGGAATCTCACTGTCCTCTCCAGTTCTGTGTTGTTCACGTATCCTGTAGCTACTGTCTTCTGTCTTCTGTCTCTGATCTGGAAAATGCCATCACGACATCCTCAGCACCTGTAACAACAATGGATACAGGAAATCATGTGCCGTAATTGCTTCCTTTACAGAACAGCAGATAGATGCAGTACCCAAACTGTCATCCTACACATCCATAAAATCAAGAGGAAAGGAAAGAGAGGACAGAAAGAAGAGAAAGCTGTGTTCTTCTGGGACTGCAACCTGAAGCAGTCTAAACATTTGAACAGCAGGTTTAAAACTTTCCTTTGCAAGCCTAAGGAAACCCGTTTGTTTTTAAAGAAAACCAAGAATTCCTTGCTGTCACATATTTCTAAGCAGCAAGACAAAGAAAAATAATTCATAGGATTGTCATCACAAGCATGCAGATAGCATTCCCCCACCCCCCAAACTCTGGCACTGCTTGAGAGACTTACTGAGCTCCTCTGCTATGAGGAACTCAGCTGTTCAATAAACCTTGTGCTGCCCGCTCTACACATCACACTGTCCTTTTTAAGTGACACCCAGATATTCACTACTTTATCTTTAAATGTAGATATTCATTAGTCTTTACTTTTAAGAATAAAAAAAATCTTTTAATAGGCCAGCTGAAAGGTTTTTGCCTTGTTCCTCCCACTGAAAATCACTTAAACACCCATTATAAACTAAAGTGTCTTGAAAATGTTCCATTCTCTAACGGCAGTGCAGTATTTTCTTTCGAACTAAAGGCTTCCATTGGCCCAGGGAGCAGACACAGCTTTGCTATGTAATGCCTTTATCCTAGCCTGAAGAAATCTTTTCCATAAGAATTCAGTGTGTGGACTTTCGCAGTTATTGGATTTTTTTTTTCTCCAATTGAGGCTATCAACTGCATATAATTACCATCAAAACTCATGTCCCCTAAGCACAGAAAGATGTTAATTACCTTCTCCTAACCATCTTCATGTCTCCGCAAACTTGTGTGGTCTTTCAAGTGGGCATTTATAGCAGAAAGACCTGAATGGCTTGAGAAATGTGATAAAGGCTTGTGAAGAATATTCCACGCTACGCTCTCATTCTTCAAAAAGATACCTTGAAATTTTCAGGAAAAAAAAAAAAAAATCCAGTCTCTGGACTTCCTAAGTATAGAGCATATAGTGCCTAACAGGCACTTAATGAGAAACATCTTCAGGACAATATGGAAATAAAAATACATCATACAGTAGTGCCAAAGCAGTGGTTTAAATCTGTATCTCCAGTCTAGACAAGAACTGGAAAACAACCCTGAATGGCTGAGTGCAATGTTTTTAATTTCTGGTAAAAATTTGATTCCCAAAAAAGTCAGATAAGAGTAAATGCTTTCTTTCATCTGAGGATCCCCTAACAGATAACTGATTAGAAAATATGAAGAATCCTCCAGTCAGTGTAAATAATTTCTAAAAATTATTTCTTCCATTCTAAGTGCAACAGATGACTCACAACGACCATTTTGCCCCTTCATTAATTAATTTGATCTACTTGGGATAGTTTTGCTTAATAAGCTTTTCTTCAAAGCTTCTGAAAAAGCTAAAGGGTTAGACAACGAAGTAGGAAAAGCCAAAAGCAACACTGACTGCCCGTCCCAGTCAGGTAACTCATATCGGGTTGACAGAATTCTCTTATTGGTGTTTGGAAAGTTCAAATGCAACTTGGACGGAGCACCAGCATGTAAAAATTCTCCTTCAAGTCTTTTACTTGAAGCGTATCAAGAAGCAGATTTCAACTTTGTGCCCCAAGCAAATTCTGCCTCTACACCTGCATGCAAGGTGAAAGAGAGAGGACTAATAAAAATTCCTCATCTGTTTTAATTATATGAATTCCATTTCTCGGTTATCTAATTTGCTCCTTAGTTGCACAAAGGAGAAGTGGCTAAAAAACAGGGAAGAACAGAAGGTTGTAAATTGCCCTCGCTGATATACTTAAAAACCAAACCAATGCTTCTTAAATGCCACTACATTTATTTTTATACGCTTCACAATCTATTTGTTATACGTACTCAAAAGGACAAAATATTAAGGACCAAGCAGTAGTTTGTTTTTCATATGCAGGCCCCCATCTTACACAACTACATCAAAAACTGCTCTGATGCACTCTCTTGCCAGCACCCAGAAGCCCTGAAGTCATCTCCCTTTTCATCTCCTCCACAAACTGTTTTTTCCTTGATCAAAACATAAATGATATATAGCACTAGGATCCAGCTCTGAATTAAAAGGCTGCCATGATGACTTTTTTTTTTTTAAATGCATAAGGACTACTAGACTCTACAAAAAGAAGGATTTATTTATGGGAATTCTGAGAAACACTTCTGTGATATAAAAAGGGGGCATAATGACACTTGGAAGCATTAAGCAAGCAAGCGCACATAAAGCACAACCTATGCCGCTGTACTTTACATGCATCCCCTCCAGAGCAGAGGCTTTGCTGTGCAAGCCCCACGCAGCTGGGGTAGCCTAGCAACCGCAGCATCACAGATGACGTCACATCAGCACACACGATGAACCGGATTACTTAACAGATGCTGATTGTTTTCCTGGGGTCACCCCCCTCCTACAGTCTAAATATGAAAAAATATTCTTACAAGCATCCTTGCAAGCTTCACGCAGAAAAGAGACCTTCGTTCCAGACATTCCTGCAAGCCCACAAACAGCCAGGTCACTATTTCTGCCCGTCCTGAACAATTCCAGCTTTCAGCACAGTTCCTGCACGCAGCCCTCTGTGCGAGCACACAGCCGTTTAAAACACATGATGAGCAGAAATAGCTTTGGGCACAAAGGATGCCGGGAATTCCGCAGTTCGTTTTGGCTTTCACAATCAAAACAGCTATCACTGAAGAGCGGCTTCACACTCAGCTAGCTCCTGTTCTAATTTTCTAGGCCCATCTGGCACAGCTTTGGTACCAGTGTCAATAGGAACTTCTGATAACTTGCCATTTGCCTGGCCTCTGAGTAGGGAAAGAGAAGGGAGCACAAGAAACAGCTTGTCATTGCAACAGGTAACCAGAAAAAGCCAAATATTAAACCAGCGTTCTGCTATTTAGAGGAAAAAGCAAGACTACGATAAAGAACACAGAAGTGTGGAAAATTCTCGAATACCTATAGTACTACTGAACTATTATTACATGCATCCTAAAGGAAGAAGTAGAACAGTGGATGGGTCTAGAATTCAAGGTTTTGGTCTTTCACAGCCAAAGCTATCCGCACAGTCAGTGTGCACTACCCTTGTTTTACCACCGATGTAATTACAGTAACTACAGTTTTCAGTTACCTGAATTAGTGAACAAAGTGCATATTTTTTTTTAGAATAATATCATCATCAAAAAGCATGCTCCTTCTCCGATATTTTTTAGCATTTTATAAAACATAGTTTCCCATATGGTGCCTTTTAAATTAAGATGGGCAATCAGTGCAAGGAGCAAGGTGGGTAAACAATTCATTAAGGAAAGATTATGAATTGTGTTTGAAAAGATGATCATCAGGCTGGAAAGGAGATTACAACTTTCTCAACAGTTGGCCTTTGCACTGATTTTACTCAGCACTTTCATAAACAAACCTGGAACAGAAAAGTAGTTGTATACCGATGAAATCTGATGGCAATACAAAGTTAGAAAGCTCTGCCAGAACACCAGGGAGCAGCAAAACAATATACAGGAACAAACAGGATAGCAGTGAAGACCAGAGGTGGCAAAGGGGGTTTAGCTATTAATTTCAGAAAGGAATTAAAAAAAAAAAAAAGACAAAGATTAGAAGTAATATATTTCTATGTATCATGGTACAGTCTGAAACAAGTTTAGTAAAGAATGGATTTTATACACAACTCTGAACAATATTATTTCCTGCTCCCTCCTTGGTTCCTTTAGTTATTTGGTAGAACCACCACTGTTTTCATTTGCAGGAATTACATGCAACCCAGCATCTGCAAGAGCTTCAGGCAGTTGCCTTTAAAAAGACAATTTGATCTATCAAATAAAAGATAATACCACCTTCTAGGTAGATGAGTAAGCGGGTGGGTAACCCAAGGGCATAACACCCAACAGAACAACAACTTGCAGCAAAGACTCAACCTTATGTCGATTTCTTTTATTCCCACATTAAAGATTGACTTTTACCCTTAGCAAGGTGACACGTCACTGCAAGGAGGAAGACATCCTTTACCCAAACAGCAGCCACGCAGGCTATCAAACCTGATGCTAGCGTGAACAGGACCATCTACTTCACACCAAAACTGATGGTTCCCAGACGTCAGCCCAGGCACTTTCAACGCACGTATCACTGCCCTCTGGGTATTGTACCTCGTGGCCTTATTTTATATTCACTAGTGAAAGAGACAGCTCATTATTCAGCACTTCTTTGTTCTTCACGATCACCGTGACTCTTGACTGGGACATAAAAGGCAGCTGTATTTTCCAGATCTGGCACCCATTTGTTCAGGGGACTTGCAAAAAGGGAAGATACCTTCACGTCCACAAGCCGAGAAGTTAGTTATAATATAACAATGCCACAATCTCTTGAAGGGCACTACGTCCTACTGGTTTTAGCTCAGCATTGCAATGATCTGAAAACAGAATGGAAAACTAATCTGCTGAACTCAAGTAAGGGTAAGAGCACGGCAGACAAATTAAAAGGATACTCTTAGTGCTTTCAACTTTTCAGAAGCCACTTCGGGAGCATGATTATGTCTGAAGGTGTCTTGCATCAAAAAAGCCCTGGGTTTCTGGACAAAACTTTTGTCCAGAAAAAGGTCGTCCACATCCACATGTATCAGCACAAAAAGCAGGTTTTGTTCAGGTCCAGTCCTACAACCCCAAACTATCCAGAGCTAAATTAAACCAATCTAACAAGACTGCTCATTAAGCAATTCTACAGCCACCTGTGCTCATTTCCAGAGAACAGAGCAGGGGTTTCTGTGTGGTGAAAGGAAAGCAGGGATTAAAGTACTTAGGAACCGAACTTCTGCTGCAGTCTCACTTGGCTCCCACTATAGATGTTTCCTTTCTAATCAAGTTAAAAAAAAAATTAAAAAGCAGAGCACAGGTTATAAAGTTAAGCTGCACATTGCCAAAAGCCTGTAACTAAGACAATAGGATGGTGAACCATGTTTACTTTTAGCACATCCTTTACTGAGCTTTGCACTTCCAGTAATTAATGTATAGAACAATGAAACTTATACCTGACCTCCTGCTTTCTACACGTGTAACTTCTCTCTCCACAGCTGTTCCTCTTCCAGGCACACGTTTCTGCTCTGAAATAGAGACTTGCATATACACAACAAAATATCCCCTTATCTTCTTTCATGAGCAAAGCCTCAATTGCCACAAGCTTTCAGACATGCAAACAGTTCTCCCACTTCTTCTGGCCTACACTTTCCCACCCTCATCCTTCCTAGAAATTAACAATGACTAACTGGTAGGCCTATGTCCTATCTTAAAAAGCAATAGCGACAGCCTTATCCCACTAACTTCCCCAAAAAATCCTACTGCAATTATGTTCTAATTGCAGCAGCCTGAATTGCTGAATTTGGTAGTTCTTTTATGCCACCTGGACTTCTGTCCTCACAAGCCAAGATGATCTGAAGGTCAAACGACTTTACCGCACAGCAGCAAAGACCATAGATAGCCACTGAGCTCAGCACATGCAGCTGCTAACCAGTTCACCTACATTTCAGAAAATTTCACCGAGATGACTGAAGGTAATGCTTTCCACAGCAAGTACGCAGCTACAGTGACATCAAGCCAGCGGGGTACAAGCTTGATTGAAACCACGCTACCTTAACACAAAGGAAGACGCTAACTGACATCTAACAGCTGCTATTCCCAAGTGTTCTTCGAATGATGAATAGATACATACACCTGATTTGTTTGTAGTCACCTGCAAAATTATTTGAACCCAAAAAGCCCTTAGAGATCAGGAGGTTAAGCCTGTCGTGAAATTCTGAAGACTGCCAAAACAAAAATAATTCTTTACTTCCCTCAAGATCTTTGTATACACACATTTCTTCCATCACCTCCCAGCAACTATCTTCTGAACATTAACTCTTCTCTGAAATTGCCAGCATTAGTGTCCTAGTCTGGCATTCTAAAACTACAGCATGCCCTGTTGAGAGGAAAGGCACGTTAAAATGAGCATTGAGTTCAAAAGAGTAAAGCTACACTGAGAAGAGCTCTATCTCCATTTCTCCACCACTGTCCAATACTCCATCAGCATGGTCCCCCTCCTAACTCCACAAGCAGCCTGGGTTCATTTTTAACGCCCTACCATCCACAGAATGCATCTGACCTAGCTGAGGCATGTGTTTGCATCTCGGCTTTGCCCTCCCCAAGGGACCAGCTTGCTTTAAGAACCAGCACGACACTCCTGTTGCTATAGGAACAACAGAGCTGTAATCTCCACCGTCTTAGTATAATGCACATATCACGCTTACTAGCTGCACAGCTTCCACTTACAGATTTGCCAGAGCAGTGACTTAAGAAAGCAAGTGCTAGCTTACCATTTACAAGTGTAAGGAACTGGGAAACGGGAAATATGTGTTTCATGCAGGAGATACTTCTGTGCATGTAACTTCCCGAGAGGCATTTCACTCGTATTAAAAATACGTGAGAAAGCCTTAATTTCATAATTTCAAGCTCAAGAAACCTAATGAGTCTGAGCTGCCTCAGTTCCTGCTGCAATGCAGGGAAGACAACTAATGTGTTAATATCTCAAAAAGCTCATGATTATGTCCACTCTGTAGCATATACACTGGTTGAACAGAGATGCCTTCAGGTTCCTTGGAACCAGAAAAACAAAACAACAACCAACCCACAGATGTCAGCTAAAAAGCTCCTTGAGTAAAGAAAAATGCCCTGTATTTTGCATTTTCATATAGGTGTTAATAACAGTACAGGAATGATAAAAAAAAAATGGTTATAAAAAAGATGTGAGCATGACATTAACGTTTAGTCTCAATACCAAATTTAAGTATTAAATACTTCAGCTTAGAATTTTCCAACTGTTGTTCAGGCTTTCCTGCATTACTGAGTTCTCATCCCCTCTGCTAGCAGCTCACCTTTCAACGGATAAATAAAAGTATTTCTTAATACATCAGATACACGCTGTAACTGTCAAGGATGCAGCACGACTGACTGGATCAGCTGGAAAAAAGAATGGGTGAACAGGCCGAAGTACTAATAAAACCAGTGAAAATACCAAGCTACGAACAGAACCCAGACAACCAGATTGCCTAAACTTTCCTTGCTCTTGGTGCGCTGCATCCCATGTTAGGGAAACAGCATCTCTAGAGAGGTGTTTCAAAGCCAGCACACTGAGGGACCAAGCACTTCCTGAGATGCCAGAATACACTGAAAAGAAAGGGCAAATAGAGCTGGAATTAAAAAAAACAACCAAGGAAACAAAACCATGCAGAGTACAGATTCTGGTAATGCCAGATCTCTTCAGAGATCTGTTGCTCTAGCATATGTTGTGACTATGAATGTCAAGAGTTTAGAACACATACTAGGAAGATCTGTACTAATTTCAATTTGGTATCTGCTACAGCACATTAGAGAGCCCTGGACACTATCACGATTACCTGATTAACACAAAGATACTCAGTAACGCAATCAGAGTGACTCTGAGCTTCCCATCAGGAAAAAACAGGTTCACTTCAACAGCGTACATCGTACATGGTAGGTGCTTCAAGAGTGAACGTGTTCCAAATGTAAAAGGAGATCTGTAAACAATCCCAAACCACAGTGATTCTGTATGTCTGAACTGATTACTTCCTTTTGAAAGCAAGATGGGAAATAAAAAGATAGTTTCATTTCTTGTCTTTCCTATAAAAATAAGCACAAGCTGAGGGGAGTCTTAGATTTCAGACTTGCTTAAAAATTACAGATGTATGCCAAGATGCTTCTTTATCAAAATCAGCAATTAACTTCTACTGCTAAACCCTAAGATGATAAGCAGAGTATCATGGAGGAACTTCAAATGTCAGAGATACTGTTATCAATAGAGGCTCACTGAAGGTTTACGGCACAAGCACTTGAATTCAGCAGAGACAAGCACAACCTTCGCTGCTGCAAATACATACTGGACACGCAGGTTGCAGTGACTCCCTGTGGTCAAACAAATAGACTCAACAAAGAAGCTGACAAATCTTTGCTAGAAACCATAGTAGGGAGCACCATACAGCAATAAGCTCCGCAGTCCTACCTCAGGTAATTACTACGAGGGCAGCAGCCAGCTGTTCCAAGACAGTATTTCATGGATGCACAACAAACAAAAGCATAAAAATTGTAATAGAGACCGTGATACACTTAAAAAATACTAGACCATCCATTCACTATACTCTTTTCAACAAACAAACCAACCAACCAACCTTCCTGTAATTCTGGAGCCAGACTACAGCATTTTTAAGGGACACACAAAAATCTGCAGGTCTGTAACAAAGCTTTTAGAGTGCTGAGGCCAAGTATTGTCATTCCCTTTTTTTTGGAACAAAATGGGGGTATGAAATCAGCTTTCTCTCTTTGTGTGCCTGCTGGAGGGAAATGACTGTAAAGATAGGTCTGGAACAAGTCAGGCCGAGGGCAATCTGTCCTACTACGGGAAGAAAAGCCTGAAATCCACTAACATACTAACTCTTTGTAAGTTACTCCTTAAATAACATACCTTTTAGTTGTTGTGTAAGGCAAGCCGCATAAAGGAGAAAAAAAAAATCCTCCAGAGGAGATTAAATGATAGAGCAGAAAAGCAGGGAACAAAATTCCTTCAAGCAGTCTTGAAGAACCCAGAATATTTTGGCACCTCAGTGTGTGGGCTGGGACGGGGTTTTTCAGCGCAAGGTAATGCCATCTAGTGGAGATGGAATCTCCCCTAGGATGGCAAACTGGACACCTAAGCAATCTGCATTCTCTATTTCCAGAACCTTCATAATCGACCCTGCCTGTTTCACCACCACCAGGATATGGCAGAAGGTGCAGGCAGACAGCAATGACTGCTGCTGCGTGAGCCACACACCTAGGAGCAAAGAGCAAGATTATCATAACTGACTTAGAAGTCTGGAGAGATTTCTAAGGAATTCAAAGTCCTGAACAATAAATTATAGTTGCTTATGTCTATACAGCATACTACAGCTTCACCTTTCTCCAAAGGTGAAGCTAGGTTTGGCTAGCTTTCTTCATCCTCATTTATTTGGTCACGCTACTCACTTCTTAACTTAGAGAGATGGCATATCCAAATATGAAAAGAACAAACATCCTTTCCCACGTCTCTAAATATTTATCTATTTTCTTTGTTCTTTTTTCCCCCTACCAAGAAAAATCCTAATGGTCAGGCCACCAGCTTCAAGACAATGTGGGTAGGCAGATGTGGGGTCAAGTCTCCCAGTAAAGACAGCAGTGTCTCAGATCAGATCACAGCAAGTATCAACAGGGAGGACTTCAGTTCCCTATGGAAAAAGCTTTAAGAAGCTTCAAGGACTTTAAGAAAGTGATGACAGGGAAATCAGTTAGCATCTCTTCAAACATGGGATAAAGACAACTTTTTGAACAATGTGTGAAGCTCTTACATTTCCTGCATTGCATGACTAGCGAGTCTAGAAGCGGACTAAGTTAACTGTTGGTGTCTCCTTTGATTACATTTAAAACTTATGTCAAAATTCTTTTTTTTTGAGTGTCCAAAGCCCTCTGCAAAGTGAGAAAATATAATTTCACAGACAATAAAACCAGACAACTAAGACAACAAAGTCAGATCAAGCGGTGCAGGAGCATAGCTGTACAAAGCATCCGTGGGGACTTCGCTTTGTATTCTCTCTCCTTTGCCAAAGTACAGGTCACTCAGCGTACGTGTTTGTGAGAAATGAAACTACTTTAGGGATAATGCTGAAAAATGCCAACTGCAACTAAGACACAGTCTGTCTTAACTGAGAATGTCTGCCTCAGGTTTTTTATGAGAAACCAGCAAATTTTCACTTTGTACTGGCAGAAAAGTTTAAGTACTCTGAGCCAATACATACAAGTATATCCATCTCCATCAACCCCCAGCTATGTGAGGAATGAACGCACAAGCTTAAAACTGAAGAGCAAGTTTGTGCAGGTTGTGTTTCTAATGGTTTTCTAAATGTCTTAGATCTCTATTGAATTTCTGCTCAACTCAGTACCTTCTGGCATACGAGTCTAACAATTTTCCTTCAGTA
The DNA here is from genome assembly GCF_015220075.1 of Falco rusticolus. NCBI lineage: Eukaryota > Metazoa > Chordata > Aves > Falconiformes > Falconidae > Falco > Falco rusticolus. The sequence continues at coordinate 112,387,204 of NC_051189.1, read as the reverse complement.
CCAAATTCTACATTGTCGGTGTGATCCAGCATGAGGCCGGTGAAGGGGAGAAAAAAAATATTTAGAAATATTCAGGTTCAGAAGAGATTAGTAGATACAGAGTAGCACCACACAATTGTTCACCAAGACTTCCGCAAAGGATTTGCAAAAGCAACAGGTACTTCATCTCCTTAATGGGAATCTAAACAAACCAAAGCAGATTTGTAAACTTACTTCTTATCTACTATGCCGTCCAAGAATTAATTACATTGTGCAAATTAAAGAAATGCAATGGGAAACAAATTCCTCCTATTGCTAAACTTTCCCTCCTTCTCTGCTGAAATAGCAACATTGCACTTCCACATTCATGGAAATGTGAAAAACAAAAGATGTTGATAGACTATTCCATTTTATTTTGTGAGAGAAGTGTTATCAAGCAACTAGAGTTATAGTAACTAAATTATCATCCGTGTAGAAAATTGCTTTTGAACCCAAGAAATCTGCATCTACTTGACATTTTATTTTGTTACAAAACTCCCAGTTTGAAGCCTACAAAGAAAGTGTTTGCCACCCCCAGTCTTGTTCCTTTTTAGGTACCAACGTCCAGGTTAAGAATAAATATAAAAATTTAGATCAAAATTGACTTATGGAGAGGATCCATACCGAATACAGCAAAACACACTCAGAACTACAGGGACCTATGCATACCTGACTTTAACTTCACCTATAGCAAAAAAATCAATCATGTCACATATTACATCGAGTAGAAGCTACATACATGCATTTAGTTTACAGGACTTTGGCCATCAGTGTTTTGAGTTATCATGGAGAATAAAATGTTTCACAGTGCTCTTAATCCTAATGAATCTCAGGTGTAGCCAAGACTGACTTTACCTCTTAAAATAAAACCGCCTGCTCGACATACACTCTAGTCCTCCTCTAAAGATTACAGCAGGCAATGACTTGCACATCCCAGATGGAAGGATGGGTATAAGTACGCGGCATATTATTAGACAAATACAGGAACCTAAATTTGGTATTTTCCGAGACTGTTCTCACAGATTAAATAAACCCAAGGCAAACAAATGTAGTACTCACCCTGATCAATTGAGTGTTGAGGAAGCTGGCTAAGCTGGCTATTCACTACACCTGCATATGTGCGCAAGAACTCCTCTTCACTAGCAGTCAGCTGGAAATGCACAGAGAGTCAGTCAGCAAAAAAGGAAAATGAAGAAAGACTGAAGATATTATCTCCCACTTCCCAGTAAGAAACTTCACAGTTGCCTCTATTCTCCTCTTCAACAGTTTAATCAACTGTTATCTGTGCAAACTATACCATCAGCAAGGACACAGCAGCAAACTGGTACATCATGCATTCGTGGAGGGATGCAAAGTCCCCTCAAAACAGCTGCTTTATTTTGCTGGTTTTCCAATAATGAAAAAAACTTTAATGTATATAGAGAAATGATGAGATGCTCAGATTTCGTTTCAGGCATCGCAATCCTTATAAATATTAAAAAAAAAATAATCAATTCTGTTTAACTGCAGATAATGGTTAAATCAATGACAGCTAAAACAATTCAGTGATAAAACCAGACCATCACCTGCCCATCTCAGTAAGCACTATGCCAGTTACTACAAAATTGTCTGGAAAGCCACAGATATCGGCTATGACAGCGCCTCTTACATTTGATCCCATCTTCCTCAGCATGAGTAGGACTCGCACTTTCTGCTGAATATACATCTCCTCCGGACTCTTTCCGGGGACGCCCTCACGGTTCATTCCCCTCCTGCCAGCTCCTGGATTTCCTGAAGATGTAAGATCAGAAAAAGACAAAGTAAAATAGGTAATGGGGTATAATAAGAGTAATAGGAAAGGTTTGATTTCCAAACCCCCCATTTTTCACCGATGGGCAGACCACGTAATAGCCTGGGGGAATAAAGAATCCCATGCTTCATCAGAGAAATCCTTAAAAATTTGAACAGCTAAATTGGGCCTTACATATGCAACTCAAACATTCAAAGAGGCTGATGTTCACATCCCTACTAGCTCATTAGCTGTTGTAACATTACTGCAGGAATAGAAAAAGAGAATTCTAACACACAGATGAAAGAATTGCCCTGACAGAAGAGTCTGGGGTTTTGGGTTTTTCCCATAAATCAACATAACCAGTATGAAAACAGGATGCAGGGTGCACAGCCATAAAGCCTGCAATGGCTGAACAAAATAAACTCTTCATTCTTTCTCTTATCTCTTTTCTTTTTACATCATATAAAAGAGGCCACCGCACTCTTGGAAAAGTTAATAAAACATATTAAATGGTTTTGGAGAGAAAGAAGAGCTAAGAGGAGCAGGGAAGGAGCAGAGTTTATCATCCTTTCTCCTATCATTTAAAAGCTGTAGTTTTGCTTTCCTGCCTTAATAGCAAATAATTACATTATGGAATAAACAGACTATGCTCTCTAAATTCTATAGCACAGAGCATGATTATACTTTGTTGTCCGAGTATCTGGTAATTAAGTTCCACAATAGGGTGTTTACCAAAACAAAAAAAATGCTCAGACATACACTGCAGCTGCCATTAGAAATTATCTTGGAGCATGTTTATTAAGTCAACAATAGTAAAACCCTTACCTTCGAATTTAGAAAATAATTGTGCTTCAAATAATACACTAGTACAGCAGTGGAACAAATTAAACTAACTTCTTAGAAGTACTGCATGTTGCAGGAACTTAATCCCCGCTACGGAATCTATGGGTGGAGGTGTAAGCCAGGCACCCTTCCACAACGCACAGCTCCATGAAGTGACTCCAGAACAGGTCTCCTACTAGTTTTCATTCACAGAACTGGGTCTGGTCCTATACTAAGCTACTAATCTGCTTTCCTGAAACCTTAGTAACCAAGGGAACACACTACATACACAGGCACGCTTAGTGAAGTCTGTATCACAGCCGGTTCAAGCACTGTTTTCCATGTAATGTTTTCCGGTAGTCATAACCAAACCTCTCCCATCACTTCATTTTCATTATTACTTTTAAGGGAAAGTAATCTGGGTGTGGAAACAGTTTAAAATTATGCCTAGGCCCTCCTGCATGAGTCAGAAGTAATGCAAACTTAAGTAGCAGCTGCTGGGCTAGGTTTTACCACACACACTACTTAGCATGAAGGTAACTGTAGTAAAAAGTGGAGAAAGATACATCACTAGTCCTACTTGAATACGTTTCCAGCGGGAAGATCTCCATTATGCTCATTTGGGTTCTGCTTGCAAACTTGCAGCCTGTAGTTGTGCAAGGTGATCGTATTTTTTTGCTATAATCAGCAAACTGCTTTCTGAAGGGGAAATAAAACGATCCTGTATTTTTGTTAGTGTCAACTCAATTAAGTAGATTGGATTATGCTACTAAGCATGTACTCCACAGAGCAACTTACTGAGTGCTAACAAGTGATGTCAACAGCAAGACAATGAACAAAGCAAGTCTGCGAGCAACAGTCATTAAGTTATGCATATTCAGAGACTGATAAAACAATGAACGTTTATCAAGATACCAAGCAAGTCTGAAAGGTTGTGACTGGTTCTTAATATTATACTAAAACATAACTTTTTTTTTTTTTAATATTGTTACTTTAAGAGGGAGGTGCCGTACTAACAGCCAAAGAAATCAATCTAGAAAAGAAAAAGCACAACAGCAAATACCTGAAATGGGGTAACACACCTACTGTTTAAAAATGGAACCAACTATATAGGATATATATCAATAGGTGGCACCATACACAAACACCAAGAAAATGCCACGGCTGCTCCCCATGCCAGCTAGGAAGACCACATTTTAGCATTCCTCTACACATCAGATATCAGAAGAGATTTATTGTCTATACATGCCATCAATAATTGTTTTCCATCATAATAGTCCTCTAGTTGTTTACTGATTTTTCAGACCTTGAAAAGGAGCAATGGAAATTGCTACCTAAACGTGGTTCTGCTCAAGTGAACTTCAGCCAAGATGGATTTATCATGAAGGTACCTGCTTAACAGGGAGGATACTTACTAAAGCCTGCCCATTCAGGGAATGCTTCAGACAGTAAGCGACACGGGGAGGGGAAAGCACTCAATAGGCCTCAAAGCTATCAAATTCCACGTATAAAGGAGGGTTATAGTACGACTAACAGAGCAACAGCACTTTGCTCTTCATACACTGCACAATTATTTCGGATGACAGCCTCTGCCACCACAGCTTTTCCTACTTGATGACATCAAAGTAGAAAGACTAAAGTCTTAAGACAGTACTGAGACCCCAGCATGAAAAAATTTAAAATACCTCTGCTCCTGTTACACAGAGCTTTTATTAGGCATGGTTTAGGATGACAATACTACCAGCATATATTACATCAGTAAATTTCCAAAACCACTTACAAAGCTAGTCTGTATGCCCGGAAGACAGCACAATCCATCTTTATAAACGAAGTGCTGAAAAAACTCTTTTATCAATGTACTTAACTTTGCCTTCTCAAGAAAGCTACATTAATATACTATACATAATGAAACATTACTTAAGCAGAATTTCCCTAACCCTACAGTTCTTTTTGGCACATATATCACCCCACCCCCAACGAAGAAAACATCAGAGATTTCCCTGCCAACGTACCTGCTTCTAAAAACCACAGAAGATCAGATAACCCAGGTGTTCAGTTCCAATTAATGACCCTGGCTGGAAAAAATGTATGAGGAAACTGCCCTGTGAAAACAAATAAGCAAGGCATTACAGAAATATACAACGCTGAAAACTAGAAAGACCCTTTATTCGATATGCTTTGAATTGCAGTCTGCTTTAGAATGCAGCCTAGCCAAAATTCATCAAGCTGTAGGCTTGTCTGGAGTTTGTAGACCCTTTTTATATTTAAAGCCTAAGTTTTTTAAAGGCCAAGCCAGTCTTCATCTGCAAGATTTACACCCTGACCATACCAACGACATTCCCAATCACTTGAGAATGGAATGCATTCAAGCTTCACATTCTTTAAGAATCTTTCAGCATAAAACCTGACTCCCTGGAAGAACCAATAAACATCACGACATGTAATTTCTTCTCATAAGAAAAAAAAAGTATTACAAATAGGCATAGCTTACCAAAGGTTTGAGGAAAACTAGGGAGAAATGTAAAGCATGCTGATTTTGACCAAAATTATTGTTTTCAACTATGCGTATATTATCTGAATATAGCAATTACAGACTGGCGCTGGAAGCTGGGCTGGAAAACCCTTTGCGCAGGATTTTTCAGACCAGCCTCACTGGTCAGTCACCAACAGCTAACAGTTAAAGACTTTTGTAAGGCTGGTGACATATTTCTGAACATATTTTACAACTGACACTGGGTATCAGGGCACAGTAAGAATTTATACGTCTTCTGATCCATCACATTGGCCTCTAAGACAACCAGCTCAGTCTCACAAATGAAGTCAGTCCAAGCCCTCTGTAATGTGCAATGCAACAGCAAGTGCCCGCTGCTCAGGACAGCATTGCAGTTAGAATCATGTAATAAATAGCATAAACTGCTGTACTTAATTAAGAGTTTCTGATTAGGGAAGACATGCACCACTTGTTAATCAAGTCCAATTAAATGTACCAAACATACTCTCTTCTTTTGTTTGTTTGGGTTTTTGTCATGAACAAGTGAAGGCAGATCTAGACTAATTCAATTTCTTTCATGGCTGTTCACCAGCCCATGCAGATGTCATTATAGCTGGAAAATAAGGCAGGAGCAGCAAGAGCTACTCAACTGTTCCGTACACCAGCTTCATCAGAGAAATGCTGAATCCAAAATACCCGCTAGTTTCACCCATAGGTTCTCAACAGCCTCTCTTACTAACAAGTGCTGGAAGCAGCTGAGCTTTATCAATGGCTTAAAAGAATCATTTCACCTCTCTAGAGGAGAGAAATTGCCTGCTCTGAAAGGATTATTTAAGCCCTGCCTCGCTAATTAGTTCCCACTGTTCTTGCCCTCTAAATACGCAATGCGGTCCCAAGAAAGATTATCTACAGCACTGACAACAGGTCCATTTGCAGTAACTAATTGCTGTTCTCATTTCTATAGACTTCAAAGACACCCCACCACCACCGCTGTACAAATACTCACCACACAACTGTGTGAACTCCTTCCTTAAGAAAAGGATTAGGGAATGGGAGGTAACCACTCCTGAGGCGCACTTCTGTCCTTCTGATGGTAACAGCATATTTATAGTTACCATTAAAATTCCCCATGCACACCCAAAACTGCAAACGGCAGTAATATACGCATTTGTTATATTTAACACAAAATATAAATAAAACCAGAAAGATCAAATGCTTTCCTAATGCTATAAATTCAGAGTAATTCACCCGAGAACCAAAAAAAACCCCAAACATTTTCATGGCCAGCCAGAACGCTTGTACCATAGGCAAGGAAAAGCCTAGTCCCTCTACAAGTCAGCCGCAGCACTGAAACCAAAAATGCCGCCTTGGTGCAATCCATGTGGCTGCCTAGCTGAACCATCCTCATCACCACCACAAACACACGGGTGGAACATCAAGCTTGTACACCACAGCTTGAGGAGTACTCCGCTACACCATAGGGCACAGCCTCTGAGTAACAAGCACCTTTACGGCTAAAGGCTCCAAAATTGACTGCAGTAAATAAAATATATATTAAAAAAAAATGAAATCGGGTTCATTACTTTTTCTTAAAAGTATGAGAACAAACTACGGCTTAAATGCCAAGTGACCAGTCTGAAGTCACACAAGGGTTCTCTTACCAACTTGTTCCTATCTGTTCTAAACAGCAGCTCATGCTTCCAGCATCTTTAACTACACATCAACATTTCCACATTCATTTCTAACAAACCCTAAGAAATAAGATCTAAAAATATTTTGCAACTGTGTATTTTGGGGGTGGGAGGGAAGAAGTGCAAAGTATGAGAGTTTAGCAAGACAGCTGAGGAACAGCTGAATCACTACTAGCACGAGTTCTGCTCACAATGTTCAGAGTCCCAACAGACCTGCGTGCCACACAATGATCTGTTCCCTGAAGCACTTTCCAGGTCAGGAAATCCCTTGCCTCAGTTGCAATTACCAGCTCTGAATTCTGCTGCTTTGCTCACCTATATTCACCTTCTATTCCTGCAAGGTCAGAACATTGTTTATTTTGCCCATGCTCGGCTCCAATTTTTTGTCTCTGTCTTAACAAACGTGTACACTATTGTCATTTGCAATTTGGGTGCACTTGGGGAATTTTAATGGTAACTATAAATATGCTTAATTTAATCTATTAACTCTGGTAGGTCTGTATCACCTTACCCTCACACAGGCACTACAAGAGCTGCTCGGGCTCCTCACACCAATCAGCACTTCCACCATGGAAAGCAAGATTCAGTCATGAGATTCCATCAAAGCTTAATTCATACTATGTACTCTCATGAGTATGAGAAAAAAACCACCTCCCAAACGCTCTCCAACTTAGGTGTCACTAGAATACAAGAACATAAACCCATTTCTCAAACTTAACACTCAAAATGGTTCTTAAATCCTGGCTGGGAATGTAAGCCCACTGGGGCAAGAAGAGATAAAAGCATGGAAATGAAATGAAAACCTAAGCACAAAGACTCCAGTTTCAATCCATCCATATCCTTCTGCCCCAAATAATTCTACATCCTTACAACGGTTTACACTTGGGTCAGAGACGGTTACAAGGAGTGAGTGTTTTTTGACATACAGGAAAACTCAGAGGCAGTGAAGCGATGTTTACAAGTTCAGAGACGTCCATATGGGAGATGGATAAAGGTCGAAGACTTAGCTTTACGTTCTGTCACTTAAGAGATCATGCTGCTTCCCCAAACATCACTAGGTCGAGTTCTTAAGCGAGAATGTAAGGCACACTAGTGGAAAAGAAACATGCTTTTGAGGTACATGTCACTGAATTACAACAGCATAAGGAAACGGAACCAGCATCAGGATGCAACATGCCAAACGTAGGATGCTGGCAGGTCTGCTGATCAGCAAAGATAAAAACAAATTTTGCACATCCTATACATCACAAACAAACTTTTATCAACAGTGCTAATGAAACCTACTGTTTATAGTTAAAACACAGAATTTATTGATGTGTTCTTGCCAGATATATTGCATACGAGAAACCTGAAAGATAACATTTCAATCTGTATTTTTAGCACAAAAAGCCAAACAGAGAGGTAGAAGAACAAGAACCGTTGTGAGTGGACTCATGGAGTCCCCACAGCGTTAACAGAACTCACCTACGAAGCTGTTCATGCAAAAGGGACAGTCAAAGCTATTCAGAAGCCCAGGTACACGTTCACTGGTACTTACTGGCCCAAGTGAAGAAACACTGGGGTCTCCGCTGAATCTCTGGCAACTGTATCCTGAATTACTAGCAGGAAAGGAAGAGATGCCACAGGCTGATGAAGCCGTACAGAATGCACTGTTGTATCCAGCCTGGAACTGGTCTCTGCAGGTAGAGGTGAGGCAGATGTGCAAAGCCAACAGGAAGGTGTGGGCTGCCAATACCTTACCTATCCTCCAGCTCGGCATGGTTCTGCTCTCCAGTGCCATTACTCGATTCCTTTCTTGCAAAAAAGACTAACCTGTGCATTTTGAAAGCTGTACTTCGGCCTGGAATGACTACATACTTCAATAAACTGTGTTAAAAGACTAAACTCTACACGCTCATCCTGCTGCATCCACCACAGTGCAAATGGACATAATTGGGTCACCTCATTTTCTCTTGTTTGGCAGGCATAGGGAATAAAATTTAGTTCTCATTTATTTTTAATATGATTCACAAGACAGAATAATAAATGAGAAAGATCTATACATGACAGCCAAAACTGCCAGCCCAGTTTTGCCAAAGCAATAAAATTTGAGTTTAGAAAACATTCCCTCCCTTTCCAAGCAGTAAATGAGGCCGGTCAGCAAACAAACGGCAAAGCTGTCCTGTTCAACAGCACTTGGCTCCCCTGCTGCCTGCAGAAGGGCTGGGTGAGGATCACAGGAATGCCTTCTGCTTTGCAAGGCCCAACATGTGGACTGGGCAGAGTCCAGCACGCCTGACATCCCCCTTCTGATGCCTGTTTGTCTGCTACCAAACCCATCTCTGGCTGTGGAGAGAGTATGTGCACTCCCGTCCCCTCGGCAAAAGACAGTTTCAGCATCACCTTCATGCAAAACACCACAGATGGAGGTTACACTTTCTAGCAAGGCAATAAGTTAAGAGACTAGAGTAAACGGGACGTGGGTTTGGAACCATAAGGTGTAGGTACATTTGCACTGAGGACGCTGGGCTACTTTACAAGTATGTTACCGAAGCAGAAGGGGATTAAGTGTTTTTAACTTTTCCGGTAGCACTAAGAAATGCTGCCCTACCTCTCCACACTGTTACTTGTCCTGAAAAGTTTATAATGACAGACAATACAGTATAATCCTTCCCAAAAACTAACTAAAAGACTGTACCAGCTTTCTGTTCAGCTACTAACCCTGGACACAACAGCATGTAATGAAAAAATACTGTCTTTGCAGTTAGCCTCCCCCTTTTTCCTAACTAAGTTTAGAACATCAGCTACTGTGTTTTCACTTTAAAAAAATAAATGTGGACAGGAGAAATCTGCACACAAACTCAGCTTAACTAGTCTGTTCTACAAACAGATGGAACAGCTTCCAAGGAAACTCAAGCTCACCAGCAAGAAGTGTGCTGACTGAATGCTTTCCGTAGAGGAGGATTCCAACTCACAGCAACTGAAAATTACAGATTCGTCACTGGATTTTCCCTCACTTCCGCCTATACTCTTAGGAATTCAAAACCTGGAAGGGCTTCTCCGCTGGACAATGCCACAGATGGGCTCCTAATAAAGAACTTCTAAATTACTGACACCCCCCATCATTCCTTTATAAACAAAAAACCAAAAAAAGCCCACACCAACAAAAAACCCCCAACCAACCAACCACACACAGAAACCCCCAAAATATTACATAACGCAACAGAAAAAGAAAAAAACACACTAAAAATCAGTATGTTTATAAATTTTGCATAAGGCAAACTACTTAAGCATGCCATTTAATTTTAAAGACATGCTTATTTAATGCAATGAGAAAACATGAGCTTTTGTTCCTTCAGATTACATACATATTCTCCCCAATACTGTAGTCTTCTATAATGCTTAAATTCCACATTTTACTGGTATAGGAAAAAACAACCTGAAACTGAGCAATTTGTACAGCCTAAACTGGGGGGGGCGGGAGAGAAAAAGGCAGAAAAAGGCAGTAAGCTGCCAGCAAATGTAATATTTTACAAATTCAGCCTCAATAAATCAGGGTACTTAAGTGGCCATCTATCAAGCTCCTTAAATTTAAGTCACAGCTGACTACCTCTTTAATATCTTGTATCATTTCCAGTTACAGCCAAAAGAAATCAACAGGAGTTAGTTCAGCTACAATTATTTTTTTTTCTTGAGTCTGGCTGGTTCTGTTCAAGGCAGCTAAAAACCTCAATTAATGGGATAGGATTATAAAAGCTCAGATAAGGAGTTACAGTGAATAAAACCAACCGCTGCAGGTTTCCTTTGCACTACACAAATGGAGTTAACAGCCAGCATGAAGAAACTCCATGGCATCATTATACGAGGTTAAGCTATTAGCCTCCACAGTTACACTACTGAGTACTTCAGTGGTGAAAACACAGTCATACTGGGAAGTTTTAAGTGCAAGGGGATGCTGCACCTTTAAGCCTTGTTAATTTTCCAATGACATTTTACGGAGAACAGCTAGAGCCCTACAAACCTTCCAAGATGGAGCCTGAAACCTGAAGTCAGGACCCAGAGTCCGCAAAATCCTGCTACAAGTTTTTCTCTAATTCAGCCTGACTTGTGACCTTCAGTCACAGGCAGCTGGAGATTGGATTAATTCCCATCTCCAGAGAGATACAACAATGAAGAATTCATAACAGCTACCTATTTATAGGTGAACAGTAGGAGTTGAAATATTTAATACTTCCCCCCCCCCCATTGTTTCTATGTTCAGTGTTCTCTTTCAGTTGACTTTTGAATCTGAATTTGGTCAATTTACAGTTGGAACTCCAGTGGTAGGTTCACATCTCTTAAATGTTAGGCAGAAGTTTTTAACAAAACAGTACAGTCCTCTCCCTCTTGAAGAGGGACAGGAAACAGCCCCAAACACTGTCATTTAGATATGAAAAATCTATAAAAACAAGTAGGGGTTTTTTTCCCCCCCCAGTGCTGGAGCACCTTTCAGAGCTTCAAAAGGACTTCAAAAGTAGTAATGAAGTGCATTCAGAAAAGCTTCCCAATATAATAAAACAGTCCTTACATCAATGTTCCAGCTAACTGGAAAAAAAATAAACCCTCTACCATTATAATCACAATTTTTATGAAGTTTATGCTTGCCTCCTGGCCTGCAGAGACATACAAACCAGATGATTATTTTTTTTCTCCATACTACAGCAGCAATCTCTCAAAGAGAAGACATCTGTCATGTCTCATACAGTGAGAAGAGGCAGTACAGCTTTTTAGGTAGTTCACGTCAGTCAACTTGAAGCCTCTGAAATCAGATGTGTAACAGCAACAAAACCTTAAAAAAAGACTTGCATTTCACTAAGGTATTCACACTTCAAAGACAAAACTGTCAAAAATTCTGAAAAAGTAACAACACTCAGCTACAGCAGTTTATACAGAAACTCTATCCCAGTCCAAGAAACAATTCTAAAAGAAAATTACAATACTTCACTCAAGATGGTCTTCAACAGCTGGACTGACAGGTGCTGCTCTTGCTGTAGCAGTGGTCACACACCTCTTCCCTATTTATAACAAAGCTACAAATCTCCTAGACAGGAAATTAGGCACTAATGATAGATAGCCAATGATTTTAATTGCCAGGTATCCCACACAACAGAATTACTGCTGTAAAAAAAAGTGTTACGCATACATCTTCAAAACAAAACTGTATGGTAATGCTTTCTGTGGATATCTTTGTAAACAATCTACCTTTTCAGAAACAGAAAGTGAAGTTTCCAGCACATAGATATAACAAACTTGAGACGCCTTTCTTGCTCTTAGGAAGCTTATTTTCAAAGTTTGTTTTTAATTTGAATGATAAACCAGTGGAAAAAAGGAGCACCAGTAACAGGTAAACATTTTAACAACTGTCTACAAGAATCAAAAAATTATTTCCAATGTACCTATCCCATTTTACATGGTAGGCACGCTGCACACGTTGTACAAATATGTACCCATATTAACACCTCCACCTATGCAGTATCATATTTTTTGACTATTAATTACTGACACTGACAGCCTCCTGCAGCATGTCTGTTCTGTGATCATCACAGAAACTGAACCAAAGCCAATACACAAACACGTACAAGGAAGATCAAGACCATTAATTGTGGTCACTTCATTTTCTTGTCATGTCAATCAGCTTTATGACCAAAGTCACGTTTTCTGAGAAGCTCTGTAAGAAGTGGTAACGCCAGACTCGCAATCCTCTGAAGACTTATAGATCATTAGCATTAAAACTGGGGTTTACTGAAGGTTGCCATTTATATCACAGAAACTAAACTCAACAGGCTAAAAGATAACTTAATACACAGGAGATAAACACGCTACACTCACGAAGCATAAACACTGATTAAGAATGAGTTGACTGTAGAAGCAAGAAATTGGTTTGGTCTTCATAATGAACCTAAAATAAGCCTACCATGCCTATACAACGGAGTACAATGTCAACACCGATGCAAGTATTTGTGTATGCCCAAGGTGCAGGACGTTTTTTCAACCTTCTCCAGTTACTCTCAAGTGGCTTGAAATGGAACAGGAAACAGAAATAGGCACGAATAAGCACACATGCAGAATTACCAGCTCTGCTAATGGACAAGCACTTCAGTACTTGGTATGCTTCCAACCAGTTTCATGAAAACTGTATCTGTATTCCAATTTTTTTTTTTTAATTAAACCATTTGGAAATTAAACTTATGCCTAGTGCAAAAATGTGATGCCTCGGTCAACTTCCACAAAAAGGAAAATGACACTGTTAATCCTAAAGCATGACAGACAGTCCCAAAATCAGAACAGGCAAAATTCCAGTAAGTGTCTGTAAGCAGTTAAAATAACAATAACACTTATTTTCAATTTACAAGCATGCAGTAAAAGCCCCCAAAACCCAAAAGTACCATATTTGGAGTCCAGCTGCCTGCGGTCTAGTGACAACTTCTCAGCAGCTCAAGCACACTGCATTGTTATATTTAACCAGACATCGTGAGTAATGCCTACCGCAACGGCTTCTCTCACTATTCCATGCACTGAGGCACCAGCACGTTTATGGGCATTTCTTTGGTACTCATCGACACAGTATCTTTCTACAGATGCCTAGGATTATTAGAGAGAGCTTTCAATTTAAAATGTGACCTATGCTTTCCTGTAATTTATACTGACATCCGAACATCATTTTAGACTGAAAATGCCTACAGATCTTTTATAGTAGAGATTATGGCTAACTAGATATTTTTTTTAAAGCAATTAAAATGTGAGCTGTTATTAGGTTGGTGACTACTTAGCATTTTAGTATTTTGCAATACTGTGTCAAAGCACAGTGTTAGGACCAGACTCTTAGATTAATAGTTCTTGACTACCAAAATTGCCTAACCATCGGACAACAACATGAAATACTGTTCTGGCCTCATACATCAATAAAGTTTGCTGTGCAAAGTGATAAATACACGCCTTATGACACCTACTTATCTTGCCTCTTTAGAGAAAACAAAGAACAACAAAAAAAACCACACCCAAACCCCTGATCTTCTGGGCTGCTTTCCTCATGGATACTCTGCATAATGCAAAAAGCAAAGTGGTTTCAGTTTTGAATCAATGTATGGTTTAATTTTTAAGCTATTTTAAAATGTATTTTATTAATAGCTCTTGCTGCAAGTTGAACTAAGAATTAATGGCTATTTGTCTAATATGAATAGATTAATTGATCATCTTTTTTGCAGTAATCACCACACAAAACCTTTGCCTCCCCAGTGATCTGTTAGCATCATTAATATTATAGGATAATATGGGCAAGAGACCCCTACTCCCAGGGCCTTCACAAAATAATACTCCTTGAGAACTTTCCTTGATACTATTTAATGAACTGGTCTAAATAGCTATTTTAATCATATGTCAAAAGTATGCCAGTTCCTCTCTTCTCTGAAGGACTACTTAAAAACAAAAAGCAGACAAAAAGGATTTTTGTTACCTTCTTTAGCTCACTAAACAATACCATGCTGCAAAGACATCTGATCGAGAGAAGAGGAAGGAAGGAAAAAATTTTGACAGAGGACTTGTAACATTCGCAAGTTTAAAACAAATTCCTAATTATGCACCAATTTCACCATAGGCATTTTGCTTTCCACATTTTTTGGTGAAGTGGAATTACAAGGAAAGAAATCTTGCTTTCATGGGACTTCCTAATTCTCAGGAAAAAGGATGCAATTTCCTTCCTCCCTAGCCATGACTTTGAGTGTTACCTGAATTGTATTAGCCTTGAACTGCAAAAAAACCTGTACAAGGTCACTGGTTTAACAGCAGAAATCTCCCTTTAGCACTACTGTACGCACACACGCGTGGGCTAAACAAATAAAATTACTGACCACAGGATTTTTTTAAGGGTTATATCAAGTCCCAGTCGGTGCTGGGACCGATTAGGCTCAGAGTACAGAGAAAAAGTAGAAGTACAAGACTTACAATACACATATGTTAGAGGCAACCAAGCTGAGCTGCATGGGAAACCGTATGTGGAATTGTGTGGCAAGTCTGATTATTAACTTCACTAGTGGTGATCTGTGAAGTACTTAAAACTCATTCTTTCAAGATCTCCTATATATGTAAAATTTGGCACATTTATAGGATAAATGGCACCCACTCCCCTAAGAATAGAGGCATCACAAAGATGCAACAATATGAATTTTGATTAATCAAACACCAATATATACCAATAATAACAAAAGATGTTAGTCCATAGACCATTATCAACGATGCTCAAGACAAGGTTGATCCTTCTACAAGTTAAAAGTCCTGTAAGATTCCACACGGCTTCAGAAAGTTTCCATGAGCAGGACTGCATGTGACAACCACTGGTTCAAGGCAGAATGGGCAATGAGAATTACTGAAGTTGCAGACAGATTTTGCACTTCCCAAACCGTTAGCACAATTACAGTACACCTTTATTATATTTAGTTTCTCAACAAAAGGAGCTTGTAGCAATCATGTCAAAAATTGCAGCTACCAAGAAACGAACAACGAAATGGACATATTAAAAATGAGGTACCAAAACTGTATTTCCTCATGCACACTATTACGTGTGCAGAATTTTATTTAAGGTTTAAAACACATTTTGTAAGAGCTAATGAATTAAGAATCATGACAGTGTAACATTAAGAAAACCGCTGCAGTTTTACATGAGTTGTGGAAGGTTTATTTTGCTGACTCCCCTTGTAGGCACTGACCAAATTTTCAGTGACAAAAGTTCCGTTTAAAAAACCTGATGTTTCTGACCTCTGAAGTTAAGCAAAACCTTTCATGAATTCCACATAAACAAATGCGTATTATTTGGCATCTACAGACATTCCTGAAAAAAAAAGCAGCTAAGCAGATGTGAATGCTCGTATTTTTCTCAATTTGGCATCAACTCTTAAAGTTAATTGTATTTTAAGTGTGTTATTGCTGATCATTTTCACATAAACATTCAGTTACTGTTTGAAGTCTGATATTGCCTCGACTGACCAATTGTGCAAGCTGCCAGGGCACAATGACAATTTCAGTTTTCTGTATAACATCCAGCACAGGCAAAGTTAGGAAAGTCTATTAACATTATGTTAGTACGACAACAGGCACCAGAGACGACCGCAGCTGCACTATGCGCTTCTCATTGCTACAAAAGCCTTCCATCAGTAGTTTCCCTTACACTGTTTCAGTATTTTCACTGCTCCTTTACAGAATCTCCGCTGCGAAAATTTAGGTCACATTTCCTTTAAGTGGACATGGGTGGGCATACACTACACTTACTTAAAGTTCAATGAAACTAATTAAAAGCTCCTCACTGACTTCAATGTGCACTGAATCAGGACCTGGATGAGTTCAGAGGCAAAACAATTACACTTTAATTAAACATCTTAACATTCCTGTGAAGCAGTCAACTAATTTTATAGACGGATAAACTGAGTCAGGAAGTTTCAGAGCTTGGTCATGGTCATAAACAAGAGATGATTACTTAAGTTGCTTCCATATTTGTTACTTACCCTCCTAACACCGACAACATTGACTTTCTGAAAATTCAATTAAGTTTTTGTTCTACATATTTGCAAGGAAACAAAATGGAACATCCTAAGACAAGTGTAATAGTCATACAAATCTACTGGCTGCTTCTGTTCCCCAATCAGTAGCTAATTTAGTCAGTCACAGGAATTCCAACAATGCAAGAAGCTGAAATTTTTAGGTTTTTTTTTCATGGCAGTTTATCTCCAGGTATGATTTTTTAGGCTGGGAGATGGTAGGTGCTGTTGCTTTTAAAATAGCGTTAGAAATTATTATGTATCCACATTATTTTTTTAAGAAGAAAAAATAGGCTTGGCAGATCTCATGTTCTGTTAAACCTTCAAAATACTTACTAAAATGCAGGAAGTACAACCAGGCTTTCCATATTCAAACTGACATGTAAACCACGCGTAACCACTGTAACATTCTGTCAAATCACCAGTAGTGAGCAGAAGTAAGAAATTAACTTTCCTAGTTTTTTTAAGCATTTGTTACATATGCTTCCCCAACACTGAGTCTGAAAACAAACCCCTGAGTCAGAAGAGTGTTCTCATATTCAATTGCCAACTAATGTTTTTTTGGTTGTTTTTCTGATCTTTGGCTTCTTCTCACCTATTAACACGCCATAGTTTTGCTCATTCTGGTCTGTCCGCTTTCTTATGCCAACCGAAGTTCACAGACAGGCCACGGCTCTTTAAAGGGAAAAAGAACTTAAGTCTCATCCATTCTCACAGATACAACCGCATCAATAACAGTAAACAAAGTGTTTTGGTCTTTCTCTAAATGAAATTAAGTTTGCTGTTAAGTTTTTAGTACATTTAAAACCTATCTATTTATCATTTCTCCCATGCACTTAGAAGCAAGACCATTAGACTACCAACATTTCTTAGGATGTGGAGTAGGTGACAAAATGTTTTCATGCCAATAATTGACATCTTTGGTGTACAGCAGCATCAAACCAAGCATTTTCTGGGACTATTCACATACCTGCAATAGCTTTACTGGAATTAAACTAATGGATACTATTACTTTTCCAGCAAATCAGAACTCCAAACAAACAAAAAAAAAAAGGCCCACCAAAAAAATCTAATACCTGTGATGCAGAGTTATTTTAAAAGAAATTTTTTAAAGGCATTATGAATTCAAATTATGTACAGTTTCTGGTTATATGGTTTAACACCAAAGACAAAAAAAAATATTATCAAAAATACTTACATACATATACTTTCAGACAGAACCTTACAAGACATGATGGATTTCAGTTAGTCTATCAGAAAAACACAGAGGACCAAGTTTAAAGAGGGCTCAGTGAAAACTATCAAACACTATGATTTTTAAACATTTTTCTTATTACAAATGAAGGTTTATTCTTGGCTGAATATCCTACCATACTGCTCCAGAAGTACCGTGCTGACAGTTTAAATAGAGAACGTGATTGACCAGCTTTACCCTCATGACTATTAACACATTTCAAAACAGCAGAAGTGCTTTACTCTCACTATCTGAAGACTGAATTATAATCAGCTTCTAGATGTAATACTTATGTCAGCTCCCAGAACATAAACATTTGGCGTATTTATTAAGATTAAAATTTTCCTATTAACATTAACAGGTTCAAATCAGGTTCAATGACTTCTGTGTGATGTACACAATGGTATGGTACAGCTGTAACAGCTGCTACTGTCCTTGTTTGTATTTCAGCAGCAAATCCAATCTGCTGACAGCTTGTAATAACAAGAAATGCAGTTTTGCATCTGCACATATAGAAATATTTCTAAAGATACCTAATTCTCCTTTTCTGGAAAAAATTGCTGAAAGTTTCCCCAAGCATATTCAACAGCAGCCTCCAAAAGCCTCTCTGTACGCACAGCACTTGGGTGCGTGTTTGACACTTAAAATTAGGTCAGATGCTCAGGAGGCATGCTTTGCAGTCAACAACAAACTTATGAATTTCTATACTTACTAAAAATCCTAACCGTTATGACTGTGATAGATGACAAATACTCTGGAGAGGAAAAAACCTCAAGCTAACATAAATACATCGATTTCGCACAAGTTGTTTCCTAGGCAAAGCATCAACCTTTGACATGAGCGGCACCATACCAAACACATTCAGACATTAGTTTTTATTTGCCTGTACGCAACTGCAGGATGATTTTTAATTTTTAGCAATAGGCGTGTATAACACAGTCGATATTTGCAATAACAAAATTCAGGTTATAACAAAATTTGGCTTCTGTTTAGAATGTAACAGAAGTTGTTCAGGAAAACTCTCTCTCCTCTTGCGAAGTGATCTAAGACCCAGGATGGGGGAAGGAGGGAAACGGCAGAGGATGGAAGAGAGCAGAAACTGGTCCAACTACAGACCTCCCACAGAACTGGGACTCAGAACTTGATTTCTGTGCAGCCCTAATACTTAACATTATGATGTTACATACCTAGTGAAACGTGTGACTAACTCTTGTTAAGACAACAGGCAGGGGCTCCAATTCATGTGGTGAGCAAACAGCCCTCTTTCCCCACACCTACACCGATGTGCAGTACCCACAACTCCTCTACGCAATTCATGCTGGCAAGTGACAACTGCGGTGTATCTGATCCGTATTTATTACGACGACTCCTATCAGGCTATGGGACAATCTTCCTGGTGAAGATTTCACAATCTTCCCACCTGGATGTCAAAAAGAATCCTGAAAGCACTTTTATGTTCTATACAACTTTTCATAACCTCTGTTGCAATGCTTAAAATGAACTACAAGAGAACTACTTCTTTGAAGCAATTTTGGGTAAGCCATAAAACTTCAGCCAACCAATTTTCAGTTAACTCATTGAAAATGGCCGTTGCTCTTGCATTTCTTCAGTCTTACAGGCTTCCTTGTAGTTTTACACTGTCTAACATGCACCACCTAACTAGAGAGCACACAAATCCATTTACCAATGATTCTAAATTACACTGAAGCAGCTGCCAATTTCTGCCAAGATGGTGGAGATGGAGAATGAGGTGATGTTTTTTCAGGCAATGGCAAAGTGAAGCAACTGCCATGTACCTGAAGTACACCTGCCACCATTTTCCAGCTGAATCTGTTTGTCAAGGCAAACAGCAGCTTTTAGATCGGTAAGAAAATGAGCCTGCATTTAAAAAAGTAGTAGCGCATCGTTTTCTGTAGCCATACTCCTCACCTTGAATACCCATACATTCAAAATAAACCCCCTGAAGTACGCAGCTTAGCCTCTTATCACCACTTATGTAGAGTTTCTCCTTCAGCATGCTACCTCCCATCATAGATGAGCTCCAAAAATACCAAAGGCAAAGTAGCCGGCAGCTTACAAGTTCAGCAGCCAACCAAAACTAAGCATGAAATTTTGATTTTTCAAATGTATTTTAAAATTATGTTCTTCAAACACTCAGTAGGCATGGCCTATCGCCACACTAGTGCCAACTCGAATCGGAACACTGAACAGGCACACCTACATTGTCTCCTCTGCCTGTTGTTTTCTTTTATTGGGAGTTTGGTGGGTTTTTTTTTAAACCACCAAATCTGCAGAATATCTTGCTCTCATCTCGCTGAGCATCAAAGCTTGTTCTGTTCGGTGTGCCAAGCCAAGGGACGGTCAAATCAGAGATGACACACAGCAGAGCGAAGCCTTCTCTTCCCCAGAAGGCAAACGCCCGCTGATGCCGCGCACCTGGAGACACGGCACAGCCAGCACCCCCTTCACCGGAGAGGAGCCCTCGCACCCGGGGAGCGGGAGCACCGCGCCGGTGCGGCCCCGGCCCACGAGGCGCTGCCACCCCCCGCCCTCCTGACAGCGCCGGGTGCCGCCGCCCCGGGCCGCCCCCGCAGCCGCCAGGCGCGCCGCTCCCGGGGGAGCCGCCGGGCACCGCGGCGTTCGCGGGGCAGCGCCCTCACCTGCCGCCCGAGCGCGGCCATGGCTGGCAGGGACCCGCCGCCGCGAGGCGGGGATGATGCCGGGGGCCGCCGAGGCGCCGCCGGTACCTGCGCGGCCGGGCCGCGGCCTGGCGGCGCCCACCGGGGGCTGGGGCCGCGGCGCCCGGGCGAGCTCCGCCGCCGGGCCGCGCAGGGGGGCGCGGGAGCGGCCGCCGGCCCCGGCGGGGCGGCCGAAGAGAGGCCCGCGGCCGGCGGCGACGCGGCCCGGCGAGCGCCTTTGTTCCCGGCCGGGCGCCGCGCACAAAGGGCGGCCGCACTCACCTGCCTGCGGGGCCGCGCCGGCCCCGGCGGTCCTGCTGCGCGGGCGGGCGAGTCGAGCCGAGCCGAGCGGCCGCCTCCTCCGCCGTGACTCACCGCGGCAGCCTGGGGCGGGGGGAGGGCGGTGCCTGGGCGGCGCCGGGGGAGGGACGCGCCGGTCCCGGCGCCCAGGGCAGCGGCGGCCCGCGGGCACCTCCCGCCGGCCGGCCGGGAGGAAGGGGCGGGGCGGGGCGCGGCGCCGAGAGGCGGGGCAGGGGCGGCCCCGCGGGAGGGACCCCGCCCCCGCGGGAGGGACCCCGCCCCCGCTCGCCCCCTCGCGGATCCCCCGACCGCAGCGGGCGGCGGAGCAACCCCCCGGCACCCGGGCAGCCCCCCCGGCACCCCCGCCGGCACCCCGGGCAGCCCCCCCCGGCACCCCGGGCAGCCACGGCGGCGCCACGGCAGCGGGCTGCTCTGCTGGGCGCGCCGGGGCGCTGCACGACCCCCGCCAGCGCAATTTAAGCCAAATCCGCAAACCCAGGGAAGCCCGTCTTCCGAGAGCCCCCCAGAACGGGCACTCACCTGGCCATGCAAGCACTCCAAAATAATGTAATCCTCCCCCTAGACAGGCTGGAGCAGAGTAAACCCGCAGTGAACACAGAGAAATTCATTTAAAACATTACAAATTTAAAGAAAAAAAAAATTATCAAATTGTAATAGACAGAAGCCATGGAAGGTTCACCGCTCCTGCTCCATCAGGACCTGCAGCTCGGTTTCCCACCGGGCTTAACAGCAACACTGCTCACCCAGCGCACCCACCGGTGGGGCCAGCGAGGCATGTATAAAACCCCGGAAGATAAAAATGCTTTGTGTACTAAGTGTCATTTACTAAAAAGCACCTGTTCTTTTTACTCTGTATTTAACTTAACTGCATAAAAAGAGTCACAGTAACGAACAGCTTGCAACTTACTGACATGAAAGCCCAGTGCCACTGAAATCCACACCCCACCGCCAGTTAATGAAGGTCTTAACATGAAAGCCTCTGCAAAGAGCAAAACCAAGCTGCTGACAGGAACAGGAATGGTGCAAATATGCTGGGATCTGAGATCACTAGCACATATCCACAGCACAGCAGGCAGTAATGATCATTAATTATTTAAGAAAAGAACATAAGAGCTCCAGCATAAGCTGGAAAAAATATGCAGCAGCATTGCTCTGGGATCCTCCAGTCGGATTACTCTTAATTAGCACAGTACATGAGTCTGAGGGAAAGATCTAAAAGCATCTTATGGTAGTAGGAGTGTATAATTAAGCCATCATTTGCATCTTTGCAATAGTATGAATTTTCTTACTGATAACATCATGGGCAAAACACCATTTTATGACTAAGTATTGTCTAGCTCTCCTGTTCCTATTTAGCTGGCTGACTGTGTAACAGTGCAATGTAATCATATCTAGCATCAATTTAACATCCTGCATTTATTAAGAAAGGGTTTTAGCAGAGAGATAGTATAAGGCATCCTCTACCATTGAAGAATTTTTAGATTTATTTTCTTAAAACACTGAGTCCAAATCAGCTTCTGCCCCACCTCAGTTTGCTACCATCAAGCTTATTGTGATGTTTAGCTATCTGGCAAGGTGACACTTTGCATTATAGTAGTCACCTGTATCATCATAAAATGTGGATGCTCTAGAGACCTATTAACCTCCAGTTCCACAACAGCTTTAGTAGAAGATTGTTCATGTCTCACAGGAACACAGAGACCTTCAAAAAGTAAACACAAGATGCAAGTGCACCGCATTTGATCAAATTATTATCTTACCAATCACCACCTCACTTGCCCCAACCACAAAATGGTAAGAATACAGCTTATCATCATCAGGGGAATGTGAAGAGGTTTAACTGTTGAAAGCTTAAGTCTTTCTAATATTTGTACAAGTATTGTATGAAGATGGCATGTTATTTTGTAAAAATCTAACAGATTAAAGGGATTTTTCTTTTCAATAACTTCTAATCTCTTCTGTTTAATGAGGCTGCTGTTTGTTCTAGTAAGCCAAAACTTCATGAAACCCTCTCATCTGAATCCCTGCTTGACTTAGAAACTAAGTGTCTCAATTCACTCTTTCCTTCTCTGATCTCCAACTCCTTCTTAATCAGCTCTCAAATTCATTTAGGACTCCGTTACAATCCAGCTGCCTCCACCCTCCAAGTCCCTCTGTACCTGTTGGCATCTCCCTCTCATTCAGGGCTTCCAGCAGCATCTGTACACACAAGCCCTGCTTTCATTATCTGTCCAATTTAACCATATGCAACAGTAATGAAAACTGTTTCTCTCTAAGATGTGTACGGTACCCAGTGAGGGAACTGGTTTTAGTTTGGTAACCTTTTTTCTTTCTGTAATCTTTTATATTTCAGACTTACTCGACAATTCCAATCCATCAAAATCATGCTCTGATACAGACACCGTACAGTGTTTCCTGAAAAAAATAAATGCAGTTCAACCAATCGACTCTTTGCGTACTCGGATGCTGTAATAAACAATGTAGGGTCACAGCTGTCAGCTGAAATTTCCATGACTAGTGGCGAGCACAACTTGCATAGGTTATAGAGAATATACTAGAAAACTAAAGAAATATTTTAGCTGCCCTAGTTTAAGTATTTAAGGTTTCTACAGACTCTGCAGTGAGGAGGTATGCAGATATTTTAGAGGGATGAACAAAAGAGCCCTTTAGTGTAAAAAAGGCTATGACAGTCTTTTTTTTTGTTAATCTAGACTTAGTTTGTACAGTAAGTAACCTTCTTGGCCACATATTCAACTGAAAAGCAGAGCATTCCCAGATTAAATCTGGCATTTTAAAATTGCAAAGCACACTTTTACAACATTACAGAACCTAATTTCAATCTGCAATTTAGAAGGACATTAACTGGACAATCACGAGAAAAGCTATTTACCCAAACATTAACGCTTCTGTCCACAGGATCTGCAGGTGGTTCTGCCTGACGCTTTTCAGTACATCTGCAATCATTACCAACCCATTTTTGAAGACGTGTTGATAACATGATCCTAAACATTATCAAGCAGCAAATTATTACAATAGCAACATAAAAAGAGATGTCCATGATTAGAACTTGTTTTAAAAAGAAATCTGCTATTAAATAGATCATTAACACATTGGCATGTCAAATTACAGTGGATACTTCAGTGCACAATACAGCAATGCCTTACATATAGTTACATCCACTAAACTTATGTCTGTATTTCCTCTTTTAAGACCTTATTTTAGAGGTTACTTGTTCTGAAACTTTTTTATTTATCCTGTCAGAGTATCAGATACTTTAGGCCACCTTTTCAGATGCTCTGAACATCAGCAGCTCCCATTTGACTAGAGGTGGTAATTTTTGATGTTTAAAAGTTATGGGAGAGAAATCTTGGGCCACGAACTCCAGTAATTATCCTCCTGTCTCACAGGTGTAAACCCCTGTATTAAGGTATAGTTAAAACCCCCTACAACCCCATAGCAAGACAAGGTGTCACATTTGCCATGACTCCTAAAGAAGAACTCCAATATGAGTACTCCTATTACCCTCTCGTGGGTAGCTAAGCAGACAGAATTGAAATAAGTTTACTTTCCTAATAGAAGTGTCTTCCCCAGAACTCAGTGAAGATAATTTTAAAATTATGGAAGTGGGGAAACTAAAACATGCCTGCTGCCTTTTATTTCTTTACTATGTAAAAATTCTATCTGCCCTTATATAAGAAGGGAACAGCCATACTGGAAGCAAAACCAAATAGTTATATTTAATTTGCCTACCACTTCAGCCACTAAAGATACAGCCTTAAATGCCTGGTCAGTAGGGTTATCATTAATACAGAACTCTCTATCAAAATGAATTTGATTTTAACAGGCAAGGTAACATGACAAACTAAGGGATCTCTTAAGAAATCTTGTATTTTTCCTTTAAGACAAAGGTAACTTGCTACTTTTCCATTCAAGATCAAAGGAGAGAAATAATACAAGGAGACAAAGACAGAAGAAAGAGAGACAGAGTGTTTGAAGCTTCAGTTTTCTTTCTAACGTTTTTTTTCTTTTAGATCACTACAATCACTAGATTCATCCTATAGACAAAGAAGATTAAAAAAAGGGAGGTTATATATGGCCACAAAGAACTCTGGGCAACTTTGACGATGTGCTTAAAGCTACTGTACTTTACTTCTGAAATGAGGATTGTAAAACGATAAACAAAAAACAAAGCACTTTTAATCTTCAAAGCCAGGTATGATCAATAACAACTTCACAGCACTCGATATTCAAGTATCATAATCTGTATTTCACTCCAGGAACGAAAGATGTATAGAGAATAACTGACCTGCCTGGGTCTAATGCTGAACTGAGAATGGAACTTGAACATCACAAACTTGTATGTTAAATGACAAAACCATACTTTCATTTAGGAGTTGTTCTTTTGTTACCATTTTTTATTGGAGGAAATTATTATTATAATAAATAGATTATGGACTTTTTTCCAGCCCCTGCAGAAACATTTGAGATACCTATGGTGGTACGTCCCAGGATTATTTGGCAAAACATTTAGCACAGCACACCAATTATGTCTGTGAAATTAATCTAACCACTTCAAGCATTAAGTAACTACTTGCTAGGGTCAACATATGAATGTTTCACATTGGCAACAGTTTCCTTGTTAAATAACCTTTGTAGTCAGGGCATTTTGCAGGACATACCTAGCCTCTGGTTAGAGCTATGCTTTCTGACCCTTCACAACTTCTGCAAAGGGAAGTCTGACCTGCCATACGAATCTTGCAACAATACTGGTGATTGATCTCAAGCTCACCTTTGTGTATCTAAATCACGAGAGATCTTTTCAAAAGCAGAAGGAGCACAACATTAAAAAGATATTCAGTCAAGGATCAGTTTAATAAGAATTTTACAACTGCCTGCAGTACAGAAACTTTGAAAAAAATCCAGAAATTTTTGCTAATCAATTAAAAAAAAAAGTTTTTCCTGGAACCTCTCAAACTCCAAAGAAAAACATTTACATATCATTGCACTGTAAACTTACTGTGATCTGTGGGAGCGCTAAGAGATTTAATTTACATATTAATGCCGCAAGCAGGTTGAGGGGTGTGGAGGGAGAAGAGTTACTTAGCACCAGTAATGAGCAGAAAGGAAAAGGCAGCAGCTACAGTCCCCATGGACTGTTTTGTTTTCAATAATTTTAGACTGTCTAATAACACCTTTTAATAAGCTGCTCTCAGCTATAAAGCTGAGAACATAATACTGCCCCAGACAGGAAAATAGTTCTGATATAATGGACAAAAGACTCCATCTAAATAAGAGCTTCTTAAAGAAAAAAAAAGGAAAAAACTTCCATCAGTGAAAGACATAAATTATGTTTTCTATACTGTGTACCCTTTAATTTCTGAAATACTGTATTTCAAAAGGATACCTATTCAAGCAAAATAAATTCTAAACCCCACATTTTCTCATTTACTCCAGTCCTAGTTTACAATTAAACAAACTATTTATAGGGTATTTATGCCTTATAAGTGCAATATAAATTACAACCAATCATGTTAATTGTCTGTTTGTAGTCTGTGCTACCCACTTTGTCTCTAAGTGACCACTGTGTGACACTGAGATTAACATTGCAACAGGCTACCCAAATTTAAGATTATTTCCACTCCACTCACTAAATTTAATGGCAGTTCTTACAGAAACTCAAGTCCAGCTAGATATTTGTATACGAGATAGGTAAAACACACACGTTCCACTCCAATTAAACACAGGATTCCTCAAAACAGTGGGTCACCTTCACTGCTGACAAACGCAGGTCCAACTCCAGTTGCCAAAACCAGCCATGCCACCATAAACTGGAACTGAATCTACCCAACATTTGGGTTTAAAAGAGGGTTTATAAATCATTACTAATTCTAAAATAATTCACTATCATCCTTTTAGTACATGTATTTCTTAATTTTTATAATTCAAAGCACTAACAAGATAGAAATAAGATCACTTTTCTCCTAGGAATTCTTCAGATCTTCCCAGTGTTATGACCATCCTTTTCTTTCCAGCAACAGATTTACTGTGATGGCAGTTATCACACTTCACAAATCAGTTCAGAAACACACTGAAAACCTAAATAAGCACATTGTCAAAAAAATAGCAAATGACTAAAACCATCACAAAATCTGTTTGCCATGAAGATATACCTATCCCCTTAGCAATAAAGGTACAGATCTCTCTTTAACCTCTTTATAGAGTCATTTGCTGAAGAGTTAGCATAAACCACTGCAGCATTTGGCTATGTACTTCGCCCTCATTTAAGGAAAAATAAATTATTACTTAGATAATTTGTGGAGTTCAAGCAGCAAAATGGTAGCTTCCCTCTGTTGATACATTTCTGCTCCATCTTACAGGAAGGGGAACGAACTGCATCTGTGATTGGCAAGTCACACTTTCTCTGAGGGGTGCCAGATAATAATAGCACATCAACACACTCACAGCCAAATGCTTCTTCTGCCAATGAGATTTCATAACGCTTCCTCCACTTCTGAAGCTCTGCAAAGAAAGGAAGTGCTAACTCCCTATTAAAACATATAGTCCAAAGGACCCAAAACTGCTAATGTTTGAACTATTTTTGCACAGAAATAGATGGAAATTATATTTTTTTTGCATGAAGGTGGGGTTTTATTTAATGCTGCCCCCTCACCTTTTTTTTACATCTAGAAGTTGTTTACTTTTCCCCTTTTCTCTAGCTGGTAGTAAAATAAGAAGGGGAACAAGTATGAAATTCAATTAAGAAATGCCTTTTTTTTTGGGGGGGGGGGGGGGGGGGGTGTGCCAATATCATTAGATCAACACCTGAATATATACCAAGGGTAGAGCAGATCTGAAATGCACATTTCTCAAGCTAAAAAAGTTTCAGTGAAATACAGGCTTCCAATTAGCTCAGACAAAATGCTAACACCTACTGAATTACAGTGTGAAGCAGTCACTACTTTAAGAACTGAAGATACCCAATATTGATTTTACAAAAAATAGTTTCTCAGGAAGTTAAACACACATCTAGAGTCCCAAGTAGTTTCTCCACACTCAGGAGCTAAAAATTCAACAAAATGAGATTATAAATCCTCCTACACCCTGAAATTATTCAGGATTCTAACTTCGCAGTGGAGGCACAGACCCTCCCCTCTCCACAAGACCACCATCTGATAAATAGACGAGCAACACTTGCACCGATCATGTAATGAGAGCTTTTCACCCCTTTTGAAACTTGTTTCTACTTGCAAGCTGTTTTGTGCTCTCTCAGAAATACTGGGAAATAATGGTAGCATGTAGATATACACCAAGAGCTGAAGTAAGAGGTCACAGACAGGGCTTCTCATTGCCATTTCCTAGCAATTCCCTGCCATTTCAATATGCAAGGTTAAATTACTCCAGAAGCCTCCCTACAGGGCTTCCATTGTTTGTCAGTCAAGGCTAGGACACAATGGTGCCCATTCACACACACAGCAAACAAGCAGCTAAGGGCCAATGATCAGCACACAGACTCATTTTGGTCCTTCTGCAAACAGTTTGTAGAAAGATGGCATTTCAAATAAACTACGTCAATTTTTCAAAGCTTCAATGCATTCCTACTATAAACTACTTAGTAGGGAGTCCAGACAAAAATTAAGACAACTTGAGAGCAATGTGAAGAATCACCCAAAAAACCGCTCCACTCATTAGGACTGCTCCTGAGAAAGATCTGCTTGCTACAACCACATGCAAAAAGATTATGTTTTAATAGTTAGAGAAATACACATTTAGGTAAGTTCAAAATAGCCGATCCTTTCCCAAGACAGTCATACCGTGCTTTTGTTTTTAGAGTACCACTTAGTGTTCAGCCTCAGAACTCGTATTACTAAGGAGTACAGACACCAAGGTTCCAAAGTGCACTTAAGGCTGTTTACTTCATATCTTCTGGTTAAGAACCCAAGAGATTTAGGGTTTGTTTGTTGGGGTATTTTTTGCTTTTCTTTTTTTCAACATATCAAAAACAAATGCACTATGAGAAGTCCAATGCTGCTGATAACTGGAGAGACACAAGCCTCACGCACCTCTTCATTGCTTCGCCTTTTCTACTTCAAAACTTGCTAGAGCAAAGACTTTGTCTCCTGATCCTATGAGGGGAGAAAAACATTGTCAGTATTAGTAGAAATTGCAAATGCCCTTGTATACAGAATCCAGCAAAATATTTGAGATGGAAAAAAAAATAAAAATCAAACCTACCATGTGAAAAGCAGAACGCTTGAGCTAATTAAAAAAAAAAAAAAAAAAAGGAGACATACTGGCTTGACAGGTCTGAAACCAGCCATGTTGCACTGGGCCTGGCTGGCATGCAGTTAACTTTCCCTACAGCAGCTCTCCTAGTGCTGTGCTTCGCATCAGTAGCTAGAAGAGCGCTGGTGACACACCCCTGTTCTGGCTACTGCTGAGCAGTGCTGGCACAGCATGGAGGCTGTCTTGTCCCCAAAGGCCCGTAGGCTTGGGGTGGGCAAGACGCTGGAAAGGGACATAGCCAGGACCTGCTGTGACTCAACCAGCTGACCCAAACTGACCAGAGGGACAGCCCATACCATGACACCATGCTCAGCAATAAAAGCCAGGAGAAAGGAGCAGGTGAGGAATTAGTTATTAAGGCATTTGTCTTCCAAAGGAACCGCTACATCTGCTGAGGCCCTACTTCCCAGACAGTGGGCTGGACATCGCCTGCTGATGGGAAGCAGAGAATACATCTTTTTGTTTTCCTTTGCTTCTGTGCACAGTCTTTGCTTTTCTTTATTGAACTGCCTTTATTTTGACCCATGAGTTTTTAGTTCTATTTTCTTCTCCTGTCCTGCTGAGGAGGGGGACTGAGAGAGAGCGGCTTGGTGGGCACTTGGTGTCCAGCCAAGGTCAACCCACCACACACACGCAGAGCTTCTAATGAAGTACCCTTCTGAACAAAAAGGGTTCTTACACTCTCAGGAAGAGCGGTACTGAAAGGTAGGTCACAGAGACAGTTTATTTGTACTCTGACCTAGTCTGGCACATTCCTGCCATTCATAGTTCTTTCATCACAGTTCTAACTGTAATGCTAGAATGAATTGTTGTGTTTATTTAATGCATATTATACCTAAGCTTTTGGTCTTGTAAATATGATTAGTTATGACACCATTACGGCAAGAACAGTGCTTTGAAGCTCCATTTTGACAACATGCCAATAATTGCTGAATTCTCTGCATCAAGCAAAGGAGAAGGCTCTCCTTAAGAGAGTCATTAATGCAAAAAAGATCTGTATTTAACTAAGAGCAGCATCTCTGCTTGAGGCAGACCATTCAAGCCTTCAGCATTAAGGGCAACACTTGGCATTTTATGGACATTTGGCACTGGATCTGCTGCCTTACTTTTTTCTTGTAGATAGTGTATCAGAGTTTCATTGTTAATAAAACAGAAAAATGTACACCAAGTTTAATGGCATAAATCTTTTGTTTGAATTTTCTCTTTCATAGGGGAATCACAAGTATTCCTATTAGTCATTGTTCAATGAGGCAAAGAAATTGGAAGGTACGAGAAGGAAAACTTACCAAGGTCAGTTGAGACTCTCTCAAACTGGCTCAGAGCTGTACCAGCATTTGTTGACAAGAATGTCTCATCATCTGCAGTGAGCTAAAAAAAAAAAAAGGCCACCAACTATGAACTCAGTACCTTAACTTTGTGTGCATATTCCCACCACTGTAATCCCCACTGTCTACATGGGCATATACATGAACTATGACAGGTTACATCAATTTGAAGTTTTTAAGCAGCACTGTTACCTAACATTTTAAAAGCCAAAGTAAAAATGCAAGCTACTCCCCTACCACTGAGGTTTTTTTCCTCAATGGTTCCTGTCAGCCCAGGAAGGACAGCAAATGCAACGTCAGACATGCTTCTACATGCAGCACTAAGTTTCAAGCTGATCTCCAGTGACAATTTTTGATTAAACGGTCACACTGTACCTCTGTACCAAAATTATGCAAAGGATGTCAATTACTTTTTTTGTCATGTGGTCAATACAGCAATGAGGATCAAAGCTCACTTCCTATCATCAGCTGAGGAAAGCAAAAATATGCAGTCACTACCAGCTTCTGACCACGTTAAGAGTCAGTGACCTAGAAACGGTTCTCTTTGCACATGTATGTTTTGCTTTTACTATGTGCTCTGATGCCTTGTGACAGATGCCCATAAAGTATTTACAATAATGAACTAGTAACCTACATTTGGGAGGTTCAGATATTCCAAGTTAAAACTTGCTCATTTAAGTAGCCTCAGATATATATCCTTATTAAATCAAAGCCTAAGTGTGTCACACTGTCCACAGTGTTTGTGTCAGTTTATTTATTAAAAATATAAAAATTAGGTACAGGCATTCAGAATTATGTTGGAATGAAGGAAAAAGTATTAAATTACCTGCCTTTTCTGTGCTTCATAAGCAAGCATCTAACTACTCAACATTCTGCAGTATTGTGCAGACAAACAGGTAACATTTACAATTTTTCACATTCAGTACAGATGTAAAACTACTACCCTAGCAGTCCTCAGTGAAGTAGGTTACTGATCATTTTAAAAGATAAAGAGATTACATCAAAATGTGGTAAAGTGGCTTGTCTGAAGTGATGCAAGGAACTCATGCCAGGGTATCTTCATGCATGCAGTTCACAATCTTAACTAGCCTTTTAACCTATTTCCAAAATACTTTTTTCTCTGACAGTCAAGCAATAAAAATATTTTGAAGGAAAGCATTTGCTCACGTCATCTACTTGGAATAAAACTCCTTTAAGTACTGCATTTGATCCTTTCCATTATAATCCTTCATTTCCTAAGGACATCTAAGTACAGAGATCCACAGGAACCCATTTTCTTCACATACCAGCCACAAAAATAACAACTTCGCTTCCTCCCTCTAGTGGTAAAACCCAGGGACTCTTCTGCCACTGATGGACTCATTGAGGAAACAATTGGTTTATCACTCACCTCTCCAATTTATTTATCTTACACCAAGAGGTGTATTATCACTAATACAAACCTAAGTAAAGCTCAGCGTATGTCAAAAGCCCTGGATAGTTCCTGCCAGGTACAGCAGTGGTAGTTAGCCAGTAAAAGAATTATTTTGTAGCTTTTATAAATACCATACTCATATCAGTTTATATGTGATTCATTCACATGACCCACCGCAGAGAGCATTTTAAAGTAGAAATAACCTTATATAAACGTACAATACTATTTGATATGTGTTCAGTAGTGAGTGCTTCAGAAAGCTGAGCATGAAAATGGAAGGACATTTATGTACTACAAAAGCAAGATGCATTTTATCATTTGCTGATAAACAGAAGTTGTAATTTCTTGAATGATTTCAAATTCCTCTTCAACAGACTGAAATCTCTACACACCTACCTATCACATCAACACCTTACCTTCTCATCAAGCTTTCTGAGGGCAGTCAGGATTTCCACTTTCTGCTGTGTGTACAGGTTTCGTTCCAACTTCCCAATCATTAAGTCTCGATCCATCTGTATACCAAGGGGGAAAATAAGTCAGGATTTATAAGCTTCCTGTTAGTTTCACTCAACACAACAGCATGAGAAATGCAACAGCCTAAAAATATCATCCATCAGTTAGCAAGGTACCCACAGAAATAAGGGACGAAGCTACCTATAATTTAAAAGATAGCTGTGAAGTTTTTCTGAACGTTCGGCAAATATTTTTTGCACCTAACCTTAGCATTCTTGTTTTCTCCAAACTTGAAACCTTTTAATCAAAGACTGCTCTTCATTCAAAACTATGTATTCACATACCACTGATACATGGAGGAATCAGACTTCATTTAACTTTATCTGGATCTCAAGTTCAGGCTAGACCTCCGAAACATCAAGTGCACTCTCCAGCCCCGGCACAAGTACATATTCATACTCTTCAGATTTTGTATTTGCAGTTAGTTCATTATCTGTTAATCCCATTTTTGTTTTGAAGCAGTAAGACAGAATATAATTCCAGAAATACACATCGTTGTTCCCATTACCTCAATAAACATTTAACACCAAATTCTGAAACAGAACTTCTCTATCTCCTTATGACGCTGCACCAAGTTTTCTAAAACACTTGGTGCTCTCCTTGCGATCATTACATATTTACATCAGTCTAGCTCAAATGAACAGTTTTTACAGTAAAACAGAAACCTTTACCTCTGCCAGCCTTGTCCTCAATTGCCTTGGTTGTTTCTTTGCAAACATTCTAATTACTTCCGGAGTTTTGAATGCTTGGCTGATGGCTGCTTGTATTGCCTACAAGGAAAGAGCAAGAATGTCCAGAACTAATGGCGTCTCAAGTTATAGATGAATGACAAAGATTATTGAAGGCTGGAAACCATCATTAGAGTCCTCTGCATTATCTGCTACAGAGCTTTTCTTTTTGTGTATAACCATGGAAGTGAGATGGAAAAAAAAAATTAATTTTATGCATAGCTTGAAAAATCCACTAACTAGTGCAACTACACTGCAAAAGAGCTGTGAAACTTTTCATTACAGTCCAGGTCTTAATTTCTAATAATTTCCAATGTCTTCCTGGTATTAGCAAATCACAAGTGGATGTGCTATGCTATCTTTTGCAGTTTTAATGCCCACACTGATGACTACAGCTCTTCTAAAGGGAAACAGAATGTAAGTAATGATGAGGCAAACCTCCTACTGTTATTCAAAACCCTGTATGGAGTACCAAAGCTATTATAACTGTGGTGAGATTTAATCATGTTTGGACAAATCCAAGATCTCTCTGGAAACAAAACCCTAAAACTTGGAACAAATCATGCTCTAAATTAAACATTTGAAAAGAGAAAATAGGTCAAAAGTTTGGAACTCAGCATAAAATAAGACCAATTCACTACAGAACTTACAAGTTACACAGTCACTCCTACAGCCTTTTCCTCTGGACTGGTATGACTCTCAAATGCAAACCAGCAGTAAGGACACAGGAAATGCTATCTTTATGCTTTCTAACGAACAGGCATGAACTTTTATTTCTCATGATATATATATTGCCCTGGATCATCCCTCACACCTTTTATATTAATTTGTACTATTTCTAATATTAAGGATCCGATATATCTAGTCCCTGCAATTTCCCACAGTTTCTTCTACAATGTTATGGTTATAATGCCTCAACATTTCTTTTCCTTTTAAAATGAAGAGACCTAACCAGGTCTTTATATGTACACATATATTAAATAATAAAAACATTAGATAGATAATCTATCTAGCTTCCAACACATGCCTGCCTAAAAATTATAACGAACCACTTGTAACTATTCTCTTCACTGAGTCCAGGTAGAACGTGAACTATTTCTAGTCACACATCATCCTTACCAGTTGCATCCCGCTGAGCTCATCCACCAAAGTCATATCTCCAGACATAATCTTCTTCAGAGAGTCATTGAACTCCCTCAGTTGTTCTAGAGTTTCTTTTTTGGTCTCTTCATACTCATCCGCATCTAGTTCCTCTCTAAAGGGGATCCAGTAAGATACATTAATTGATAGGATTAAACCTGAGATGTATCATGGAGAAAAGAACATCAGGGAATACCATGAAGCATGCTTCCTCAGACAGCAATAAAAACATTCGCATCGCCTCAGTTTACTCTGCTCTAGCCCTGTTAGCTGTTATTAATCTAATGTGTAGTTTTCCTGGTTTTACACTACCTCCTAGCCACCCATGCACTTGTGTTGTTTGTATGAAGTCGCTTACATTAAAAAGGCCCTGACAACTATGAGATACTCGACACTTGGTGCAATATATAAAAGTGTATTTTGGATCTCAATAAAAACATGCAGAGAGATAGTTTTGCTCAAAGTTGCAATGAGTGAAATTATCTGAGAACTCTACCTCCTCACCCAGAAACCACCAAGTTATTCAGGATCTTCAACTGATCCTGCTGTCTAAACCTTGCCCAACTCAAAGAACGGCACTATCAACCCTTAGCAGGTATAGCTGTTCTTGAAAAAAACCCATACTACTTGGAAAAGTTAGAATTACAGTCAAAGAAAGTATCTAAGACCACACGAGAAGTTAAGTACAAATACTAAAATAGAAAAAAAATCCTTTTTTCTGGTAATTGTCTGTCTTAAATTTTATTAGCCCACAAAAACCTAACACAAAATCATACAAAAAACCCATGTGAAAATGTTAGACAAACTACAAAAAACCAAACCAAACCCCAAATCCAAACATCCACAGTTGCAAGACAAAACAAAACAGAAGCAAAAGCTATTTGGTAACTGCTGTTAAAAAAGCCCATATGAAAGTTGTGAATTCTGTGAACAGCTCTTAAGTTAAAAAATCCCAATGAAGTACAGAACTTCAAAACAGTAAGAGTATTTCTGTCTGCCTTTTCCTCAAGAAGATAATAGAACGATCTTAATAAAAAGTTTTTTTAAAGACAATTTTTAAATATCTAACACAAACATCCTATCTAATTTAAAAAACATAAAGTAAAACAGAAACCCCGACAGATATTTGAAAGGTACCACTTTCTTCTGCCAACCACTTAAGGAAAACACTACCACGTAAGCAGAAAGCATCTATTTTTATTACCTGCATTCATCCAGATCTTGAAGCTGCTGCATTAACCTATCCAACTGTTCTTCCAAGTTTTGTTTCAGTTTACTGGTCTCTGTTGTTCCTCTTGAAGCCATTTTCTGTTTCCACACGAAATTTTCAGTTGTTATGTGACATTCCTAGGAGAAAGAACATTTTATTGTTGTGTGTCAGCAGCTTGAGACTTACTTTAAAACACTCCAAGTATCAAGAAAATAATGCGTTATGCTGACGATGGCACGGCTGATGGCAACACTCGGAAATCCGCGCAGCGGGCACGGAACCGTGCGGCTGCTCCACAGCGCTTGCCCCGGCGGCACGACGCGGCTCGCGAGGCAGCCACTCCAGCAGCCCCAGCACGTACGGCCCGGCAGGCTTCGCCCCCAGCAGCGCCCGCTGAAATACGGAGGCCCCGCTACAGGGAACAGCCGTGTCTGCCCCTCCAGGGCCCCTCGGGGGGCTGCTGAGGAGCCCCCACCCGGAGACAGGTGCCCGAAACACACCGACACCTTCGACACCCACCGGCTGCGGGCACCCCACGCCCCCCCGCAGCCGCCGGCATAGCCGCCAGCCGCCCCGCCGCAAGGGTGCGAGAGCGGCACCGGGCAGGAGCAGCGGGGCCGCGGGCACCCCCAGCGCTCCCCCCCTCCCCGCGGCTGGCCCCCGCGGGCAGAGCCGCCCACCGCGCAGGCCGCGCCGCCTCACCCGGGCAGGCCGCTACGGGAGCCCAGGGGCAGCGGCCGCCTC
This sequence comes from Falco rusticolus, assembly GCF_015220075.1. Taxonomy (NCBI): domain Eukaryota; kingdom Metazoa; phylum Chordata; class Aves; order Falconiformes; family Falconidae; genus Falco; species Falco rusticolus. The sequence goes on along the minus strand of NC_051189.1, from coordinate 112,351,276 downwards.
CGCCGGGCGCCGCTTCCGGCGCGGCCGGGCCAATGGGAGCGCGGGCCCCTCCGCGCGCGGCTGGCGGGCGGCCCCGGCGGTAAGCGCGGGCGGCGGGGCGCGGCGGGGCCTGGCGGGCGGCGGCGGGGCCTGGCGGGCGGGGGCGGCGGCGGCGGCGGCGGGGCCGCGTGCGGGCCGAGCGTGCCAGGGCTGCCTGCGGCCTGCGCGCTGCAGGTCTGCTGTGTGGCGTTCCCGGCAGTTTCAGCGAGGGGCCGCAGCTGCTCACCCGCAGGAGCGCGGGTTGGTTTCCAGAGCCACCCCAAAACCTGCTGTAGGCGTACCCGATTTTTCTTGCTGCGAATGCATGCCAAATCCAGCTAAGCGCTAGCTGGACTGCAAGTAGTACACACTAAACACCGGTAAGATCAGGTATAAGCACGAAGAGATATATATATATCTACATAAAGGAGTACATCACGGGGCACCTCATTTTTCCTTCTGAAGAAGAAGGGAAAATGATCCAGGATGTCCCATTCTTAGAGAGAATGTGAGTGAAGGCCACTTTACTTAGTTTCTCCATCTTAAGTCTCTGTAGAGAGGCGTTACTATTATTTCATTTAGGATTTGGCATAAGATAGCACTAATTATTTTAAGACTGCTCAGTTTTGTAAAACTGAACACCTGCATGCAGATCTTCATCTCTGTATAGTAGGAGCTGGGCTGCTAGTTTGGACCTTGTGGTTGAACTGCAATAGAGCTGTGTCAGGCAGTGCCAAATTACAGATAATTCATCAAAACTTACTTACATTATTATACAGTGAGAATAGGCATATCTCTGTGTACCCACAGCTCGGGCAGTGTCTGGGCTTCACTCATCACTGGAATCCAGCTGTCTTTTTCTCTCCTGGGATTTGCAAGTTTTATAGCCTTTCCCAAAAAGTTGGAGCTCTATGAAGGTCATTTCATACAAAATAGATCCTGGCCCTGATGGTGCTGTGTTGGTTACAGGGATGGCATAACAGCAAAGGTACCCGTGTCATGATGCCTCTGCCATTTCCTCTGCTCTCCCCATCAACCATGCAGCTTTTTTTTCTGTGAAAACAGCGATAGGCAGAGGATGTCGATACAAATTAGGAAACTGAGGGTATGTGCAAATTATTACATCTATATTCTCAATTTCTATGCAGATATGAAGCACTACAAGGTGAGTTTATGATGCAATAATTGCCTGTTTCTGAAGATTGTAAGACTAGCTAGCAGCATGAAGGACATTTGACTAACTCCAGAAAAGGCCCTATATATTTTAATCTTAAAATTTACTATTAATTTTGCCCTTGCTTTTTTTTTAAAAAAGGAAAAAATCAGCCCTTTTCAAATTTGCAGCATGAGCCACTTTCTTTAGAAAGTAGGGCTTTATGAATTACAAAGGCAAGTCTAACTCCTTTCCTTGCCTGTTCCCATAGTAACTCTTCTAGCTGATGCCCTTGTGAAGACTGCATTCCAAGTTAACACCAAACCCTTCAAATGCTGAACTACTCTGCAGTAATAAAGAATATTTTAAAAGTTTGTGAAACTCTTGAAAGCACAGAAAAGTACTAACACTTGCAAGATGTGAAGCCTTGGACGACTTCTTTTTATTCAAGGGCTATTTGATGTTAGTACATAGTAGCTGTTAAGGTTTAGCTGTGATACCTCACCGCTGTGGCGACTGCAAAGTTCACTCAGCTTCTTTGTAAAGGAGACAGAATCCGAGGGTGACCTTGTGGGATCTTTCCAGTGATGTTGCTGTAGAAACAATGGCAGACTATTCAGTGCTAGACACAGATGTCTCAAACACAGCAGAAGAATGGCCCATAACATATTCCAGTTTTCATTTGCTAAGGGAAACCATCTTGCCAAGCCAGAATGTTCTCATGAAAGAAAAGAACACTGAGAAAAAAAAAAAAAATCCATGCAGTGTGAGGAGAAATGAAAGAGTAGTGACATTTCCTTATTTTCAGCAACTGTTAAGCAGCTTTCTGAAAGTAAAGTTCAAAATTGGAACAGCGCTGTTGTATTTTTAAAAAAGAAAAAAATAATAATCGGTATTGCAGCTTTTACTGAACTTTTTTTTATTCACTATTCTTCTGTCATCTGTTCCACTAGTATACCTACCACTTACTTTCTGCAACACAAAGTAGATTTCACATTTAGTCCATAGTACTCCCTTCCCACATACCAAAAGCATGTAAAATGTAAATAAATCCCAAATGAAGAAATGTTACCCCTCCTCTCCTCCAGAATTTCATAAAATATAATGGTAATTTTATAGATTTTGCTGTATAGATTCACTGCAGTTTATAGTAGCAGCACTGGGAACTGTCATAGGATATTCTATTCCCCCCTGCAAGCACTAGAAGTAAGGAAGTTAAGAAAGTTCCCTGCAGATGTGTCTCTTGGCAGTTGGCTGACATCTTAAAAAACCTGCACTGTTCTAACAAAGTTTGTCCTGCAATTAGGACAAATAATCTCTCCTCATGAAGTTTTTCTGCATGAGCTGCTTTTCTTCAGAATGGGCAGTACACTGTCCTCTCTTCAGGCAAGCAGCCTGTTTTCAGTGATTCCATTTTTAAAGATGTTTCCTCTTGCATCTAGGAGGAAATTGCAGCCACTGTGATAATATGTGGGCAAGGCAAATTTGGGTTCACTTATTTATTACATATGTTTTCTTCCTAGCATGCTCACTTTTCTCTACATCCTTGATTTCTGAAGCCCACAGAATTATCCTCCTTTCTGCAATGTAATGCCACCGTTGTCTCAGCTCCTTGCTCCTATCCCTCTATCCAGAGATAAGCAGAAAGAACTAGAGGTGGTAGGTTTAATCTCTTAAAAATGCAGGGTCACATGAACAATCACAGGCTCGATGTTGATGGAGGGAAAATACACTGTTTAATTTTACCTTAAAATCTGCTTATTGGCAGAACAGATAAGTGTTAACTACTTTTTGATCTCATCTCTTCTTGCAGTGGCTGGTAATGAGCACCAACATTCTCCACTTGGCTCTGTAGCTGCAAGGAATGGCTATGGAAGAACCTGACAAGAAGACTGAAGTAGTACTGCTGGCCTGTGGGTCCTTCAATCCCATTACCAACATGCATCTAAGGCTATTTGAGCTGGCTAAAGACTACTTCGATGAAACAGGTAGGGTGATAATTTATATAATTCAGAACAGCTCTGATAACTAGAATTAAGGTGAATACGTTGTGTATATGAATGCCTGTTTGACAGTGACAGATCTTTTTGGAAATACTAATTAGATATTGAAGCTAGCACACATGTATGTATCATACAAAATCACGCAGGCCAAATATGTGAGAGAACAGTCTTATATATGTGTTGCTTATTACTGATTCTAATGAGCT